>NC_136536.1:17398438-17750938 GCF_910591455.1 Pholis gunnellus | reverse complement strand
TGTGAATCCTGAACAAGCTTCTCAGTCATAATTCTTGCAAATCGTACCTGGAACACAGTGAGCAGGGCCTGAGGGAAGTTATCAAACGTGCTCCTTTTGGTCACAGTTTCATCAAAGTTGAACTTTCCCCCAAAGAGCTGCATGCCAAGCAGGGAGAAGATAATGATGAAGAGGAAGAGCAGCAGCAACAGGGAGGCGATGGACTTCATGGAGTTGAGCAGAGAGGCCACCAGGTTACTAAGAGACGCCCAATGACTAGAGGAGAAGAAATATAAAACAAGTTAAACGGAAGGATAGACACACAGAATGCCAAACACAAGGTGTGAAGGTAATGAGGGGAACATGTAAAAATGATAATATTGGTCAGACAAGGCATGAAGACCACATTCTCCTGCGTCAGGCGTGATGTACGTGCTGTATTGACCAGGTTGTTGTCATTTTTGACGCTCTTTTGCTCACCGTGTAACCTTGAAGATCCTGAGGAGTCGTACGCAACGGAAAACAGAGATGCCCAGCGGGGACATGATGGCCAGCTCCACCAGGATGGTCTCTACGATGCCTCCGCACACCACGAAACAGTCAAAGCGGTTAAACAGCGACACAAAGTACGCCTGCAGCCCCAAACTGTACATCTTCACTAGCATCTCCAAGGTGAACATCGCCAGGAGAACTTTGTTGGCTACGTCTGGAGAGAAGAGGACTTACTTTAACAACAAATCCTCAAACATGTCATAGTGGAACAAAGTCAAGAAAACTGACGGGAATACATGTTTTACAAAACCTGAATAGAAACAGAATAGAGAAGAAAAAAAAAAGAGGTACCTTGTACTTTGGTCAGCCAGTCCGGCTGGTTGTAGTGCTCAGAGGCAATGGTGAGTGTGTTGAGGAACACCAGGATGATGACCAGCCAATAAAACGTCACAGACTTCACAGCTACTCGACACTTTCTGCGGCAGAAACGGTTCCATCGTCGCGACTGACGACTGACAGACAAATAGTCAAAAGTCATGATATGTACGGCCAAATTAAGAAGAGTTCACTTCAAAAATACGACTTAATCAGCCACAATAAAAACTTGTGTTTCTTTCGTCGAGAATTACATTGAATCTTAACCAATTTTGGAATTAACTCTAACTGACTTTGGATTTCATGTGTATGTATTTGATTATGTTTTCTCACATATACAGTTATACATGAAATAACATGAAAGCACAATATCACTGTAAAATATGAATTATAAAGAGTACTGGGTGGATGTTAGGTGAGTAAACAGGGGAAAAAACACAATGATGAAACTGCAGCTACATCAGGATCACGACTGATTGGTGAGATACAAAACATGACAGACGTCGGATCAATCGCCATAAAGTAGATGAAAACAATGGGGATCTGAGCAATTCAAATACGAGGTAAGAATAAGTCATGCAAGATGAGTTGAATCAAATATATGAATGAAGAAGGCATCAACCGTGCAGTATCATACAGTACCGAGCTACTAACCTGCACTTTAACTTAGTAATTTTTTGACTGTGGAGGATAGAAGATGAGGCAACTTGAAATAAAAGGGCAACAGCATGTGTAATTGTGCGCTCTGTATTTGAGTCACGTTTTGAATATGTACAATAGCCATCGTGTCAATCGACTGTCCTTTATTAACCTCTTTTTTTGGCTCATCATAGCAACAACACCGTATGTCACACTCACCATAGCGGCCCACAGCAGGGTGATTTGTTTTCCTCTCCGTTGTGATTCTCTGTGTTTGCCGACTCTGTCTCACTGGGCATGCTTGCTGTGGTACACACACACACACACACACACACACACACACACACACACACACACACACACACACACACACACACACACACACACACACACACACACACACACACACACAGACAAGAAAAAGTAACGTGAGACGATGAGGTACCAAGGAAACAAAGAGGTTTAGGACATAAAAACTGTGCCCTGAAGGAAACAAGTTTCCCCAATAAAATTCAAATTCTACTAGATTTTCCTATTGACACGCATGTATTTTTGGTTTGGCTTGGTTCCTTATTTTGAATTATATTAGACTGAAACTATTATAAGACTCAACTGAAAAATAAGCAGTTCTTGTAAGACTTCACTATAAACTGCTGAAAAAACATTAGCTCATAGGTCAAGCCAAACCACCGGAAAACTAAAAATGCTGGGTGACTCCTCACAGTTTGGCTTTAATAGAAAAGCTAATTCAGCCAGGGTTTCCTAATTTACAGAATATTGTCGTTCTCGAAGAAAGAGTATCTAACAATATCCAAAAGTGATGAATTCTAAGGTTCCTGCATAGATCAAGTCACAGTGAGCACATGCTGCCAGACCTGAGTCAAATTGGACTTTGTAAATAATTCTTGTAATTTCTTTAAAGCATTTATCGAGTGGAAATATAAATATTGTTACTCATATAAAATAGTTTAATTGTTGAATGTTGAATCTTTTCAGTACTGACTGCATTGTCCAGTTGATATATTTGATCAGACTATTTGGTCCAGGTCTGTATGCTGCAACAATTATTAGTTACATAGTCACAGGGTTACAGCATACAGTATATTGGAAAACATATATACTGTACATGCATAAAATGTATATTTTTAAATGGCAAATGAAAGGAAAATGATGGTGATTGGAAGAGAGATCTGTACACAAATACTTTGACAATTCTGTTTACTTCCGGCCCAAAATATAGTTAAAAAGAGATTAACTGAAAACATGTTTTACTATACATTAGAATGTTTTTCAGGATGCAATATTTAAACTGATACTAAAATAAATTTTAGGAAGTGTCTGGAAACATCTAATTTCACACAAAATGTGCATTTTTAGACATAGATAAAGATATTAATTCAAAGTCATAGTTTTTGATATTTGGACAGAGAAGTACATTCAAATTTTGTTTGAAAAACCTTTTTCTGAATCTTTTACCACTTGAAATCGCTAATGCTAAACATTACACAAATTCATATCATGTTCAAGATGAACAGCAATCTCCCTTGTGTGAGCGTGTTATTTGTAACATTCGCATTATCGTTCCTGATAATGAAAGCGCCATTTCCCATAATTTGCTATTCGGTACACATCCCCCTCCACTGTGACATGGAGGCTGGAGCACATTTCCCCTCCGTCAGCTTCTCATCTGTTGTACAACACAAAGTGTTGATTCATATTTCACTAGAAAGGCTGTGTGTGCTGCTGGGGGGGGGTGATTAGGTGCATGTGCTCCATGAAATGGATTTGCTGAAGATGAGGATGGTAAGGATTAGACATTGACTAATGCGACAAAGGGTTTGCAAACACAAAAGCACAAACAAAAGCATAAAGCAAAGCACATGCAAGCAGAGGCGCCCTCCAGGACAAAGATGAACTGTCCCTTATGAACATGCCCACGCACTCACGCGTACACAAACGCATTTACCCTGTGTCTCTGTGGACTGAGTGAACCAGCCAAACTTTCCTTTCTTCTTCTCAGTGAGGTCAGCCAGCGTGACCCCTTGGCGTTACCAACATGCAGTTCCCACAGCCAGACAGCAGAGGAAGCAGTGAGTCAGTACGCGGCAGAACAAGAGAGACAGTTGCAATACAAACTACAGCACAGACACAGCTACCATGTCCAGGAAAAGCTACCAAACAAGTGTACAGGACACAGTAATATCCTCTAGCCATAAAAGACTATCTTTTCCTACTACAGTAAATCATTCACTGCTAACAGGAAGGGGGTTGACACATGACAGGAAAGAGAAAGGTTAAAGAGACGATACAGTAAAGGGACTATTTGTGGGGGTATTATTAACAATATGTAAGTGCTGACATTAGCATAGGAACTCACAGCACAGTTTAGACAGGATACTTGCTCACTGAAAGATGATATATAATAGAGAATGGTTGTTTAATAGTACTTAATATCAGCCAGGCTCATATGTATTAGCTTAATGCAGATATACCGGTATGTCAGCCGATAAATAACAAGAAAGTGCAGTTCAGAAAAGCCATTTATATGTTTGAGTTAGTTTTGAAACAGAGTCGACAATACATTGTACTGAGGGTGCTGACTGTAAAATGTCGCAATTCTTTAAAAACCAACCATACTACTGTATATCTGCCTCATAAATCCCCTCGGTTTGTCATCATTTTAGCCCTATAAATTCTGGACAGAGTAACAATGAATACAATATTAGGCTGGAAAGGATTAGCAGCAAACAGAACTTCAGAAAGAAAACATAAGATTGAAAGCAGAGAATAGAACAAGAAGAGAAGATATGAAGACACAAAAGGAAGAAAGAGGGGAAAAAACTACTGTTAGCAATAATCTACAGATGTCTAAGGCACACAGTCACTGCAGGAGTTAAGAAGAGAACGATAGTGTGTTGTCTTGGGTGTCTACAACAACAGCAGCAGAGGTAGAAGCAGGGCAATTACTGGAGGATGTAAAAACTGACAGGTACATATGCACTGACCGCACCGTAAAAGGTTTAAAGGCACTGTAGCAGTGTGAAAAACCTGCCACCCACATTACCCCTAGCTAGCCCCCATCCTATTGAACAAAATAGATTTGTGATAAAAAAGGAAATGATTGACCTGTGAGCAGACCGATACATCAATCAGTATGAAACTGAAAAGCCTGAAACTCATTACCGTCACTGCTGTGCTTGAAGTCAATGACGGTGAGGTAAGAAATGAATGTGTAAGTAATTTCAGCAGCTGCTGACTGCCAATTACGGGTTGTATTCATTCAATCAAACAATACAGCAGTGGTCGTTGCTAACACACCTGGCTGAGGTCTGCACTCTACTGAACCCTGAACCTAACCTTTCAAGTCATTCATGTAAATGTAGTTTAACAATTTTAGGATTAAGGAATGAAATGCATGTCCTTATATAAAGGAGAAAACATATTATGATTAAAGGTGAACAACAAAGAGAGAACTTGAAGACATGTTGCAATTTTCCATAACTGCATTTTTCAAGAATGTTATGATGCTTCATACAACCACCCACAGCTCAATCATTCAATATCAATCATCTAATCAAATGACTTAAGTCAATCCTCATTTCAGCTGTAAACACAAATAACTTGTCTGCAGCAACCACCTTCAGTTTACTGTACCAGTCAAAGGTCAAATAGATTATCGTTATTTTATATATTATATAGTTTTAATAATTCTGTATTAGACGTTTTCTCACCGGAAAACCAAACAAGGTGCAAACATTCTGTTCCCACAATAAGCCTCCTCCAGATCAGAATAAGCAATATTTCTCACACACACAGACACACACACAACCAAACGTCCACAGTTGCCGCTGCGTTGTCATGGCAACAGCACACACAAGGCCACACCGTAGAATAGACCGAAAATCACGGCACTGCTGTCGCCCACTTTCTTTGCGCTACCTCAGAAGTCGCCACCGTGGCTGATGTCACAGTTTTCACTCGCATACTTCACAGCACTGTTGCGCCATCCCGAAGAGCAGTTTTCCTTTTAGAATCCAGGAGCACTGACGCAGGACAGTGAGCAGCACATATATGGTTGGTGGTTCAACAAAAAGGGGATCACAACTGCCCGGACATGCAGAGAGTTTTTCGTCTGCACTCATCAAGAGATAATCGTGAGCGTCTAAATGTGTAATACAGACCGATTCTGCAGCACTTTGTGGTTCACATCAATTTTCAGGAGGCAAACAGAAGGAACAACAGGAAGTCTCTAATCTTGACCTAATTTATGAAGGCAATACAAAATAGAAAGGTACTGTAAAATAGCAAAACAACACAAAGTACAGTTTTATGTTTGCTTCACTCAACTCATTTTGCCAGAAGAGAAAGAGTCAGATTTTGTGAGGTGAATTTTTTAGGTGGTGAATGTCTCACTTTGGTACAATAACTGTTTTCTGGATTCCTTATTGTGGAAATGGCCTGTTTTACCAAACTGCACAACCTGGAGAAAGATATATTTTATGGAATGCATCTTCGTGTGGTGACATTCATGTGTTTTGTCTACAATCTGCAACATGTGATACCGTCCCTTTGTACTAAATATAAGACTGGATTGTGGTTGTTTGTCATTTCAAAGTGCAACCTGTAAGCGTGTCAGTTTTATTTGGCCACTCTCCACATGTTTAAAACAGTCGGTCAACATCTACTTGTGGGAAAAAGTCATGTGTTATTCGCGATTTGTCCCAGGTACATAGAACATTTCCTTTATGATACATGAAAGACAAAGCATCAGTGAGCTTGTCCGAGTGGAACAACAACAGAAGGATGAGTAATGGTTTGCCCTCCTCACCTGCCTTCTTTCACTATCAATGAGACAAAGAGACATGCAACATTATTTAAAGGCAGAAGAGCTTAAGGCCCGCCTCAACTCACAGTTCTGTTTGCATTCTTCATTGCTCTGCTTTGGACACAGATAGAGGGACAAAATTGATCAAATTCAGAAAACTCACGGTTACGCTTGCCCTCCTCGTCCCCCTCCTCCTCGTTCTCGGGGTCGATGTCCTCAGCCTGGGTGATCCAGTCCAGGTAGCCTTTCAGGTCTTCCTCTAACTGCTGCTTCTCACGTAGCTTCTGGAAATCTCCCCGAGCCTTGGCCTTCTCTCGCTCTTTGGAAAACTCTCTGGACAGGGCAGAGCATAACGATTGTAAAACCTGATTCAGATAATACTGTACTGGATCAGAACAAACCCCAAACAAGAAATCTGTCCATTTTCTAAACCTGCGTATCCTGTTCGGGTTCACAGAACTGATAATCATATGGCTACTTATATTTTTAAATTTATAAGAGTGTCATAGAGTGTCTGAAAATATTCTTAGTCTTTGAAATGAATTTGTGGAGTTTAGCACATCAGAACAAGCTTTAAAAGCTATTTGTTACTTAAAAGGGGGGAAAAAAACACAAAAGCACCCTCAACACCTACCCGCTCAACACACCCAAAACCAAGTTGAGAACAAAGAAGGATCCAAAGATGACCAGACTGACAAAGTAGACCCAGGGCAGCTCAAAGCCCATTGCATCATTCATCTAAATAGAAACACAAGTAGACAAGGAGAAATATTAGACACGGTTTATTTATATGTTGTGGTTCATAATTGTGCATATATTTTCATCTTTTTTTATGTTTTTTTATTTATTTTAAAATTGCATACAATTCTTTACTGTTTCATAAAACTTGTCGTAGAGAATTGAACTACTTTGCTCGAGGAAATCCAAACACCCTCACGAACAACTCATGAAAAGACAAACATCTCATACATTTACATAGGCATTTACAAGGACCAGTGTAATTCCCCCAATTGTTTTAGATTGACAGCTGCTTTAGTGTTTCAGCCATTCAAGTAACAACGACTGGCTAACGGACGTGGATGATGTGCGGCTGCTATTTTTCACAGCTTGTGCCGGTAGAAAATACACCTCAACTCACCTGCAACTTTACAAACCACACGTATTGTAGATAGTATGTATAGCTTCTGAATGCTTCAGGTGTTTAAAGTTTACTTTCAGGCACAGCCTTAAAAAATATATTTTGAATGTAAGTAATCACATGTACTGCCTTCAGTATAATTGTGTTGATTTTCTTAATTCACTTTTTTTTTTTTACATCTTGCTAAGCTCAAGGGAGCCATGACTCCAGTACTTTAAATGTATTTTTATACTGGAGGCAGTTCAAAGTCCATAATGTCCTTCAGAGGGAAAAAGCTCAACAACTGGAGCAGGAACTGTGACCACTAGAGGGCAACATGTGAGAGACGACTGGGCTCGTAATGAGGGGAGGACATATTAGACTAGGATGGCTTATCTTTTAGTAATGAGGATGTGGTAAATGACCTCACTACAGAGCTAAAGTGCATTATAATAAAGCTGTTTTGGCAAAGAGAAAGTTAATAGTTGAAGTTTGTCCATTTATAACCACACGCTGGCTCTTTATACAGTCTGGATAACCTATACGCACTTGACACTTAACTTTCCTTCGTCCCATACATGCATGCATGCAAAATATACTTAAAACTCATATTACTCCTGAAAAAAAAAAAAAAAACACATCAGCTGGCAAGGAAGAGACAACTCAGTGCTTCGACTCTGCCTCCAGCAACAGCACAATACAGCCAAGATATTGAATAGATTTCTGTAGAAACGGTCAGAGGTCTATCCATCTATCGCTCCTTCTTTAAGGTTTGTCTCCTTCTTTCAGCACTTTGACAGCAGTATTTGTATGGGATTGCCATGGTAACACATACAGAAGTAAAGAGTCTGTGAGGGAGAAAGGACGACGCACATTATTTCATAGATGAGGGTCTCCATCAATAAAAGGATGTGGGTGGATTCTGATTAAAACTCATCCTGAGTTGGGCTTCAATGCTGAGTGTTTTGGGCTAATTAAAACCTGTTGTTGATTTTTGCTAATGAGAAGCTGAGGGTTTTGAAGTGAGCCTGCCTTTTTTTTTTCAAAATCATACATGAGCTTGAATATTGTAGGAGAGAGAAACCGAATGTCATGTGAGATGTTATATATTGAGGGCCTCGATGAGTTATGTTTCTTGTAGCCCGCAGATTTTCAGTTAAACCTTGTAAATTATCCTCAGACATCATTATTGTGATTGTGTCCTGTATGAAACAACCCTGTTGTATATCATCATAAGTTTATCCATGTGACCTAAATTGTAAAAAATAATGAAACGGTAGTGTATTATGTAAAACACTTGTTGTTGTTGAAAGGTGCTGTACAAATAAACCTGCCTCATCAATGCACATTACTTTCATCATGTCACATTTTTCATAACTTCAATACATTTGGAATACTACCATCAGTTGAAATATAACCTCTTATATAATGCAAAATAAGGAAACTTTTGATTCCCTTTCTAACAAATAAAGCAGTTCTATACGGGGTAGTCACGAAAAATACGTCGCCTTGTTTTCATCTCTAGCCTTAAAAATGATGACATCGACATAGTTTTAAACATGCCGGAAGTAACACAGTATTTTACAAGGTTTTGTCAAAACCAAAGATCTCAAAAGTGACACACATGGGTTAATAAACTAAAAATATGGCCCCAATGGGCTTCATCAGAGTAATGTGGATGCAGAGTGGCAGATTACCCAGTAGAGAACGTCGGTCCAGCCCTCCATGGTGATGCACTGGAACACAGTGAGCATGGCAAACAAGAAATTGTCGAAGTTGGTGATGCCGTTGTTGGGGCCTTGCCAGTCGTCTCTGCAAGACGTACCATTGAGCAGGCAATGGCGGCCGTGCCCTGAAACCGCACATGGTGTGGCCTCTTCTTCCGCGAGGGCACCTGGAGGCACAGAGTTAGACAGATGAATCGACAAACCCACAGAATTGGAGCTGACGCATAATAAAGGATGAAGAACATAGAAAGAAGCCTTCTGTTTAAATGACAGCTTTTTCTATTCTTAAATCTCACTTTTTACTGAAATTGTTTTACAGCACTGGCATTATAAAGCTGGTCTTAATCATACTATTTTATCATCTCCTTTCACTGGTTATCATCTACATTGTCTTAGCCTCCTACTACCATTTCATTCTTTTGACTGTATTCATTTTTCATAATTGCGCTTTTCTTTTCTCCTGCTCCGTTTATCTAGGAGCATTTTCCTTTTGATTTCTCATGAAAAAGCTTCCGAAATGAATCATGATCGTCATAATTACTCTATAAGAAGAGAATAAAACAGTTATTTAAGCTAATCACAGTCAGACCAGACCACAGAGATCGGCAGTTCATGTATCCCTTAATAAAGTCCTCTAGTCTAGGTTACATTTCATTACTAAATGTTCTGTCATCATGCAATCATTAAATAAACATTACAGACACACATGCATAGTCAATGAGCCCACAACATGTTAAACTTCCTCCCCTCCTTGTTAAAATATACACCAAGCACGCTTTTACACACACACATCCCATTGTTTTGTAGTGGACACATGTCCCCCTCCATCCACACGTATGAGGACCACAAGCAACAGCAAGTGCCTTGCTCACAGCAAAGAGAGCAGACACGAGCGAGGGGGGGGATTATAAAGGGAGCTTCCATCTCGCTCAGTCATGAACTCTCAACTTAAGTCTAGAATGCTTCTCCTGACGTCCACAAGCAAACGCATCAAAACAGATCAAAGCGAGAAAGAGATTAGGAGAAAGGTGTGTATGAGACAGGGGGAAACAGAGTGATATAGCCAACAAATCTCTGTGATTTAAACAGCCACACTCGTGTGTATGTATACACAGTATGTACATGCTTCAATCAATTTTTCCTTACTCTTCAATAATCCCGGCATGTATGAAGCTTTGGTACAGGTATGGTTACAGACTCTCCCCACCTACCTACACTTAACATTTTGAGTGTAATTCATTTGCCAAAAAATTGTTCAGATTTTCAACACTAGTAGTAAAAAGTCTGATTATTGTGAAAGCCCTAGTTTGAAGCAATGCTCGAGTAAAAGTCAAGCCTGTTTACATAATAGTCAGACATTAGTTATCTAATCACTGGATTTAATCCACCCATCTGTTGCTCTGTCCTGTTTTGCTTGCCACCATTCACATACTAGGAACATGTTTCATTGACATGGATTAAATCCTGTATAGATGAGATTTATACTCCTGTTCATACTGTAGGTTGGATGTGGGAAACCACACACTTTAAAGAAAACTGCTGCAGCACTACCATACCTGTTTGTATCACGTAGCATGTTGCATGCATTTTGCCAATGAAGAGCTCCAGGCCGATGATGGCGTAGATGATAATGACAAAGAGGACCAGCAGAGCGATGTGTAGCAGGGGAACCATGGCTTTAATAATGGAGTTTAAAACCACCTGTAAACCTGCAAAGGGAACACATGACAGAAATATAAATGGGCTGTGTACCCAGGAATTCCCAAATTTGAGTTGCCATTCATATGAGAAAAGCAGCAACAGTATATTTGTTCCTTATTTTAATTAATGAACAAACCCTTGAATATGTGTTTATGTCAGCAAGAACAGACCTCTACGCTCAATGCAGAATAAAACTCTAAAAAGTAGTCTTAATCAAAATATATATATATTGTGTACATTAGAGCAGAAGAAGAATACCATTATCCGAAACCTCCGAAGCCTCATGATATCACCGAATAGACCTAAAAGCCAGCAAACCGGCCTCTATGGCATTAGCAAACAAGCCGAAATATCACAGCTTAATTAAACTGCACATACCATCCTACAGAGACAAATGTTAAAACTAGATTAGAACTGAAAATGCCGTCGAAGCTCAGTTCATCTTTCCCGGGGGTCCTTTCCTCCCCGAGACCATGTGGACAATACATTGCTATGGCAACTCAAAGAATGCAGACACATTAGGGCAACTTCATGGAAGGTCAACCGTGAGCTGGACAGAAATAGCGAAGGAAGCTGTATCTCCTGATATTTTATTTGCAGAAAGGGAAGTGTAACAATATTATTAGCCACAGTCAAAGGAGCAAACAAACAGCATTACTGTTGGCCGTAGAATAGATGGTGTATAAAAACATTAAACATCTTCTTGTTCCCATTTCCAACATTTACCTCAATCGCACTATATCGGCTTGGGCTTAGACCACCGGCTTATGTTAGAATCTAATAGAGACAGCAGTACAGTTTCTACTGGCTAAACGCTAGCTAGCTGGTATACACTGATGCAAATACCAGCACAAAGAAATCTGTATTTTTTCACTGAGCTAACACTCCAATTTCAGTTTATGTGTTAACACTAATTGTCTGGCAAGCTCGACATACAAATGACAGACTTTGGCCACAGTCATATCGGTACCAGCAATGAATATTGTGTTCAGTAGAGGGCAGTATTCAGTCGTTTCCAACCCGACAAAAACAGGTGACTTATTGTTATCAATAAATACATGGGAAGAAGTAAACACAAACTTAAATATTGCATTTCAGAACGAAATGTTTTAATATTCTGTTATGTAAGATTACAAATTAAACCCATGATAGTCTAATAGGCCTTCTCCACTGCAAACACTTTGTCCCGTCACAGTAGGGAAAGCACAGGTCTTACTATTAACATTAACATCTGTTCTATTCATGTGTCTCAGAAAGTCTCAGGTGGCACCTTTTTAGGCCTCCACCAAGGTTATAAATGCCAGGCTCCTAATTGTCAAAATCCATTACACTCCTGTGATAGGTAATGTCATCTCACAATTAAGCAGGAAACGCAATCACAAAGTCGCCTGGCAGAGTGGAAAATTGTTATACTGTAATTTGATATAGTCTAGATCAGACTGTGGCCAGTCAGTGGAGCTCAATGCATGAAGCATAGTGCACATAGGGTTCCACTCTACCAAGTGAGCTACAGAGCTGCCCCAGTGTTGCACGATTATTTTCGGGGATTTATTTTTTGTTTTTTTAGCCCATTTCTAAAATGCATTGAAAGTTGTTTTCAACCAAGTAAAATCCAGCAAGACTCTATGTATGGTAAAGGGGGCGTAGCACCAGTACTGTTCATGAAAAAATAAATGAATAAATCAGTCAACACAGAGTGAAATAAAATGATGTATTGGCTTTGGACACTGTGCTTATTTGAGAAACCAGACCACAAAGATTTGGGACAGCAGTTGGATTAGTAAGCATCGCGTGTTATTGCAATCACTGCTTTTAGTTTTAACGGATAATGCAGGATAACAAAAGCTAAAAATAAAGTTTACTCTGCATAGATTTATGTGTGCGGATATCTCTTCTACCCGTTTTAACTGATATTAAAATGCGCAGCGACCAGTTCCAAAGACGGAATACACCAGAGGAGGAAACTCTAGGGACATTTGGCGAGTTGTTCACCTCTGAAGGTGTGGGTGATGGAGCATTCCATCTAAGCAAATCTGGTTAAACCCAGCTCATTAGGTTTATCAGTTTTTCCTTCTATTTATACAATTTCTTATCCGAACTGATGACGTCATCTGTGATGTCAGGGAAAAGGCTGAGACATTAGAAATGGTAACATCTTCTGTGGTGCCACCAATGTGAAGAGTTCCCTCGTTCAGGTTTAATGTATGCTGAATTACAAGTGACAGAATAATATATAATAACAGATATATTGCTCTCTTGTTAGCTGTATGAACACAATTGTTGTCATTATTGTTATTCGTAGCCTATCTAGAATTTGGTGACCTGGGATCATTTCAGATGTCTCATATCCAGGTTGGGTTGGGGTGCGTAACTCCACCCAACGTCAACCTGATTAAAGGTCTAAATAGTGTGTGCAAGTCAAAAAATTTAACTCAAGTCTTGTCTTAAAACTGCTCAAGAGCTAAAACCAGCTCTGTGTTAACTCACTAGGAACTCCAGAGACAAGGCGAAGGGGTCGCAGCACGCGAAAAGCTCGGAGGGCCTTGACATCAAACCCCCCAGGTTTGCCTCCAGACTGGCCGCCAGAGTCAGCGTCTTTGGTTATCATCTCCAGAACTACACTGAACAACCTGATGGAGGGGAGAGAGGGAAACGGGGAAGAGAGGGAGACGAGAGGTTAAGGGAAAGGGAGGCGAGGGAGAAGAGAGCAGTGACGGAGATGTCATGAAAACAGAGCAAAGCACATGAAAGCAAGAGTCAGACAGCAAAAAACAAAGCCAGCCTCTTTGCACCTATCTCTGTGTACATGCACCTGTGTGTGAGGGCGTGCTCATATGCTTTATGTGTGAGTCCTTTATGTCTGCGCATATTTACCTTTAGTTTTTCACATCACAGTTTACATTAAAGTCCTGCCGGGGCCAGTTGGTCTACTGATCACTCTTAACAAGGCCATGCGTGTGAATGTGTGTACATACGTGTGTGTGTGTGTGTGTGTGTGTGTGTGCGCACATGTTTCAAAATATTACTGCCATCTTGTTACTGAATATGATGAGAATGAAAAGCTGGGGAGCCACGCAAATGACGGACAGCTAAATGCTGAGTTATGATGCTTGTGCAATTCACAAATGTAGGTTTGATTGAAAGTAAATGAGGGACTGTATGAGCGATAACGTGCATCGCTAAAGCTTCAGTGTATGCAACAAATAACCTACCTGTGTCTGTGTGTAACCATGCCTATGACTGTGTGTGTTTGCGCGTACGTACCACGCATGCGCTACTATGAACTCACCCCACTATGACGATGACAAAGTCCAGCATGTTCCAGCCATTTCTGACGTAGGAGTTTTGGTGCATGACCAGACCGTAAGCAATAATCTTCAGAAATGTCTCTATCGTGAAAATGATCAGGAAGGCATATTCTACTGTTTCCTGTGTGGAGAGAGGGAGAAAATAAAAGAAAGAGAACAGTTTAGTCATCTAACTTTACCCAAACTTTACAAAAGAAGTTGCTGTGAGCCTAATAATGTGCATGGAGGTTGCCAAAAGAGGAGGCAATGAGGCAAGAAGGTGTAAGACAAAACAACAGAGAAGACAGAAGAGTACCTTAAAAAAATTTTTATAAATGCAATTTAACATATTCTGTCGTTACGTACGTTAGCATACTGTAAGACATGATATGCATCATAAGTCATAGTGTTTCGCTGATGCTGAAAGGACACAAAACATTTTGAAATGGATGTTGTTTCAGGGTCAAACATGGACAGAAAAAAAAACCATTCAAACCTCAAACAAGAACTTCTTCATTTTGTAAGCAAAATATAACTCTCACATTGAGAGCTCAAGGTTTTCATGCAGCAGCAGCATTGTGAAACATGTCAAACACTGGCTTTTTATGGAGGAATGTCGGTGGAGAAGACCTGTATGCTCCACATTATGCTGCAGTGACCCTCCTCAGAAACACAGCACAGGAAGTGATGCATTTTACGTTAGTAGTTTGGAATCAAAGGAAGAACTGGCTGCTTAACATGACCAGACAAACAATGAACAGACAAACAAAACTCAGAAGATGTCACAGTATTACCAGCACTGTTTGATTCATAGATGATCTATGAAAAATATGTTTCAGGGCCAAATATTCAAATTCTTCAGTCGTATTGTGTGTCCTGCTGCATCATCAGCATGTTTCCATGGTAACACTGTGTCTGGTAACGGAAACGGGTCCCTGAATTTGGACATATCCACATACATCTATTTATTGAGCTTACACATTATTTCACTTTCTTTGTCTCTCACAGAAACACATTTCACTCCTTTCATATCTCTCCCTTTCTCTCTGCGTCTCTCCCACACAAACTCCCTCTCTTTCTATCTGTGTGTGTCTCTCTCTCTTTCTATCTGTGTGTGTCTCTCTCTCTTTCTATCTGTGTGTGTCTCTCTCTCTCTTTCTCCCTCAATGCAAAAGGTTAGTGAGTCGGCAGGTTTAAGAACCATTAAGCAAAGCACTTTTCCTGTTGATTTAATGGAAACAAACACAGAAGGCGCACACAAAGACTCGCACAGACACATTCATGCCCACTGAAAGAAACTGACACCAACAGAAACACACACACACACTCAGACTTCACACCCACCCAAGTGGGCAAGAGACCCGCAGTCGTACACACACTTCTGAAAGGCAGCAAGCCAACCAGACAGACAGTTTCGCACAGGGATTATAAACCCTTCTGGCAATGGTGACATAGCCGCAGTTAGGATGTGTAATTCAACAGCAGCCATTGTAAGAACACCACAGCTACCTACTGTGTTTGTTTATGCTCCATAACCGCATGCACTGTATATTCTGTTCAAATGCTGACTATTAATCATGCCGTCAGGTGTAGACTTTAGAATGCATTTTTTTGAATCAATTGAGTTGTGTAAGCCTTTACAAAGTACATCAAGGGTGCATACATTTCTAAACATGCTCGCGCCAAAGCTCTAGAGATGTCAATGTCGGTCCACAACTTTGGTCCACAGATTTTGTACAGACATTCATGGTCCCCAGATGATGAATCATACTGACTTTGGTGATCCTCTGACTTTCCATCTAGCAACACCAGGTTGAGGCTTTTGCAGGTGTTAAGTCATAAGCTGAAACTAGAGACCGTCTCGGGGACGGGATCACACCGGCCGCAACACCAAATCGAGCCGGGGGCCTAAAGTGTGAAGGCCCATGGCCCCTTTCCCCCTGCCTGGTTTGTAAAATATTCAGTAGTAATGAAAAATATTCCCGATGCTTAGTAAATGGACAAAAATATGTAAAATCACTGCAACAGTCCTTTCATACTACAGAAAAGGCCCGGATGCTTCAGCCGAACATCTCAGCTGCCATGTAGATATGTATTTTTCTACAATGGCCATGTGTTGTTATCTGGTGTAAACTGTGTCATTACAGTAGCTGGGTGATGACCTGTTAAGGTCAACAGGCACCAAAACTCAGAGCTGTTTAACGCTGATAAAGAGCCTCCAAAGCACACACACACAAGCACACACACACACACACACCTGCCCCCATCCAACCTTCTTGCTCCATCCTACTGTTGTTTACATAGGTCTGAAATGTCCGCTCCTCTGCTTAGCGAACAGCTGACAAACAGTGTGTGTATCTGTTGTTCAGCCCTCTGCAGTCAGGTCGTGACCAGGTCGTGACCTGACTGCAGAGGGCTGATAATCAACATGTTTGCCTCTTAAGAACGGAGATTACTGCAGGACAATGGAGACAACAAATAGAGCGCTCACATCATCTTACATACTGAATTAACACACACACAACAGAAACACTGAAGACTAAGCAATTACATGAACACCTAAGAAAACTGCCAGGTGTTCAAAAACTAAATCAATAGAGGAAAAACTAAGACGTTTGAAAAATGAATGTAACCATTCAGTTACACACTGCTTTCATTACCTGAATATAGAATTTATTTGTAACACAAGTAATAGAGGCACTACTACTATATATAAAATATAACTGGATTTGCGACTAATGGTTAAATAGTTAAATCAAGTGATGCTTAATTTGAAGCATTCATTTCAATTTTAAGACGTCCTTTGTGATGAAAGGTTACACGAAAGCTTAAAAATCTGTAGAGTTCAATTTTACACACATTTACAATCAGTAGACCCTCTCTTACATGTCCCACTGTACTACACTGTATTCCTTGGTTTTATACAAAATAATGCAAGATCAACTGACAGAGAGTTTTACTTTCAACCACCTAACCCAAAACGGAAAAAATAAAAGTGTGACACAATGAATCATGGAGATAAAACAAGAGCAAGCGCAGCAGACTGCAGTTTTCAGAGGGCAGGTGCATGTGTGCAATGCTGTTAATGAAAACTAAACACTTCCTGCTGCTGCATCATATTAAAAGCTTTACAGCGAAAGGGCTGGATTATGGCCTGACTATGAAGCAGCTCTAGGAAGAGTTGTAATCACTGTGGTTAGCTCAGCCTGCATTATTTAATTTTTTTTAACTGAGTAAGAAGTAAGAGAAAAAATAAATTAACAAACTGGTGTAGAGAGAACCGCTCATCTATTCTAACCTACACCACAATGCACTATATTTTCAAAATAATCCAATTCAGCAAACTAGGAGACCCATCAGAAACTCATTTTGCACTAAAACCCACAGTTTAGTTTTGTGCTCATGTAACATCCCCTCCCCTCCTCCCTGCAGGGTACAGAAGTGGATTTAATTAAGTATACGCAGGAAAGAAATAGTCTTTGCCCTCTGCCCTATTACATACCTCCTGGTAGCTTTAAAACACATGGCATGATGTTGCATAACAAAAAAATAAAATCTCTTTTATACCTCACATGGGTTCGTGGATAGTAAGTCAGTGCAGGAGTGTTAGAGTGACACGTGGCGCTGGTGTGAGAGAATTAGAGTGGGGTTGAGTGCTGACCAGGAGGTGTAAAGAGAGAGAGAGAGAGAGAGAGAGAGAGAGAGAGAGAGAGAGAGAGAGAGAGAGAGAGAGAGAGAGAGAGAGAGAGACGGCAAGGGGAACCCGAAACCCTGTCAACCCTCTTCTCTACGGACAACCCTTCTGTGTGGAGACTGGTATTCAGAGAGCTAGAGAGTTGTTTTTATTTGTTTTTGTTTCATGTAAACTGCTTCCCGAAAGGAAGCAACAAGTTCCAACTGTTCTTGTTTCATGTGTCTAAAAGACCACTACGCTATAGTCTATAGTGCATCGCGGGTAATCTGCTTCTGTGCTTGTAATACAGCTGTGATAAGGATTACGTTGCCATGGAAATCAGGCTTTTTTTCTCATGTGTGGGCAGAGAATGAGACTTGAAGTTGGGATACTCAAGACAACTGCCTCCTGTACAGCACACATTGTCGGGTAAATAGGAGTTTTCACTGACGCACTGCACGCTTTCAAAATAATACATTATCAATCTATGAAAGCCAGCAGGTGCCTTTAAATCTGAGCTGCACACATAAAGGGACCAACGTTAAAGATCCTTTAAGTCGGTTTTATAAGTTCACATTTTGTTTGAATACCAAAATATAGTCGCAGTACATGTTTTTTCTCTGAGTATTTAGGATCTAATTCTTCTTATGTGTGTGTTGGTGGTGATTTTAAACACCAATGCTCCGTTAAGACCATATTTAGACTTAAAAGGAGCAAACATGTGTTTGGTTGTTCTTATCTTGGATGTCAAGGTCTTTTCCTCACAGTTTTTGCATCATCCAATTACAGCTCCATTTAGGATCCACCCACAGAGCCCAAATTTGGATTTACTGGCTTCTGCAACTAACATCATGGCGTTGAGTTGTAATCCCAAAGAATAGGCCTACATGAAGTCCCTTAAGAAAACGATGGAAAATTCCATGAACATGTACGTCCATGTTTTTCTAGTCATTAATTCTAAGGACTAAGTGCATTTGTTCTCCTTTCCATCCAACTTCACCTTCCTCAGCTTTAAGATGGCTTTACTAACCACAGCACAACACAGGCCCGGGCACACATAACGAAGCAGCTTAACTGATTTAAGGAGGAGCAGTGCTTCCTGTAATCTCCCAAATCTCCTCTTTTGGGAGCTGGACAAGAAATGTTGGTGGCTGAAGCCAAGAGAGCTCACAGTCTCTGTACAGAGGACAGACAAAATGTCCAGATGATGTTTTTGGATCGACAGAGACTGCGGAGCATGTTTTCAGTCAAGAGCTGGCTAAACCACAATCACCACTTTTGAGATCAAGCTGTACAATAGACGGCTGGTTTGAACTCTCCTGCACTCAGACATCAACATGAACAGTCGCTACACTTTACTTTTTCAACCATGTTCCATCCAGAAAACATGACTGCTGTTCTGGAAACATCTCCTAAACTGTCAGCATAAACAAATGTCTGGTTTTGACAAAATGCATGTAGTTGTTACTGAGTTTCAGTATTTTAAAGAGGAGGCGAGTCACGGTTACGTTCGCTGATTGATTGGTACTATAGCTGGCCAAGCTAAATCAAAAGAGGCTGTTTCCAAACTTAAATCTTGTAGTGAAAAGTGAGCTTGCCAGCATGCTGTGTGAGGATATCAGTACATTAGTAAAAACCTTTTGTCAGGAGATAATGTAAACTGGCTAAAAGTTTGCACGTGATAGTTTATTTGTGATGGAAATGGAGATAGTAATTCACTATTTTTCCCCATGGCTTTGAAAAATGCAACAAATCAATTGATGAAAACAGGATCAGAGTAACTAAATCACAGCGGGGCGAAGAGACAAAAACAAGAGCAGAGGAGAAAAAGAAGGGGGGAAGGAGGAGGAACAGATTATGAAACGGCAAAAAAAGAGAGAAGATTGGAAGGGAAGGAAGGAAGGATAGGAAAGCGTGAAGCAAAAACATAACGATAGAGGGACAGATGAAGACGAGACAGACACAAGGAAAGACTATCAGTGACATTGATGTCTAAAGACACAAAGAAATAGGAAGTCTGAAACAGGGACAGTTTATGGTCCATCAGCTCACTGATGATGTGTTTGTGAACCCAGAGGTGAACTCAAAGAGAAATATAAGCACAGAGTTATGGCTCAAAGAGGGAAAACACCAAATTCCTCCCCAGGCTTGTTTTGCATTTGTGTTTGTGGTTACTTGATTGTGCAGTCTGTATCAGGCTGTACAACTGCGTTCTCCAATAAGACAAACTGGTCGCAGCGATGGTGAGTTGGCTGTACTCTGCAAGCGCCACATTATGTTGTGTGAATCTTTGCAGTTATACCAACAAGTTCATTTTCTGCGCTGTTCCACCACACATGACCACCTAATTAATTATCTGAATTTGATTTTATCCGTCTGGTTCTGAATTTGTTTCTCTTACATGGATGCTACAGCACAGTGTTTTGCATTAGTAATGTAGTTCTCGAGATACGTTTTGGGTCCAAGACTCTTATCGTCATGCTTAGATCGACTTAATACAAACTTGTTTATTGTTATATTAAAGGAGTTTTTACTCTTTATATAATAAAATATTATATATTAATTAGGGAAGCGGATCCCCTGTTTTTTCTCTTTGTGCTAAGCTAAGTTAGCCGTCTGCTGATGATAGGTTCACCTGCAGACATGAGAGGGTCTTCTCATCTAATTCTCAGCAAGAAAGCGTAGAATATTTCCCAAAATGTAAAACTATTCCATTTAAAAAGAAAGCTCATTGGTCTTCAGATCTGTGAGAAGTGACCGTCTTTTAGAAGAGTGCTTCTTTAACTCTCTAAAACACACCAAAGAAAAGTTGCTCATCAGTGGCCTTACAGATCTTCTTACCAAATGAAAACACATAATATTTTAAAGCAACCAGAGCAGCTTCAGGTGCTCTGAGAGATACATTGAGAATGTCTGAAAAAGGTTTAATTGTCTCTCAAAAACAATGTTTGTGTTGCGATGATGAGCAGCTGAACCCTTCATATGAATTATGCAGAATGATTTCCTGTATTTCACAATTATACAAGATTTCTTTGTGACCACAAACTGCAAATCAATACAGAGTATCACATCATCAATAAACCAGAATCAATCTGCCCTACATTTGACTTTATTATGTGCATTCTAATGACTTGTTATTGGAGCCATTAGACATTTTGAGTTGAACAACCAGCACGTGATACTGGCTGGGTTCTATGCTTCATTTCATGCACATGTGATCCTCTTACAACCAAAGACTGGTTGAAGTTCGTTATGTATTATTTGATTATGTGGCTCAAAAGCAGTTTAGATACTCAATATTGGTCCAGGGGTGAATGATGTAATATATAAATATCTACATCTACAGCATATAAATAAATGCCACGGTGGATTTTGATGCATTTTCAAATGAGTACTCAAGTTAAACCCTTTAATAAAACACATAAAACATGTGTTGGTGCTGAAAAGATTCAATACAACCTACACACTGAAGTTAAACAATTATTAGTCAATGTGTAAAGAATAGATATTAATATATACATTTACTTTGAAAGAAACATCAAGGTTGGTCCATACACAACCTTTGTAGTAAATAAAATAAAATAATCTGACTTTTATCACATTACAGGTTTTCATGTCACTGTGTAGTGTATGTTCTCCCAGTACAATCTCAACCTGTAAAGCGTACACTTCAAATTCTAAATCATCTGTAAAGTGTGTTACATTTTTGTCAATTTGTCTGGATGAGCGGTGAAGCTTGTTCTGAGAACAGCAACCTTTTTTCAGTGTGTGATCTACATTAAGTCACATGGTGACACAGATCCAGTCACCTGAGTGTGAGTGAGAGTGAGAGTGAGAGTGAGAGGTTGTACAATAAAAAAGTGACGTTCTGACGAGCTGACATTTTCTTTTCTGTCTGATCGTTCATGCAAACTCTGATTTCAGCACTGACTGACTTGCTATGTGTTTTTCATCATGTGACTGTATTCCCCCTGTGTATATTCTGGTACATGTACGTGTGTGTCTGTGTGTGTGTGTGTGTGTGTGTGCTTAAATTGATCAGAGAGAAGAGCTGGGAGATACACACACACACACAGCAGATGCAGGGTCACGCGATGTCACTACCGTCATTGATGATAACACGAGCTGACATAACACTCAATGCCATGTGGCTCAGTGTGTGTGTGTGTGTGTGTGTGTGTGTGTGTGTGTGTGTGTGTGTGTGTGTGTGTGTGTGTGTGTGTGTGTGTGTGTTTGTGTTCAGTCTAACCCAATCATCCTTCACCCCACCCAACAGGTACTGTTGCATCCCATAATACTCTGTCTGTGAACAGGAGCTGCAATGATGTCAGCCTGAGTCACATGATGTAAACAGGAAGTTGATCTGTAAGAACATTGTTTTAACCAAAACTTTATTTATATTGATCCACATCGATCAGCAAACAAGTTGCATTAAATATGATTAGAAACCTCATGAACTAGATTCCAAAGCATGAATAAATCCTACAGCACTTTAAATGAACCGTTAGTAAAGAACAGAAGAACACAGATTGTAGAGCTCTACTGTCCTGAGCAGAGCAGACAGAGATCTACTCTCCCACTCTGGAGGACCAGATAGTGGAGAACGAGCGAGCAGGATTATGTAGGATCCTCACCAACCCAGCAATAGATTATTCTAGCTTCTTCACATCTGTAGATAAAGCTTCTTTCCTCCGGCCACCTGGATGGATGAACTCTGACCTCTGTATACCCTCAGCCTTGTTCAGCATACTGTCCTCTGTGAAGTGAATCCTTTGCACTGCCGTGCACATTTTGCACTTAAACGTGTGCAAAAATGTTTTATATAGTTTGCAATAGAATTGCGACTTTTTTATACTATATACACAATATACAATATGCATTTTTGCATCTTTTTGTGCTAATCTTTTAGCACACGAGTATACCACATCGCATTTCACTCCACATAGTTGGATCATGTGGTGAATAAAATCTTTGAATCTTCAAAATGGTGGTCAAGTGGACTGAAGACATACGTTGCTACAATGTACCAATACAGGATTTTACTTTTATTACGTTTGTTAAATGCAACTAGTTTCATAAAATATCTTCCTACAATTAAATAGAAGATGGGATACATACTGTATTTTTGTAGTTAAGCCTGTATGCTGAATCTTATTATTTAGTAGAGTAAGCATCTTCCTAAAAACTGATGAAAGGAAAACATGTTTTGTGATGACTTGATAAATCAAGACTTCCTTCAGCTCCTTATAGTGGATGTAGGGCCTCCGCTGAATCAGCAACCTCCTCTGCAGACGTCAGGAGAAATGTGTCCACCTTTTATAAAAGAAAACTGTGGTCTACAGCCAGGCACAGTGGTGCTTTGGGGCTAAATGCTAACATCAGCATACTAACATGCCCACAAAGTCTGTAACATGTTAGCATGTTACAGACTTTTAGTAATAAGTACTCAACGCAAAGTACAGCAGAGGCTGATGGGAATGTCATGCGCACAATGAATCTACAAAATGTCCCGGCAATCTATAATATATATTTCAGACTGATATTGCCATCCCTTGAGCATGGCTAAAAACAAGAGCACACACATATTCACAAAGCCACTGATGGATCAGACGTCCTATAGTCACATCATGGTAAATAATCACAGCACCATTGGGTAAAATGACAAAAATCAACGAGGTTGACTCGATGTGTCATAATCTGCAGGTGTGTGAGTAACAACTCAGCACACAGGAACGAAGAATCATCTCTGATTGTCAAGAACTGAGCTATAGTCTGAAGTCTGATATTTGCGAGCTAGGCTTGTATTTTTTACCTCAATACCTTCGAGTTGTTATGGTGACAGTGCCTCGGCTTTGCCTCTCGGTCAGTATCTGTCTCTGCCCACCGACTTTTCTCGGTGGACGTCAGTGTACTCGAGAGTGTGTCAGTGTGATTCTGTCAGTGTGCTAGTAGTGTATGTGAGGCCATGTGCATGTGAACGAGTGCATGTGGGTGAATCAGCCAGGCGGCCAGAGACAGGCTAATCAGCTCCTATTAGCCTGTGTTCCCATTGGTCTTAATAAGATTAATGAGGGCCAGAGAGGCTGAGGATGATCATGCTGATTGCTCCAGAACGCGACCACAGGCTGAACAATAGAGTCACTAACATCTCCTCCATTAGTGCGCCTCTTCTTCTAAAAAGACTAATGGAGTGTTTGTCTTAAATCTACAGCATCTGTCTTGTACAAGGATGTCGTGTCAGGAAGTGATGTTAAAGCCATTTTATATATCTAAATGTTGTATTTGTTGTTGTAATATATTCTAAACTTATCTAAAAATGCTCAATTTCAAAGACTAAGGATTAACATCACAGACACACACACACACAGTCATAGAGTACAGGGCTGTTAACAGAGGAATTAGGTCTCCGTTGCTCGACATGTCCATCACTCTCTCTGCGCATATCCGAGAGAAAACCCGATGTGGTTATATTATGGATGCTTCAATGGAAGGTTATTTATCTTCACCCCTCCTGTTGCTGCAGGTTAGAGCTGCACATTTTGCATATGTTTGAAGATTTGAAGATTGTCATTTTCAAACAAAAAACTATAGAATAAAGTATGTCAAAAAATACAAAAACCCAAAATGATCCTGCACGAATAATGGACAAGAGAGGTCACATGAAACCCTGAAAAAAGTACACCCTGGTTTCATATCAGCTTTTAACTTGGTCTAATCCAGAATGAGCAGCTGACCTTTTACTTTCAGGATGAACAGGATTAAATTAGAAAACACTATGAATCATCTGTCTTCCCACTGGCTGCTACCTGCATTGTTTTACTAAATTGGCCAAGAAAGAGTTTCCAAAGCCGCTGTAAACTGCATAACGTTGGAGTCTATTTGGGTTGATTTTGAACCCACATGCAGCATCGTGTTTCCACTTTCTACATGTTACCTTTTGTTCAATTCTTCCAGCAAAGGACGGAAGGAAGACTGTCAATAAAAGTACTTTGTCCTGAAGCACTCATAGAACAAGAGAAGAGAAACATGGAGACGTGATTTATATTGTCAGCTTCCCACCTCTCTTCTCCAGCATGTCTGCTTCTCTCAAGTCTCTCCCTATTCCTCTGTGTGCCTCTCTCTCTCTCTCTCTCTCTCTCTCTCTCTCTCTCTCTCTCTCTCTCTCTCTCTCTCTCTCTCTCTCTCTCTTTCCCTCTCTCTCCATCTCCACATCTCTCTCATCTCTGTATATCGAGGTCTGTCCTGTGATATCATGTTGGATGTAGATGACGTAAAATATCAATACAGAGGAGAACACTGTAATTGCTAGGTGTTAATCATTAACCTGATAAGTCTTTCCATTTAGTGTGCAAGATTGAAACTATTAGGTGTATATTTCTGTTGAATGTGATATATTATCAAGCCTATTTTCCACATATGGTCAAACCCATCTATTCAGTCATTACCTCCATAACCTGAGGTACACAGACGCTCCAATCAGAGTTTAATGCAGAAGGCAGACAAGCAAAAGTCAGGGAAGCAAGTGTCATGAAAAGTTCAACCTGAACAGAAGATGTGGTCAAAGAAAGGTTATAAACGTATTACTGACCAAAGACAAGCTATTTTAAAATTGAAGTACCCTTTTTTGCTTATAGTACAAATGTCGCATAAATGTCTCTGGAAAACTTTTCAAGCGAAGAACATCATATTTTTAATAATGTCTGGTTGTTTGCTGCTGGGAAAATATTCTGTTACTTATTACAGGCCGGTGTAAATAGGTAGAATTAAATACCCATTTTATCTATTGTAGATTGTGACATCCCAACAGTTTAAGTCACGCTGGTACATTATGATAAAAAAGTATTTTATACGTGCGGGTATATGATTGAAGACAAGGTGGACATACTCACAGCAATGGTGCCTTAATGCAGGGACATGAGATTAAAAAAAGATGTAATTTAACAATATTTGCTGTATACTTTAATGATGATGAGTATTGATGTATTCTCTTATCTTGATGAACTTCTTATTCTGTCTACTGATTTGGATGTGATCCCACAATAGACTGAAAATGATGTCCAAAGCTGTCAAATGCGTCTCTGTTGTTGTGGCAGAACACTACAGTCCTGATATTTTCCCGCCTTCGAGTGAGTCATCATGCATATATCACAGCTACTATCTGTCGAAGCTGGAGTCCGTTTTCTTGAGTTTTTTTGTTTGTTTAACTCATGGTGGATTTCACCAATTAACTGGTAACGTAGCCCTACATGTGACCTAATTCTAACATTAGTTTCATCCCGGGTAATCGTTTAATCTCTTTAGGCAAACAAAAGACGTCTGTGGGATCATGAACACACGCTTAAAGATTTAACTCCTGGATAATAACAGATGACTTCAGATAACCGCACTGCAGGGATCCAGACTAACTTTTGACATTTAGATTTTTCCCCTATGGTTTGATTTGCATTGGGAACCCAAATGGCCCTACAGGTGGTAGCGTAGTATTTAAGCATTGTTCCTATGATTTCCTTGCTATACCGCAATTATTTAACATGTTCATTTTACGTATACTTACTTAATTGCTAACTTACGTACACTTACACGTGCCGGTTTTATATCCATCATTGGTTCATTTTTAAAGAAAGAAAACTAAATAAGCATCCCAATCACAAAACTATTTTTATTTAATTCCAGGTTCATCATATGCATCAAACCCGGTATTCAGCTATAGCTTCACTTCAACAAAAGATACAAAGACAATCATTGTCCAGCACTGATCTTTTCTATCTCTTTTAGCTCTTTAGCAGCATCAGTCCAACCAGCGTTATTGATGGTTTAGCAGCTGACTTCAGCCTCCGTGCCTTCCTGTTCTCTCTACTGGTTTTCCAATCATGTCCATATACAGTAGCTAGTGTCTATTTTTAGTTGTGGATATTCATAATCCTGATGTTAAAACAGCGAGCATGGCCACAAACACAGTCGAAGCAGCCAACGTCGATACTGGCTGACCACCAAGAGCGACTTACTAATCCAGAGTTGGTTTTAAGACTTTAAAGCTTCGCTATAGAACATAGAACAGTCATGTGTACCGTGAAATGGCTTCATCAGTCTGTAAGTAAGTGATGATACAAATATACACATGCACACACACACACACACACATATTACTGCTGCTGATCAAAGCTGCTAAAAACAGCATGACTTAAATTAGCAGCTGAGTGAGTTTAAACATGTTGATAACAGATGAACAGCAGGTCTCATTCAAAACAGAGGATGAGAGAAAGAAGAAAGTTCACCTCCTCTCTTTCTTTACATCTACCTTTTTTCATTCATGTCTCCAGTCCTGCTCTAGTTTCACCTTCTCTCCCCCTCTTTAATTATTCCCTTTCTTATCATTTCCTCGTTCTCCTCTCTCATCTGTTCGTTACCTACCATCTTAACCTCTCCTCTTCTCCCTGCTTGTGTCATCCACTTTTTTTTTCTTTCTCTTATTATCATCTCCTCTCTCTCTCTCCTCTGCCCTTTCTTGACCATTCTGCTGTCATCTCTGCTCTTTTCTCCATTTCTTGTCCCACTTTTTCTCCTCTCCGCCTTTTCTCTCTCCTGTCGAGAGCCTTCTCCTCCGATGCTCCACAAGTCTCCATGGCCACAGTTGTCACGGCAGCAGGCTGTGCTGTATGTAAAATGAGGTGAAGGAGCAACATGATGAATATGAACACCTAGCTAGTTAAAATGCATACATATGCAGTGCATGCTTTAGCATGAGCATCCTCACAACACACATTTGTTTTTCCACAAAAACAAATTTCATCACAGAAATACATTTGTATTTTGCGTTTGTTCTGTTGTGTTCTGCGTATTTTGGAGTGATTGTACAAAATATCACTGGTCATGATGAATAACATGTTAGCTGGAGCAACATGCAGGGTAGCCTTGCTCTTTTTCCATCCGAACCAAGTCCTGTTATTTCATCACTTTTGTTATTCATTTATACATTCTGAATATATTAGAGGGTTTTATTTCACATGAAAATTGCAACTGGAGTTATTTATGATTTCATAGAAATTAAATTCACTTTTTAAACAATTAAAATGACATATTTTAGCAGAAACATTTTTATTTACAGTTTAAATTATGAAAAGCGGGCAAATGTAGAGCATTTTGTTAGAAAGATTTGTCTTTTTGTAACAATTTTACTACTAAAATGAATCTTTCGAGAATTGTTAAGTGTTATATTAGAAGTTTGATAAATAAAGGCCCTGCGTCTCTGTTGGCGGGATGTTGTCAGTACCTTCCAAAACAAATCACTCTTGCAAAAATAAATCATATGTTTTCAGGTCTGCCAGGATTTTGAAACTCTGAACAACATCCATATAACATCATGTTGCGACTTGTTGGTGTCAGGTTTTGTAAAGCTGCTTCTTTTGCCTTTTGAACAGAAAGTTAAGAAGTAAAGCTAAACTCCAAACAGCGGCAACTCAGATGTTATACAAGAGCCAAAACATTACAAAAAGATGAACATAGCGAGTCTTTCTCTGTAGAGCCAGTTAACCTGGACATAGAGATCGACTCAGGGCAGAGAACGGTCCTACTGGAGGTCAAGGGTCGGCCTAGTAATATAATGGGTCTGCAATATTTAAGGGCCAAGTTGAGGTTACAGTGAAAATATAAATGAGTGCAGCAGGCCACAGCTAAGTTTGAGTTACCGAGCCAAAGAGGAGGATAAGGTAATGGTGATATATTCATTTGAAATGCTAAAAGTAGTGTCAGTGTCACAACGATTTTAAATGTAAAAATATATTAAAAGTCATTTCATTTTTAACTTTTTGTATTCATATTTCAAACTTTGAATGTCAGTTCTTGAGTTGCATAGCCAAGCATCCTGCTGGAAAGAAGAAAACTGTTGCAAGCTAAAGAGCGATTTAAGTTCTCATCAATCCCACGAACCATAAACCTGCTTAGCTGTAACAGATAATCTCCTCATCATCATTTCCTGGTCATTCAATCTACTGCCACTTTCATTATTCATTTTGAACAGTTTTGTTTGAATAATATATATCATTTGTCATTTGGAACAATAGAACTACATCAAAATGTTCGCTGGTGCAACACAAATCACTTTTTCAAAGGATGATTAACGACTATAATAATGATGATGATTAATTCAGAAAATAAAAACCAATACATCCGCACTTTTGAGTTATTGAATGATGAAAAGGTATTAAAACAGATATCTTGAATTTGAGTGTTTCTTCGTACTTTATTCAATATTTGTTCAATATTGTCCACATCAAACACAACAGCTGGCCGTGTCCGTCAAAGAGAGGTTCATGTGGAGTGTGGTACACTAACCTGAGCCTCACTGTGTGCTTGAATATGTATTAAACAAATATCATTTCCTTTTTGTGTCTCGTCTTTTCATTTAAATTCAATCAATGAGCTTCTCACCAAACAGTGATTTGGGTTAAATCCAGCAGAATACTGTGTTTTGAGTCCTTCAGTCTGGAGCACAAGGCTTAACACTGCATTTATTAAGTGTGCTCCGTGGCTAATGTCTGAACAAAATGTGGTTTTGGAATACAAAGCTTTAAAATTATAATTTGAGATAGAGAGAGTGTGAGAGTGAGAGTGAGAGTGAGAGACTCTGACTGACTGACTGACTGACTGACTGCGAGTGTGTTTATGTACCAAATTCCCTGCAGTGTTTGTGGTCCCTGGGCCTTTGGGTGCTAAGCAGTCTGTCCAACAGGCCTCTTGACATCTGTCACCCGACGGCCTAAAAACCTTTAAAGCCCCAGGGCTCCATTTAAAACACACAAACACATGCATAACGCTCAGACATGCCCACGCGTGTGTTTGTGTGTCCTGGTTTATATTATATTTTGTATTAAAAGTAAAAAAATGTGATGAGCATTTTGCTCTCAACCACTGAAACAAATAATCTTCTTCAATGAGACGATATATTTGTGAACATGTTTGCTGTAGTTATACAGAGATTCTATATTTATTACATGATAATGATGAAGAGGAGTGACAGCGCATAGAAGGAAGGACATGACTCACAATGATGGGACTGCACTCTCTTAAAGCTGAATTATCACAGATGTCCCAAGGCAACTTCAACGGTGACACATACGCGCAGATTCAGTGGTTACAAAATATATCTATGCTGCTTACAAAATTACAAAACAAACAACTGTCCAAAGATCACACAAAAAATATTGTTTTTAATGTGTTTGACTCAGGCACACAAGCCTGAAACCAGTGATACGGTTTTATTAATGACAAATTAACAGACCTTTTGCACAGCGGACCTTTTGACACGTTGCAGCAGGAATATCACAGGTGTATTTAATAACGGTAACGATGGCTGCGTTCCAGTCAGGAGAGACAGTTTCAAGGTCCCGGTACAGTGCATGCTGGCTCGCTGGAATATTTCACAGGGACACTAAATGGAACTGAGCCATCGTTACTGTTATCAGTTGCACCTGTGCTTTTTCCTGCTGTGAAAAGTTCTGTCTGCTGTGAAAAAGGTCTGTAGGGTGGGAAACACGGATAAAATACTGTAATTTTATAACACATTATTGATGTATATTTGTGATTTTCGACACTACTAAAGGATAAAAAAGCCAGGAAGCTTTTTGGATAATGCAGTCAACTAAACACATGACATATTAAGGAACTTCATTAAAATGATACAAAAGTCATATAAAAAACAATTTTGTCATTAAAACGTTTTGCAAGATTGCCCATAATGGGCTCATAGAGATGTTAAAGACATAGAAACCACAGTATAATCAGTGACGGTTGACAAATGTTGTCTCACAGTATATTGTCATATCCCTACTAATTAATAGATTGATTAAAATTCTTCTATAAAATGTAAAATGACAAATATCATCACAATTTACAAAGGCGCAAATTGCAGCTTTTGTCTAAACAGTTGGAAAATGGAAATGTAATGTAATGTGTGAACGTAGCTGCTGAGTATTTTCTACAAAAAATTCACTCAAAAATCATAAAAAGCCATTGAATGCGTGAATTAATTTTGTTTAGCGTTCTGCCCCCAGACATTTCAACAGGTCACATGGTTGCTGATACACACGTACACACTCTTCAAAATCTAATCCAACAACATTAATAAACAGATTTAAAATGGAGAAAAGCACATTGTCACATTTCAGAAGCTGTAACAATAACATATTTGGCATTTTACTTGATTAATGATTCTTTTGTCAAAATATTCATCAGTTACTGTTTTCTTATTTGTTATTGGTAAACTGACTACACACACACACACACACACACACACACACACACACACACACACTCAAACAGATGACAACCTTGAACGTACTGCAGTCCCTTTGTTAACAGCTCAGAAGGTTGCCAAATCATTTCCACAACATTCACGCATGAATCTTCCTACCTGCTCATGGTGTGTTAAACACACACACACACACACACACACAGACCTGACAGTGGAAAGTGAGTGAGCTTCAACTGACTGTAAACCAACAGGGTAAATGAAGCTTTAAGAATATTAACAATGGTGTTCTTCACACTGTCCCACCAGCTCTCCATCCCTTTCTCTCTCCATCCATACATCCATCTTGCCATCCGTGCGTTAATGCTTCAGGTTTCTGCCAATGTGGCAAATCAAGACGTGAGCTCAACCCTCCAAAGTCTCGTACAGATAGGCCTAGATTTATTGGAATACAATCAAAAGTTGAGTCTTTGTGCGTGTAAGGTCCCATCTTTATCCACTCATATCCCGTTGAGTCATTTTAATTCAGTTACATTTTAATGAACTCATTTTAGGACTTGTTCTATTTGTGTTGAAGGCGAGTGTGTGGGCAGCATTGACGCTTGTTATCTGATCACAGTGTGGAAAACGCAGCCTGCTGTGTCATTCTCTTCACTTTACGGGAGCAAGTAATGGAACACGTAGTGCTATTTGGTGGTCATCGAGAAAAACAATGTGAGGACTTGATTAAAAAGTTTATCAACCAATCATTCTGAGGCCTCTCCCACACTCTGTGTAATGTTACACCAAATATTAAATTGTATCATCGTTTTGTATGACACTATATTATATAGTATTTTCTATTATATGGGCCTCATAGACTTGTATTAACACAAGTGTGTATATTACGTAAACTGCATTACATCATATACGGTACTTTAATATATATTTATGTATATTTTACTTTATACCTACGTATATGCTAAATAGTTCAGACAATATCTTTGCACATTTCACTTGCAAATTCTAAAATATTGGAATGTATATATTGTATACAGTTTATTTTAACGTCACCTCTCTATTTTTTATAATCTCTGCATTTTGAGTTATTGCATTATTTCATTCAAATAGCTCTTGTGTGAAAATGTGTGAAAACCTTAACTGGTTATTTGTATCTTGTAATTCTAATCTTTAATGGGTTGAAGAAGTTCATATGAACATGTTAACCGTCCTGACAGCAGTTGTGAAAATGTTGCAAGGTTCATGACAATCAGCTACTTGATCAGAAGGAAAACGATTAGCATCTTTTAACACCACTCCGTATGCTTTTAGCTCCTGACTGTCACCACCAACTGACCCAGACAGCAGTGGACCAACATGGCCGAATGTGTATCCACCGCTGAACAACTGACACTTGGAGGGGAACGCAATACTTGTCTTTGAATTATTCGATGAAGCACTGACCACAAGATGTGCTGGGAATTAATTCTATTATTTTAATAACTTTGTAACAGTGTTCAGTTTATGAGTTCTGTGATTTCACAGGTGAGCCATGGCTCTCCTCACAGATACCCAGAACAATCTTTTAATAAAAACCTATCTCAGTCTCCAAACACACCATCCATGCTTTCCTGTGCCTGGCTGTTAATGAGAGGGCTTCACCTGACATACCGCACACTCACATCAAGACACCTATCCTTCCTCCCACCCACGCACATTCATTATACACATGAATATGGAGTCACGCAGACAGACTGAAGACATAAATTATTACAAAATGACAAAGAGTTGGACGTCAAAGCATTTGTTTATAGTACGTTTGACTATAAACTAAAGGCTGACAACTTGCTAGGTCAACAACCAGTAACACGCCGCTCTAGTCTGATCACCAATACAATTAATTGATCTCTTTCTCTCTCTATCTCTCTCTCTCTCCCTCTCTCTCTCTCTCTCTCTCCCTCTCTTTTAGATGCTTTAGGATGACAGCCGATACCCGATGCTGTTCCAAATATTACTGAAATCAGCAGCACAACAAAATATTTTCCAGTACGTATCACAATGTGGCGAACATAAGCAGAATCACATGAAATAATCAAACTGTGGTTTTGTAAAATGTGTTATATATGATTTAAAGTCCCTTCCTCTTTAAACCTTTAATCCCTGACTGAGAGGAAAAATGACGCAACCTGACATTCTGTTCTCAGAAACACGCACACGCAAACGTAAAAACACACAACATACTTGATTGCAACACATGCACATACACAGATACACAAGTGTGTGCAGACTGTGTGTGGAAACTCTCGATAAAAACACAAACAGGCATACTGTATGTTTAGATTCACACAAGCACAAAAACACTAATTTACACACACAAACGCACAGCAGTCTGTACATATGCATCATCCTCTGAGGTCACAAACATAGTCTGTGCTTTGACTGTCTGACTAGTACACAACATACGTGTATGAACACACACACACACACACACACACAGAGAGAGAGAACTGAATGTACTCACTCCTGTATTGCTGTTTTGTATTAGCCTGCCCTACTTAAAGCATGCAGGTCTCATGATTGCTGTTACACGACCAACTCAAACATGTTCCTGAATCACAGTGAGGAGCAATGTGCAGACAAAAGGATCCTTATGTGACAATACAACGCCTTGCTGCTCTCTTAATGAGCTTAATGATCACACCGTAAACATAAGGTGCATGTATGAAAAATATATATTTATTCATATTGATTCAAAAGCTATTGCCCTCATGAAAGGAACAGGCACAGTCAGGGCTGCGCTTAAGGAGGGTTTTAAGTTACTTTTCTTGGGCTTGTTTCAAATCGCACTAGATAATAACACTGGTCAAAGGTACCGAATTCCAAACCTTCTCAAAATGAATCCCTTCCAAGGTTAAATATGAAACTAATGAGAAACAAAAAGGCGCTCTGCTCGGCCATCCAGGTTTAATATGCCGTCAGGAACCAGGACCTCGACTGATCTGATAACTGATTGAGACAAATCAGTCAGACATGGACTCTGACATTTGTTCAAAATTGCAAAAGCTACAGTTGGGCTGGAAGAATTTGCCTGTTTATGAGATTCAGTTTTACATCTGAAGTGAATAAAACTATGGGTTGAAGTCTGGATGTTTGCCGCTGTGTGTTTTGACTTAATGCCATGACTCAGGCACAGAGAAAGACCCCTGCTTCAGAGTCTGCCTGTAGTTTTAATCAAAAAATGATGTGGCTTGTTACCATGCCTTCAACTCCGATATCCAACCCTGCATTAGACAAAAGATTTGATCTCTGACTCATGCTGTTCATCTGAAGGCTCACCCACATGAAGTTAAAATGGACTCCAAAAATGAGGACACAATGCAAACACAACCACTGAGGGTTTTTTTAATACTCTGAGAATCTGCTTATAATTACAAGAAATAGTCTTTTCATTCTAGGTGTGTGCATCGTTGTTAATTATCCACAGAATAAAATATCACTTTAAAATAGCCTCAAATAGCTCACAAAGCCCTTACAATGCTATCACAGCTGTTCCCTTCACTTCATGCCAGGTCTCTGTATACAGCAGGTGCTTATATGAGCTAAGTAATGAGTCAACATCTACTTGCCACATAAGACAAATTATCATAATATTCATTGTCACTCAAATATCTTAAAAATCAGCTTGAGATCTAAAATGCCTCAGAACATATATTTAATTTTTTTTAAATCATAGGACTGTGTTAAAACACCAGAGACACAATTTGACTCGATAGAATGAGTTAGTATGGTATTTTAAATGATGAGGTTTTATATTCTTTAGTAAATATTGCTCTATAATTGAGGAGATGTTATTGTTGTTGCCAACCCACTTTAGTTAGACAGTATAATACATACATTAAATCGAATCCTTTCACTGCTGTTTAGTCAACATACTGCACACTGTGATTTATAAATACACAGACTCTGAAAAAAAAAATCCCCTTTTAGTATGTTGACATGTTTTCAGAGCCCTAGTTTGAATGCCAGAGGCAGGGAGGGTTTGGTGCAAGCAGGTCATTTCAGTTTCTCAGTTAAGCCCAATGGCCCTAAAACGCCTACACACACTCTGATCAGATTTACTCTTGCTGACATGACCTTGTATATAATTCAGTTTGTACACTAATCTGTCTCTAATTGATGTCGTTGTCACTGAAGAGACGTAGTAGAACTGAAAGCAGTTTCACTGACAGTGAAAGCATGGACAGTTTGAGTTTTGGCCTTTTTTTTATTTTCAGACTTGAAAACCCTTAACCTTCAGTCTTCAGGGAGGTCAGACATCACATGCTGATAGTAGCCAGACTCAGTTCAAACTCAGAACTCAGAAAAATGTCCATGCACCAAATATCTCAGGCAGAGATTTTGAGATTTTAAAATGTGTAAAATTATGCACAGGGCATTTATTATACTGTTTTATTGATGTGCTTGTATTTTCATTTGATGAAAGAAAACCTATGAGATCGTAAAAGTGAAATTAGCCTCTTTGCGACCAACCACACTTAGGGAGAGAGTTTCTAGACTGAGAATAAATACTTCAGGGTGACGATAGAAAATAATATTTCATGGAGCAGACGTTTGTGGTTATTGCTTTGTTTGGGAGCAGACAGTAACAGCATTGCTGAATTTGGATATAAAGTAAATACTAAGCATTTCTATCAACTTCTATACGATGCCCTGCTCAGTAGTTGCACATTAGTAGTTAAAAAGAGAAGATTGTCCAGAGTAATCTGCAGCTTTTTCACATGATTTATCATATATTCTCAAATTGTGATTTAACTTAAAGAAACTATACGCTCAATCACATTTAGACTTTATATCATGATTATAATCTCCTAGTCAGTTTTCACTGACCTGACTGAGCATGTCCTTTTTAAGGTGCATCCATGCCTTTAAAGTGTTCACCTCTTTCTTCTACACTCATACAGTCGATTCATATCGGTCTCTTATGGGATTATGAGCTGATCAGCAGTGTATGTTAGTCGGCCAGCGGTCAAAGGGGCCGTCATAAGTCTACTAAATCACTAACCGGCTTAACAGGATATTAATCATTTTCCACTCAGCACAGGAAAGGGAGGAAGTGGAGGAAAATAAGAACTGATAGAAGAGAGAAGACAGAGAGGAAAACCAGAATGGGAAACGTAGGAGGAGACTGAGACAGTTAAGTAGACCGATTTAGTAATCTGAGAGTAATGGAGAAATGACTGGACACATGGGAGCAACAAACAAAACAAAAGCTCACAAACAAGAAAACTGCAGGTCTTCATAATCCATTTTAAATTGCTTCTTGCATGTTATATTTGGGATGACTTGCTAGCATGTTAATCTGGTTCTGTGTTTGTGTTTCTGTCCTTTTGTTGAGAGTAGTTGTCTTTATGTTAAACAAGATTACACAACAATAGGGCACATTCCTTTTTTATTTTGAATTCATTTGTATGTAAGTTACATATTTAAAAAATCAATTGGGTGGAAACTGATGGAAATAAAACAATATCGCAAAACTCTCGCAATATTGCAATTGCATCTAGACAATTTGCACAATTTGAGAGTAGTTTTTTAATCTATTTATTTATTTACTTACTTATTTTTTGATTTACACCTAATTGAAAGTAAATCGGATATAGAGCATCTCTCAGCATCAACATGGACAAACGGACAGACAGATAAACAGATAGATAGATAGATATATAAACAGATAGATAGATAGATAGATAAACAGATAGATAGATAGATAGATAGATAGATAGATAGATAGATAGATAGATAGATAGATAGATAAACAGATAGATAGATAGATAGATAAACAGATAGATAGATCGATAGATAGATAGATAGATAGATAGATAGATAGATAGATAGATAGATAGATAGATAGATAAACAGATAGATAGATAGATAGATAAACAGATAGATAGATCGATAGATAGATAGATAGATAAACAGATAGATAGATAGATAGATAAACAGATAGATAGATCGATAGATAGATAGATAGATAGATAGATAAACAGATAGATAGATAGATAGATAGATAGATAGATAGATAGATAGATAGATAGATAGATAGATAGATAGATAGATAGATAGATGGGTGAAAGGATGGAATTTAAAGCTCCTGCCCTGCATCTCTCTCTTTCCCCCTCTTTCTCTGCAACCTCCGCTCATTTACTGACGACTAATCCAGTGCCCAGATTAATCGCTCAACCTCCACACACACACAACTCGGACACACACAACGCGGACACACACAACTCTCTCTTCTTGCACACTCAGCCCCTCACACTCACACACAATCTCTTATATAAAATAAAACACATACTCAAATACGCAGTAGCTCAGTACACACTGACGGTGACATTTTGTCACTGAAAACACTTACGAGTTCAACAACAGCCATAAATGATTGTTCTACTCGTGTGAATGGGATGAAAATTCTTATGTAAAACAGAGAAGCAGAACCGGCGCTCGGCAAAAAGGCTTGAAAGATGCAGATTGAAATGTGTTGAGTTTTATCAACTCGAGGTCAAATATATTTTACATTACTGCAGACATGTTTTTGAAATCACCCCACACATTGTTAGATTACTTTCATACTATTCATTCATCCGTCATGTTCAGCAAAAATGTCATCAAATCACAGTGAACATTTTGTTATTCTTACATTATTGTTCCGAGTATGTGTTCTTTGTGTGGTAATCCCGTTGGTGAGCTCGGTAATGTAAAGTAATTCATGTTTAATAGGCTAAAACATAGAAAAGCACCAGTGTATGTCAATTTAAAAGCTGTGGCATGAAATCTACTAAGCTGAGCAGCAAACACCAGACTCCACAAATTACTTAATAACTTGGAGTATTGCTAGTCCTCACAAGTTTCTACTATGTGAAGACTTATTGTGTCCCCCAAGTTGTCTATTTCTCCTCCTCTGTCCCATTTTTTTGCTATGAGGGAGCCGATGAACCAACACCTACATGCTCTCTAAAAAAGGAAGCAGTGGTTGTGGAAATACTACTGTGGTGAGAGAAAACCCGTGTTCCCAGAACTTGAATGAGTTGTTTTTTAAAATAACTTATGGCGTCTCTAGAATATATGTTGTAAATGTTCTGTAAATGTATAATAAGTCACACACAACTATGTTTGCTTACATAGCAACACATTGATGTGGCACATTTAGCTTTACTGCGTGTTAGGAACACAGTGAGGGTGGACAGAGCAGAAATGGATTATGCCGCAGGAGTGGTTGGAGAAGTTGCTATGGACACTGATACACTGAAATACTGGCTTTGAGTGGAGCCTCACTTAACCATGTTTCCTATAAATGGCTATTAGACCAAAGTATCACTTTTTCAAATTTGAGCAGAATTTGAGCACAATGTTGCAAAGCATTTTAAAACCATGTTGAGGGAGAAGAATTTATTTCCACCTGAAGTCTTTTGCCTGAAATGAACTCTTTCACACATTCAGGCTGCCATCAAATGTTCACCTGCCAAAGAGCACATTCATGAACTGGACGAAATATTATATATGAGATCAAATTCTGTGCTCCATAACCTCGTAAACTACCAGTACTTTGTAAAACAACGGTATAACAACAACCACAATGACATGAGGAGGCTTAAATATAAATATTACGATAGTATGTAAAACAATACACCTTTGATGAAATATTTACGGTGACCAAATAAATTGTTAGCAAAGTGAAAATATAAATTAATGATTAACTACAGATGATTAGACACCTCATCTCTGAAAGCAGAAAAGAGCAGTGTGTCATGTGACTCCAGAGCTGCAAAAAGCTGCACAAACATTCACACACACACACACACACACACACACACACACACACTGTACATTATGCAGTCAGTGATGACTTGGACAGCGTGAATAATCCCCATCTGTTGAGGGAACATGCTACGCTTCTGTGTCCGTCTCGCACGATAACACACACATACACGTACAAATCCTCTATGAAGCTAAAAAGCTCCCTTGCCAGCCTCAAAGAAAAAAGCTAATGTTTGCACTGCATGACAAAGTTTTCTGATGACATTGCTACACCAAAAATGATATTGCCCTTTTGGCAATACAATCTGCGGTGAAATGGTTTTTGGTGAAGTGAATGAACCCACATATCTACTCGAGCACAAGCTTTCCTTGTAGATATATTTCATCTTAATTCTCGGTCTAATTTAAACACGTGCCTAAAATGTATTCATCATTTTTTCATTCTGATTATTTTGCTATGACTACAAAGTCAAACATCTAGCTGTAGACTTGCTGGGTTTAAGTTACTACTTCATAACAATTGGAACAATGATGTCACGGTTAAAAGAATCCAACGCTGACTGTCGGTTGTAAACGGGAGCGGTCCCGTGACAAAGTCTCACATTGTGTTGACTATCAAACCACCCAAACAACAATAAGAAAACCGAATAATAAACCGTTGGCTAATAAGCTACATGCTGATGATATAAATCTTTGTCAAAAACCTGATTTGCGTGTAATACCGCGTTCATGTGATATTGTTCAGACCGTAATTACGAGCAGCCAAGGGGGAAGAAATGTCCGTCTGCATTTTTATTCTGATTTGGAGTTATGCTGGCAACCAATCTGACCAAACTCTTTATTTGACAGGTTACAGTAGGAAAAGCACAGGCGTAAATAATTGAATTAATGCTAACAGGCCTGCTAAGGTGACAATTGACAATAAGGTTTTTTGAGCAGTTTCCAGAACTGAAGCCCTCACAATACAAGCGCCAACAAATGCAATTCTTGCAAGGAATCTCCAAATGTTTTTGATTCCAAATCACAGGACGACTGTTCTGTGGTGTTCCTTTTGGTCTTTGTGTGTTAATCTGGTATAGTGGAAGAATTTTTTATCATTCTCATCAATTCACGTGTGGTAAAACAATTGTAAAATCTAGAACCAAATCTTCTGTTGTCTGCCCTTTTGCACGGATTTTAATTCATTAATTAATATTTTTTACAACTTGACACACAATACTGAGCTGTCAAATATCTAAACATCTGTGAGTCTCTTAGGGTTGAACTGCTTGCTTTGTTGTAGATCTCAACAGGAACATCATTTGAGTGTAATGTGTAATCAAATCTGAGTTACATTCACACATTGCATTGTATTCAACGGTAATAATTGTTACGTTGTCAGTAGTTTGATGCTGTCAGATTACACGGTCATTTTGGCACCAAAACAAACTGCGTTTCATCTCTCACTGCCTTTCTGTCTTTTCAACTCAGTGCTGCTCTCACACCATGGGGAGCTGCTGTGACACACAGGGGGATGACCTGCTGGGTGTGTGTAGTGTGTGTGTGTGTGCGTGTGTGTGTGTGCACCAGTAATTGTGTGCGTCAAAAACACAATGAAACCCGACACAGCCATCCAAATATTGCCGGGAAAACCCTCTGACGCAGTCCACACATCAAGCCAATCACACTCATGCAAAGGTGTTGAGTCTCGCCTTTGTGTGTCATCTGATGACAAATAGTGGCACGAGCAACTAGCAGCACAGTGCAAGTGTGAACAAACTAAACTATGGCTTGATACCACTAAAGTAACAAGACATGACGGCATCTCTTTTATCCAAACTAATTTAAGTGCTGTGGCACAGTGACGTGCAACACCAAGCCTGCTCTGAATGTTGCCACTGCTAAGCTAAACTAAACTACTCTTAGAGATATTACAGGTTATATAAATTGCAGTGTGTTCTTTTTACGATCAAATTCAGCTCAACACACACTTTCCGGTGACAGAAAATACATATTTTTGGCCAATGTGTAACGTCTGACCCCTAAACCAAACCCATGAAATCACTATAACATGCTGATCTGTACCATCACTCAGTAGGCTATTTCCACAGCAGGGATATACACATGGCATTAGCATTTAATAATGGAAGAATAATATACTTCAGCGAACCCCAGTTTCTCCATTTCATGCCCAAGCCTTGTTTCTGTATTTTCCAGCACCACTCACCAGTTCTTGGTTGGTAGAGTTGGAGTCGTCTCCGGGGAAAGGGATGTAGATGGCTAAGGCCACACAGTTGGCAAAAATAGACAGCAGTATAAAGATATCAAACGGTCTGGAAAAGAAACTGTTAAGGACATTAATCAAATACATAGTGGTATTAGGATTTTGGAAGTTACTGAATCCTTGGACATAGCAGGGCATGTAAGTTGCTGAAGCTAATAACTTATTTATTTATGCGCTTATTTATATTGTGTATTTTAAGCTATACATTCATTCATAAAACTCTCAACCATTCATCCGCTGAGCTATGAGGCAATCTATCCATACAAACAAACATAACCCCAAGCATCTGCCATCCATCCATATAACCAGAGCCTCTGTCTCTGTGCTGAAGGATACTTCCACTCCACCAGGCTGATGCAGGCCCTGCGGATCGGGTTGTTGAGGGTGAGGCAGAACAGAGCTCTGGGTGGCCTGCTGTTGGTAGATCCTCCCTGCTTTTTGCTTTTGGCGTACTGCTGCCTCTTCCTCTGCGCCAGTGAGCCCACAGGAGCTGGTCCCGTGGTGCAAACTGTGGGCTGTGAACTCAAGTCAGGCTTTGCGACATCGCCCTGCGCTTGGCGAGCAGCACTAATGGCGGCATGCCAAGCGAGAACCGGGCTGACACCGGAACCAGTGCCACCGGAGTCCTGAATGCCACTGTTGGCCCCAAATAGGCCACAAGACGAGCCGACGGGCTTGCCGGTGCTAGTCGGGGCATGCAGGGCCTCGGGGGGATGGAGCTGGTGCAGACAGGTTTGGCTTTCTGACCAGAGAGCTGAGGTGTGAGTGGTCCTTTTGTTGCTGGCATACTGTGCCCCTGGAGGAAGAGGGTGCGATCAGACACAAAATGGTCATGACATTTAGAGACTGTAAGTTTGAGTATAAACAAAAACATGTGCAAACATCATGTTCCCTGATGCAACATTGGGGAACATGATGTTTGCCCCCACCCCCCTCCCCCACACCGTTTCCACTGTTTCATTTTTGATGCAACCACAGGGGGGCACCAAATTCTATGCATAGCAGCTTTAACATTAACAACTCAAAATTGTCATATCATTTTAGAATAAGCCAATAGGGATGTAATAATACATTAATATCCATAAAGAGCACTTAAAATAAGGGGGGAAATGCTTTTAAAGAAGAGGTCTGCAATATAAAGTGCAATAGCGTGTCATAGCGTTGCATATATGCTATATGTCCAGACTGGAACATTTTACAAAAAAAAATGCTCATGCAACTAGGTGCTTTTTTCAATAATGAAAGAGAAAAGGAAGCAAAGAAACAAACATTGATGAGTCTGACTTTCACGAAACAGATTGCGCAATTGCTGTGAGTTAAGTGATGACGTGTATTTCAGTTTTGAATGTGATCTTATTTCTGTGAGCAGAGAAGTGACAGAATTGAATTTGAGCAAACTGGAAAAAATATAAAGACCTTCTATTAGGGGACTGGAGATTCTATTCTTTTCATTTTTGCAGATAAGAGCAGTGTAATTTCACATTAAAGCACTGCCATGTACAACTTTAATACGTGCTGAAAATGTATGTGACTGTCCACTGGTACAAATGAAGATGAAAACTGAACTTAAAGGAAAAGATTCAACAATAACCTGGGCAGAAAAGTTAGAGGACGAAGAATAACAAGAACCAGAACGAGAATAAGAAGAGGATTGTTTTGAAAGCGTAAAAGAGGGAGAGAGCAGGACAGACTGCCTTAATGAGAGAGACAGAGAGTCATTAAAATCAATGCAAACCTCGAGTGAAAAAGACAGTGCCCTTGACACATTCACTTTGGTTCACTGCAGCTCTACAGCAGAAACAGTCACAGCTAACTATTGTGTTCAACTAGAAGAGCTCTCACACTGAGATGACCTAATCTAAAACACTGAGTATTCATCAGGATAACTCTTAAGACTGAGTGAGAGGGGGAAAGACACGTAGAGAGAAAGATGACTGAAGCCACTCGTGAAGAACTATAGGAGGGTGATTAAATGGTCAATACACCAAAACAAATCAGAGACATAAAAGATATTGTTTACAGAAGGTTGCCACTGACTCTTGAATCTTAGATCTGTTCCCTGAATTCGAATGATTTGCTCTTTTTTTTTTTACTGCATTTGTAAAAAGCTATTTCAACAGAAATTCACTAGTTGTCATCTGAATGAGTTACTACAGGACCCTCCTCATTCCAGGACACAACACCACCACAGGTGCAAAATAAGAAGAGCAACCTGTTATTTAAAGATGAACACAGCTTCTCTGATCTGGGGTGTGCCAGGAATAACCAGCAGCTCTGCTGGACTTCGCACATACAGTATGTCACACGCTGCTGGATAACAACTGTTGACTCCCTGCTGTTGTTCTCAACTTTAATTTGACCTGTGGAAGAGCACTTCTTGAACGTGGAACTGATTTTAAACTAACGCGATTCACCCCACGCGAAAAGTTTATTTAGCGTCTCTCAGTTCATTGTGGAGGGCGCACACATCCCAAGCATCCTCCCCAAGCTGTCACATAGATCTAAAACGCACAGTTGGCCATAAAGAGACCGAACGTGGTCAACCATTTTTCATTGAACTACAGCAGCAACTCGATTCCCAATGGATTTGATGACATTACAATCACGCAGCCTATAACAAGCGCTCACAATGTCAATACCCTATTACATCTGTGTTCCCAAATAAATTGGAGAAAAAATCCTCGACACAGACACGAATTAGATCATGAAACCACACAGAATGAACAGGCATCCAGAGGATAAACCAAACGAGCGCTCTCGCCCCCTCTCTCGCAGCGCTCCAACTCTCCTACTGCGCTCCACGCACAGTGATTTACCTTCAGACTGTTCATCTGCTTCTTGCATCCTCGAATCCACATTGAAAATGTCCGTTTTATGTCCAACTCATCGTTGGAAGAAAAACATCCAAAGGTGTCGACGCGTGAGCCTGAACCGAGCCGTCAACCTGAATTATAAAATATTTTCCGAGCGCAAACCCTGAGAGGAGCGCCAAACATTTTCGCCACATCCGGGTGCCCGCCTGCAGATTCACGGCGGATCCGAGGGGACGCGCTGACAGCAGCAATCAATCCAACTACCGTCAATTATTATCTGGACTCAAGTTACAGCAATCTACAGTATTGCCTGCTGGAATCACATCCGAACTGGATATGCACCTGTTGCTGCCCACTAAACGTCAAAAGCGCTTATTAAACATCTCAACTCAAGAATAAAGTCTGGCAGGATTGCCAAATGTTTTCAGACAGACACAGGTCATTATTTATGCTTTAAACAGAAATCATCAATAGAATGGATGTCATGCGACTAAAGAAAGAAATTATTCTTCATGAAGACTGGGCAGATGACAACAAACAACCAGTAAAGACAACAATAAGTCAGTATCTAATTAGATAGTTGCATAAATCGTATAGGCCTACAATAAATTAAGCAACATGTGCCACTGGGACACAAACACACAGAGAGAAGCCCACAGAGTAAGGCCTTGTCTCAAAAACAACAACTAAACAACATGTGTTTAATCCGCCTAATGCATATTTATGTCAATGTTTAACTGCAATGCTTTGCAGTCATAGCAATGGGTATAACTCATTAGAATTCTAAATCATTCAGATCAGTGGAGTCGCTGTAAATCACTCTAGCTTTCCCCTGTCAGTGTTTTCTGGATAACAAGATAAACACCATGCCCTCATCCCATTGAGGTCTATGCTATATTCAGGGTCCTTGGACTTACCCCTCGGGGGTCTTCCCTTTATAATGAACGGCATTCTGTCACCTGGCTCTTCTCTGGGGCCTCATTGCGCCGTTTTCTGCCCTCACTCCGCAGTGATTGGAGAGGAAATGAGTTGTCGGAGCTGTGCTGGAAGGTTACTAGATTGGATTACCTGTGCCTGTGTGGAGGATAACAGTTTCATGGTAGCGCGTAATCCTCCGATTCTAATCCCTGTGCCAATGTTCCCTCAACAGAGGCAGGTGGGGTATGTAGCTGCAACTCAACTGGACCAAATGACCGAGCAGAGAATTGTATGTTTATCTTTGGAAGTTATATAGTATGGTTTTAAGTATACTACTGAGTTATTACATTTAGGCTATTTTTTTCCCCACTAGACCGATTTGGCATTTTCGCATGCGTAAAACAAAAAAGTAAATACTTAACACATATGCAAATAACTGGCACAAATGTTCCCACAGAGATTGGACTCAAACATTGCAGCGCAGTCCTGTGGTGTTTATATGGCATGAAGATACTGGCAACATTTGCATAAAGATAGGCCTACATGGCCTTAAATTGTTAAAAGAAATATATCAGTCCTTGATTCACTTTATTGTTTTGAAAGTCAAACGTGTCTAATATTAATCACAACTATATTTTATGATTACAGTGTAATGATTGTCTTCTTAAATAATAATATTTATTTTCTGAATTGTGCAGCTAGTTTTTAATTTAATTAAATTTATAATCATCGCCAAGTTTGCACCTTAAAACGAAGATTTTTAATTATCAATTGTATTTATTTAGTTTATTTGTAATATAACCTGTTTAATTTGAGAAAGCAGGCAGGCAAAAGTCTTATTTTACACTGCAGATTAAACTCTGCGGAATAAATAAATCTCTGTAAAACTTTTTGAGAGCCATGATTTCCGGGGACAGCGGAAGTTATAACTGTGTCTTCAGAAATCCGTCCGTGCTGGAGCAACAATCACATCCAAGATGGAGACCGTTAATGCTGGACAAATGATGAGCCTAGCAGCTCTACAGAGACAAGACCCGTACATAAACAAACTGCTCGACGTTACCGGCCAGGTGGCTCTCTACAACTTCAACTCCAAAACCAACGAATGGGTACGTTTGTGAACAGATCCGAGACAGCTTCTTGGATAGCCTTCATACGTATGCTACGGATGCTAGTATGTATGCTAACGCTAGCTCCATGATAAAAACATTCGTAAACACTAAGAAATGTGTTGGTATTTGTCAAACTGTCACATATAGTCACAAGCATACTGTTCTCAAGTGTCATTCTGTTAATGTTTCCAATGCTTTATTGTCAATAGGTCATAGTTATCTAACGCTATGTTGTGAAGTTAGCTTGTGACGTTCGTTGCTATTATTCAGCACGTTTTGGATTAGCGGTTGTTGTTGTTTACACATAATGTCACATATCGTTTCAGGAGAAGACCGACATCGAGGGTACCCTGTTTGTTTATGCGAGGTAAGCATATCACGTGTGAATGATGTTAATTATTAAACACGACCACCATGAATGTTGTTTACTTGTTAAGACTCAACGTGCGTTTCTTTGCGCTGCCACTTTATCCTGCGCACACGTGTAGGCCGCAGTCTGTGTAAACAAACATTTACTGCGGTCCGTTTAGAGACTTATCTGATTTCTTTTTTATTGCAGCCTTTTTCACACAGTGGTTCTTTATTAGACTCCATGTACTTTTATATGACCACAGTTTTGACATTTAAGTTGTTTGTTACACTAAATGATGAATATTTACTAGGTGATAACTTGTATTCATATTTGTTTGCCTTTACATTCAGTTATGTTTGGCTTGATTTAAATAAATAGCCATCTTTAAGGTAACTTATGATACACATATGACAAAATAATGCATCAGTTAGTTATAGAACTAATTTAATTGATTTATCAATAGTGTTATTTGTCAGTATCTGTCATTCATATACATTTTTAAAGTGATATATTGATTCAAGATTACGTTATTTTAAAATATATTGATTTAGATTAATGTATCTCAAAGAAATGCAAGTCTAGAAGGTTTGCTAGTCAAGTCATGAGAGAGGTGTCGTACAGTGTGACCGGGGATGTTTTGTACTGCCAGAGAATTATCTTACAGTGTTTGTTATCTTTGCCCATCTAAGGTCTGCCTCGCCTCACCATGGCTTCATCATCATGAACCGACTGAGCACAGAGAACCTGGTGGAGCCGATCAACAAAGACCTGGAGTTCCAACTGCAGGACCCCTTCCTTCTCTATAGGAACGGCAACTGTGAGTATTTTGTAGACTTGAAGCTCAAACAAGCTAAAAGAGTAGATGTCATACACAGTACTGACATATTGATAAGAGATTATTATTCAATGTAGAGGATCCACCGCCTCCCATGAGACGCTTCTGTATCACAGAAGGTTCTGTCAAGGAAATGTACACATTGTGCATATGTCCTGCTAGGAGACAGCTGTTGGTGTTATTAACATTCAGTATCACAAACGAAGGGAATATAATGGTACCTCTGAAAATGCCGAATAAATAACTCCCCAGCGTTCTCTGGAACATCTCTTTTCCCTTCCGCTTGAAGTCATTTTGGCGTCTTGGAGTCTCATTTATCAAGAAAACTTCTTCCGAAGCGTTTTCTCCGCTCATGGCCTCACACCAGCCTGCCAGACGGCAACAGTTTCAGCTCGGTTTGGCCTCAGTCAATGTCATTCTGCATGCGGGGCAACAGCCAGAAATCTGTTTGATTATAAATCTGACTACTTCTAAATATACATTTAACTATTTAAGTTGTGTTATTACTGATTGCATTGCCAACGCTGCAGTCAGACTCCTTCTGGAAACGGTTCTGCAGGAAGTACGGTGAAACGAAAAGAGCGATGAAATGCCTCAGATCTTGAGAAAGTAACTGACGGCGCTGCCACCAAGGTAATCTATTAGAAGTCTGAACAGGAGTTTCATTAAGGCAATGAATAAGGAATTAGACTGTTTTCCCATTTGTTTGCTGATAAGAAAAAACAACATGGCCAGGGTCAACGTCAGAGTAGACTGCTCCCCTTTCGGACTTGGTTTGCCCATCAGCCTGCCTGGTATGGAAGACATGATACAATTTCTTGTTAGTATTCAGGCCAGAGCAGCTTCTCTGGTGGCTTCACTTGAGTCCAAGTGCTCTTGTTAGCATTTTTATTCCTGAGACTGGGTTGAGTTGTAGGGTACAGTTAAAATACTGGTTGATTATATTCCTCAGGCTTTGTTGGAGACGCTTCAAGCCTCTGGCAGCGGTCCGTCACCTGGAGGACAGGTCGGAATGAATTTTCTCTGGTCGTGTGTCCTCCCCTGGTTGTTTTTTTATTCCATTGGCTGGTTTTGACTGCAGACTCCGGTTCTCTTCAGTCCATTAGTGCTCTTCAGTAATGCAACTTACTGGCTGAGGATCCTTTTGGTAGATTTCAGACGTTAATTGGTCATCATGTAGAGCCTGTCTTGGTGATTGCGCTCCTGTGAAGTTGTGAAATGTCTTCAAAATGGTTTAAAGACTCCTCCCTCTGCGTCGAAGACGGAACGAAGAAGGCTAAGCACCAAGAAGATTGTAGTTTGATTAAAACGTCCAACACGTGGAGGATAGATTATCCAGAGAGATGTTGATCATTCATGGTTGTTTGGGTCTTGATCCTCTTTGAGTGCTGGTGAACTTGCTGCCTGAGTGTACTCAGACTCAGAGAATGCTGTGTACTTTGGACACACACCTGTTTACATCTCTCCATATTCCCCTTGGTGGCAGTTGATGCTGCAGGGAGGCAAACACTCAGGTTGCTAGGTTACCTCAGCCTCTAGAGGGACCTTCTATACGCCAGTATTTCATCACACACACACACACACGCACACACACACGCGCGCGCACACACGCAATGTAGAATTAACTAGTTATTGTTTCAGCAAAGACTGCTGACATAGAGTTTGTGTTTATTTTTACATTTCATTGTGCAACAAGTAGTCAGTTCCCTTTGGGTGCTGGTATTATAATAATAATAATAATAATAATAATAATAATAAAAATACCTCAATCCTGAGGTCCAGTAGGCCAGGGCAATAACCTTTGGTGTAATTGTATTGTGGTGATATGATCATATTTTGTTGTGCAAAATGTAAAACCTCAAAATGAGTTATTTTGGTTTGTTCTTTGTGGGAGGAGCTTTGTCTAATGTAATGCTGTCTCCACTACGCATTGTGATATATAGCATTTGTGATTTTCTTTGCAGTGGGTATCTACAGTATTTGGTTCTATGACAAGAGGGACTGTCAACGCATCGCTCAGCTGATGGTCAAGTAAGTAGCCGTTCATCTGTTTACTGTATCCGTGTCGGGAGAAGATGGAACGGTACACTAATAGCTCTTCAGAGTTCTTCACCCGTTAGGTGTTTGCTTAAGAAGCAGCTCTACTCTCATCACATGGAGCTTTTAAATAGTTAGGTGTGTACGCTATATGTCACGCTTTAACTCTTCCCCAGGATTGTGAAACAAGAGGCAGACCATGCCCAGAGAGATTCGCCAGAGAGGGCAGTGCCAGCGAGGACCAATGGTGTCGCAGAACCGCGGCCCATCGACATCCTGGAACTGCTCAGCAAAGCCAAGGAGGAATACCAGAGAGTGAGGAGGCAAACACACGCACCATGTTGTTTATGTTCTTAGACGAGCAAACGTTGCGTTTAGCCTCTTGTGTATTATTTTAGTACTGGCATTTGGTTTGATACAGAACCATTAATTGTTACTGCAGATTATACAAAAACATGACCTTGGATCACAGGCTGTACATGGCTTGAGTTAAAATGCAGCATTTGTAGTTTTCAGTCTCCATATTTATCCTCTTTTAGAAATAGCTTGTTGAAAACACCATTTCATTCCTCAGGCTCAGGCGGGTGAAACAGATGTGTCTGCAGAGCCTAATGGGAAAGCAGCAATCAACGCCACAGTGCATGCGCACAGCACAGCACATCCTGAAAAGGTACGTACTTTACACAAACATCTATGCAGAGATTTGATATTGATTCATTTATCCTGTTAAGTCCTACATACAGAGACTGGAGGATGTTTTAATTGAGTATTTGGCTGCAGACTGCAGCTGTTGGTTACGTAGGTTATGTTGCAAACAGTCATCCAACCTTCAGGTTTTATATGAGGCACAGGTCTGACTTAAACAATTTTTGGACAATTGAGTTTGACAAATTTCATGAGAGCAGAAAAGGCAGCATTTTGACACAATAATATGCTAAATGCATTATTCTCTTTATTTTCATGCTGACAGCTGTTAATGGATAGGTTTTCTGTCGACGACTGTTTCCCAGCACAGCTCACACATTTGTTCTTTTGACCCACCAGAGCTCCCATACAATGGTGAAGCAGATCACAGTCGAGGAGCTCTTTGGCTCGTCGTTGCCCAAGGACCCCCCTCTACCCACCATGCTGGCACAGAAAACCGCCGCTGCCTCCAGCGACAGTGACCCCTCCACCACTTACCTCCGCAACCAGTCTTATCCCACTCCAGCCCACCAAAACCCGCACTTCCCTCCCCATCTCTCAGCCCAAGACCATGGGTCAAGTCAGCGGCAGCAAGTCCCTTGCCTGCTCCCAGCTCCGTACGTGCTACACCCCAGCCCTGTTTTCCAGTCAGTGGTCCCGAGGTCTGACCCCCAACCCCGGTGTTCAGTCTCCCCTCTTATGGTGCTCCCAGCTGGCTCAGAGCCTCGTGCTGCTCTCCCTGCAGCACCGTCGGCAGCTCCTACGGCATTTTTAGGACAGGAGATACTCAACTCTCTCAAAGCGGCAGTGCCTTCTGTGAATTCGGACATCCACAAACCCATCCTCGCACCCAACTTCCTGCCAAGCACGTTGTTCCCTCCCCACAGCTTCCAAGAGCTCGTGGGGAAACCCCTTCTCCAGCACAGCAGTGAGATGGATGTTTTCTCTCAGCCTCCAAACCTGATCATACCAATGTCTGTGAGTTCAATGGTTTTCTTTGCAGCAGTTTTTCTGTTTACTGATCTCAACCTCATCAGGGTCATCAGTATAACGCAGCACATTTGATTATAATCTGACATATTCTTTGTTCCTGTGCTCCCTTGAACCTCTCCGTCTTTCTTTTTCTATTCTCAGGCTGTCTCCATGAGTCCAGGTCTTGCTGCTCCAGTGCTGCCGATTTCTGTGCTTCTCTCCCCCAGCGCCTTCCTGCAGTCCGTCAATAGGACCACAGCAGCAGCGTCGGTGGTCCCACCTGCCTCCGCCGAGCCCTCCTGCGCCTCTGTAGGAGCTTTAGAGCCTCCACATGCAGCCTGCAGCAAAACACAGCTGCAGGACACTCTAATCCACCTCATTAAGGTACACAAAGGGCTTAGAATACATTAAAGCAGTGCTGTTGGCCTGTTAGAGTGTAGAAGCTGTTCTTACTTAACCATTACAATTTCAAAATGTAAAAACTTTAGTGTAAAGTTAAAGGGTTGGTTCACGCAAATTACAAAAACATGACATCCTGGTCTAATTTGAGGGTGTGGAACCCTCCAGGGTACCGAGGACCCTTTGAGGAATGATTCAGCTTTATTCCTAAATAGTGCGGTAGTTCCTTTTGGCAAAGCAGTCCGTGCTCCAGAGCTCGTACTCTCCGATAGTTCAGGAACTTTCAGGGTGGAGTGTTTCGGTGCAGATAGTTGCCGATTGGTCAAACACAAGCCCGGGGCCAGCTACAACTTGGATACATCTTCATTCCCAAAATAAGAAAGCTCAGTGTGCAATTAGTACCACTGTTGGGAAGAGGGGTAGACATTTCTTGATGTATATTTAGCATAAATACTAAGTTAGTCTTAAAAAAGAGCAAGATAAAGAAATAGACAAAGAGGGTGCAAATGAAAAAGGGGGAGCTGCGGTCGAGCGAGAATCGTGAAAAAAGGAGCAACAAGAGAACAAAGCCAGTGATGTAAAGAAAAAGGATTCATTGCGGTTACATTCTAAAGCTGAAATAAATAACCATCAAACACGCAACAGATCTGCTTTGGAGGCCGACCCCTCTTTTTAAATCCTTTATGACATCCACTCAAACATCAGTTGCTCAATGGTAAATACAAACTACAACATGACAACTGTGTGTGTGGTGTTGTTGTTTTTTACGTGTGAAAATGGTGTATAAAATGCCCCTGTCCTTTTTTTAAACACGTTCTTTCATCAGATTTGATAAACCTTGATGTGCTCTGCAGATTAGGTGGAAACTCAAACAGAACTGCTTAAAAAGGACTTTTAGTTCCTGGTTTGGTTCCTCTGGTTCCATAATTCCTGGAAAGTCAAGTTCCATAGAGCGCCGTCTTTCTGCTCTGCTCACATTATTGAAACATTTTAATAATGCAATAGTAACTTGTCTTTGCATAAATACTATCCATGTTGCTAGTTGGGTAATCTACAGACTACAGTTTGTATTGGAACTCCTTTTTGCTGAAGAACTGGTTCCAAAGAAAACAATTGACGACGTCGTGTTGATAATAAACTGATTCCCTAATTCTGAAAAGATATGCTGCTGTTCAGTTTTTAGTGCTTAAACGTTTTGTTATTTCAGAAGTCTATTTCCGACATATTAACGGTTTTACAATCCGTTATGTTTCCAATGAAGTGGTAGAATTCCAGTGAGCGTCGTCTTACTGTCTGTATGCACACACAGGTGTAGTTTGTTCATTCCTCTGTCGTTTACTTCCTCCCGGTCTAGAACAACCCAGACTTCCTTGGCGCCATTCATGATGCTTACCTGCAGAGTTTGTCCAAGGACCTCAGCAACATGAAGCTATAGTCAACGACCACCATCACCACTGTCACTTTCAGTGCTGCCCCTCCCCCGTGATCTTTGAGGAATCCAGATGTGAATGGGACTTAAAGGAAGTGCAGATAACAGGTTCTCGACACACTGCACACCACAACTCTTCAAAACTGATCTACGGCCTATTAGAACATGCAGCGCGTCTGGTGTCCCGGCTACCTGCGGTACCTCGGATCAACTTTTTGTTTGCTTTGTCGAACCAGAACTACTGTGGGAGAGAAGGCTAGAAGGACGAGATCAAATGTCCCGGTGTGGCCTTGAGCTTTTATTTTTTACTTTATAAATATAATACAACAGTTGGCCGCGTACTGGTGACGTTGAGCTGTTGCTGTCACTTTTCACCTTGTGAAAGACGATGTCGCAGATTGAACTTTTGTGGGAATCAAAGGCGCTGCTTCTCTTACTCGTCTCACACGTTTGGACTTCTCGCAGTGCGAGAGGATGGGAACAGTGATGAAGACTGCTTGATTAAGAGAAGGACCTCTGAACTGTTGTGGGGGTCTTTGCAGACAAACTGTCTCTCTGTGTGGACTACTCGTTTTTCTCCTTTACCTTCTCCCTCCAAGTAATGCGAACAGACATCACAGTTATTGTGGACTTTTTGTCTCTCTTTTTTTTCAACCCTTGTCCAAGGAAGATGAAGTACATTCGGTATTGTTTGGAGAAGCACTTGCAGCTCAATCTGGGAATAATTTCCTCTCTGCTGCTTTTTAAATGCTGTGTTACAGACTGTGACATGTTCCTAAAAACACAGAGACGAACGCACAAACCAGCTCCCACGCTCCCGGTCCTTTCTCCACTTTCCTCCCTTATTCCTTGCTCGTGCTCCTTGTCTGTGTCGTTCATTTCTCCTCCACCAGCTGAGCTCGGTACGCGATGTTCTTTGAGGGGAACGTGCAACAGACGACAGTCGCGTTGCTTTTAGGGACACCAGCGTTTTGGGATACTTTTAGGACGGTACAGTATAGCTAAACTTATCTGAACCTCCGGATTCTGGTTCTGCAACAATGTATCATTTAAATCTATTGATTTTGAATCATTAACATGCCCACCTTTAATATTACATTTCTTAAATAGGGAGCTGATGACTGGTAGCTTTACTATGTGTAAAACCAGTTTATACGAAAACAAACTAATGATGTGAAATATAAACTACCGCCATTCCCCTTTTCCAGAACACCGTTAAGTCAGAAGTCACGAAGACTGAAAGACAAACTTTTCTTTTTTTTTTCATTTTCAAATTTTGCAGTAAAATGTTACTGCAGCACAGAACTGTAAACCCTGCCGACCCCAGTGGGAACAGAAGCTCATCTGTCTCCTCATCATGTGCAACACTGAGAGGCTAGTTTATGCTTTTCGTGGACAAAGGAAACTAATCCAATGTACATCAGAAAATCAGATTTCAAAGATTTAGGGAAGAAAGGTTTATTATGTGTCTCGTGCTAATAGGTTTCATTTACCCTGTTGTCACAAAATGTTCGGCACATACTAGATCATTAAAACAGTATAACGATGTAAAAGCGCGGACATTTAGGTTTACGTTTGTTCAGTGATGTTTGATGTCGATAGTGAGCTCATGGGCGATGTGGCTTATTTTTCACGCGTTACTTTCCAGATACTAAAATTCTAGAAGCACTCAAAGTACCAAGTCACTCCAGAAGGCAACCTTAGCAGAATACTTTTTTAGGTTTAACAAACAGATTATTGCTCTTTTTGAATGTTTTCTTGCAGAATGTCATGTAATCAACATTTGGAAATAGCAGAGGGACTGATGTGAATCTCTGCATAGACACCCGTCTCGATAGTGACACTACAACTTTGCATTATGTTCTGCTATTTGAATGTATTGAATTACTCGCAGTATATATGTGCCCGTCTTGTTTTCTTCAAGTTGAACAGGCTTTCAGTACCAACTGTTAATCATGGGTTTTTTTTCCTTTTTGATTTTTGCAAAAAATTAAATCGCAAACAGGACAGCGAGCAAATCAGATCATTTGTACACTTTCTTTGCCCTGTTTATAATCTTTCCAACACTTCTGCCATGTGTTGGTTAAATAAACGCACAAAGGAAGAATGTTTGAAATGTAGAGTGGTTTTTTTTAATCCGGGGCATATATTTAAGATTTTAAGGTTTTTGTTATGATTTGATGTAATTTAATCTTATTGGCCAGAGATATAATTTGGGGAAAGTCTTTGCAAGTTATAATAATTGTTTAAGACTGTTGTCACTGTATATAATTTGGTTTCTTTTGACTATTTTGTGATAATAAAAAAAATTGAAATGGAGTTGTCTGTTTTTGTTTGCTGCTGTGTTTCTGTCAGCCATGAAACTAACTAAGCTTTAAAGATTAAACAGGATTGTGATTTTTTTATTTTTTTTATTTTATGTTTTGAAGCGGACAGTGAATCAAAATTGTGTCACATTTTCTGAAGAAGGTTTCTAATTTTTCAGTTTTGTAATCCAGCATGAATTTCAGAGAAAATCTAATTACATTTTTACAGATGGTTTCCTGAATCTGAAGTGTGTCATTCAGTAGAGGAGAATGATGCACTTTCTCTTTTTGACCACCAGAGGTCACTATGTGCTCACTGCGTGTCGGTGACGGTTGTGTCTCTGTCAACATTACATTGTAATCAGCATCAGGCCCATGCAAGGGTTTATTTAATCTGAGAACTTGATCCGTAAACCTTTCTGGGTTTACGTGACAAAACAAATGTCTCTCCTCCTCTGAAGGGAGATATTATCCCACTAGATTGTCAATGATGTCATTATTTCCTTTTTGGAATCCCCCTCCCCAGGTCCCCTGCTGCCCAAATGTGGTCAGTCTCAGCCAGGTGCGGGAGTCCCCTGGAAATCCAAGAGAAAAGATTAATCCTCTAAAATTAACCTTTTATGACTTTGTCAAACCAAAAAAACACTCCACCTGGAAATCACAAATCTGTCTACTGCTATCTGAGTCAGTCCTTACCTGAATGTAAGTGCAGGTGTAGCTGTGCGTTGTAGGTAATCAGGTCAGCCTCCGTGGGAAACGTCACTAAGCTTACTGTCATTTGTGATCCTTTCTTTTGCATGTCACCCGCCCCTGCTCTTGTCATGTAAATGCCGTGGCTTCACAAGAAAGGCACACTTAATTGTTTTAAGAGAGAACTGCTTATATTTCACTCGACTGTATCTGATATGTTTGCCTAACCTTTGCACTTCAAACTTTTTCATGTCAATCACGCCAGAATGCTTTTAAATTGGACCAGACCTTCCACAGCTCAAGCCAAACATAGAGTATCATTCTGCACTTTACTCAGAAACCATATGAATTAAAAGTTAGAGGTGGTTTCTTGGTGACATTTGTGCAGATTATGACCATTCAGAGTTCCACACCAATACTGTCACATCGTGCAGCAACATTGTGGTTTTATAGTATTGAACAATTCTGGCTGTTTATAATAAATTCATCTAGAAATGGCCACAACACTGCACGAAGTTGTTTGCATTACTAGATGTTTTTTCTGTTTGATTTAGCTCTTGAATTTTCTGTCATCAGATACATTATGGAGCTCTGGAGGTTGAACGTGCGCAGATCGTGCCTGTCTATGTGCGTGAGCGTGCCAGTGTGCGTGTGGCCTTGGTCTCAGCCCAAAGCCCTCCTACTATCTGCTTATTGGTGCTCATGCGTGACAGTTTGCAGTAACTGTCGGCTCCTTTTAGCCTTAGATTAGCCATATTCATAGGCTTTGCTTGCAAACACGCCCCTTCCCTCCTCTCTGTCCGTCAGGTTCAACACCACTGCCTCTTTTTAACCCCTGCCATCGTCTGCTGCACACGTATCGCCTTTATTCTCGGGACAGCAGACCGTGGACTTTTAACTCTTTACTCCATTTTAACCGGCTCGTGTGTGCGTGTGTGCTCTTCTTCGGTTCATCGGCCAGATGGAGGACTACCATAAACCCGACCAGCAGACTGTGCTGGCGCTCAGGAACATCGCCACCAAGCTCCGGATCAACTCCATCAAGGCGACAACTGCAGCGGGCAGCGGGTAAGAGGATGAATACGGAGAGATTAAACCGAGCCTGAGATGTATGATAGTATGACACAACAAAGCAAAACAAGGCTACTGTCCTGGGACAGTTGCTAAATGACTCATGCACTTGTCCGTTATAAAGGGCAAATAATAAAGTGGAAACGCGGGCTGGAATTTACTCAACACAAATCTTGTTTCCCAATTAATTAATTGACTGACCGCAGCAGAGTGCGTGCAGGAGGATCAGCAGCATAAAGCATCATGCAGAATGTGTTCATGTTAACGTCCCGTGTGGTGTGCCAAAATAAGGGACTTGACATTGAATTTTCCTTTTTCATATTTTCTCTGAGCATAAAACAGTTTTGTGCCAACATGCGTTATGCGTAATTTACGCACTTTGGTAGATGTAAGAAAGTTGATTACTTTGCATTTTTGCATCTGTATTTCAGTTTCTGAGGGTATTACGTTTCTGAGCGCAATGAGACCTATTCAATTAAATTAACAGACGTGTTGGTTTGGCACAAACGCCTCTTCAAATGATAAAATATTTATAATATTGTGTCGGATTTGGAGGCTCGGCATACATTGCTGCAGTTGTACCAGTGTTCCGTTCTCCCTTAACTCTTCGCGTACTCTGTGATCGGTTGTTTAAAAGAGGCGAGCAGAGACACGATCGGTGAGTGCATGATCGCGTGCATTCAGCCCGTATGGGTCGACGTGGTGTGAGGAGGTAGCGGGATGGGACCTGAGGACGCACGGACGCGCTCCTGCAGCTCTGCCACGCCTACGCGCGTGCGCCGGTGCAGCCTCTCACACAAATGCAATGTAGCTATGATAAAACGGGACAAATACGTCCGGTGAGAAATTTCAAAATAACATCCGAATTCACAAACGGACTGCGACATTATCGAAGTGATGGGAAATAAAAGATTAAAATTAAAATAGATTATAGGATTATGTGAAACTGTAACTTCTGCGTGGCTTTTCAACTTGCAAAGCGGACCCTCCCATCACACAGAATATAAGCAGGGGGGTTATTAGACAGCCCTGTTTTTACTCTACAATGTGTTACTGTGTGTCGCCTTCTGTTTTGCTTTCCTTGGCATTATGATAAGTTTTCTCTAGTGTTTGATTATCGGTGACTGAAATCGAGGTCGGCTACTTTTCTTTAAGTTAATTTCGCACATGCTGTGAGTAAAGGGCTCGAAGAACAAGACATTCCAGTTTGATCACTGAAACAGGCACATGGTAAACTGTAGCCTACCTTTTCCGTATCCCATGTTTTATTAATTCCATTCTTTTATCGCAGCCAGTTTTCATGTTGCAACCATAGATCTAGTATCTGTCACCCTCTCATAGAGCATCCTTCATCCCACATAAAGTCAATCTTATTCTTCATCTCCTTCTGGTTTTTGCTTTTACCCATTTTTTCATTATTTTATCACGTTATATATATATATATATACATTACATTACAGTCATTTAGCAGACGCTTTTATCCAAAGCGACTTACAATAAGTGTATTCAACATAGGTATTAAAGAGAACTACTAGTCACCAGAAGTCATAAGTGCATCTCCTTTTTTAAACAAGCATCTAAGAGCATCAACCAGAGCAAATGTACAGTGCAGAAACAAACAAACCTGGTCTGGCATGACTTAACCCACTAGGTCCAATTTGACAAAGAGCCAAACTCAACTTCTGGTTGCCATTTAGTTTCTGCCTTTGTTTCTCCTTTCTCCTCTGCATCTGTGTGTGGACAGTATGCTCTGAACATGCTTATAGATTTCCACAGCGCATATAGGAGGCACATCATGTTTTAAAAATGTCATTGCTGTGTGTCTAATTTCTCTCTCACCATCCTTTTGTTGCAGTCATCCCACATCATGTTGCAGCGTGGCAGAGATTATGTCCGTGCTGTTCTTTCATACCATGAAGTACCGACCTGAAGACCCCCGTAACCCCAACAACGACCGCTTCATCCTCTCCAAGGTAAAACACACTCACAACCACCCGTAAAGAGGTGGGTGGCGGGTGTTCCTCTGATGCATGCACAAACACAACACACAAGGGACATCTCAATTATTAAGGAATTATTAGGTGACGCATATTGAAAAAAATGTCCATTCATTGCTAAGTTCACATGCATATTTCTTTGTATAGTGTTTGATGTCTATAAGGTGCCAGAGGCAAATTCCAGACTTTACTTTGCCAAATGTCACTTCTAATTTGACGTGCACGCACACACTTCAGAATGACATTTTATTCTTTGTTCTCTCACATTTTATTTAGCAGAGAACTCTTGGGAGTCAGGTGTACAGCAAAGGTACCCGTGGAGGAAACATGTAAATTATAGAAGCAAAAAAACGGGATCTTATAGCTCGCTAGCATTGATGAGCGTTTTATAAACTCTGATAGCAGCACCAGCACCAGCAAATCTGGGGAACAGTATGTGATCTTACACTCTTAACCATTGACCTTTCACCTCTGCCTCCTCAGGGTCATGCAGCCCCTGTGCTGTACGCCGTGTGGGCGGAGACGGGCTACCTAAAGGAGAACGAGCTCCTCAACCTCCGCAAGGTGGACTCCATCCTGGAGGGACATCCTGTGCCGGTGAGGTGACGTTCAGACTTGCAAGAAGTTCTGGGTCTGAAAGCAATCCACTCCAACATGCCAACACATGTGCATTAAGAACACATTAAAAGCCTTACACTACCCTTCTGTGTGTTCATTTTGGGTATACTGGTGTTTTGACAGTAAATAGATGTTGATGTGAAAGAGAATATTTAAGACACGACTATACCAGTAAATGAACATTGAGGAAACGTTCATAGCTCCTCAACCACGTCAGAGCTTTTTCATGATGTCTTTTACCAACTCAAAGATCATATTGCAAACGTGTTGTGCAAGTTTGACTTTGCTTTCTGCCTCTTCCTGCATGGAGCCATCTGTCAAACTCTGCTTGCTCATTTGGGCTGTGGGCAAACCTTCTGACCGCATCTAAGAATCTTGAAATATTGATATGACATGACCTTGGAAAAATATTTTTCCTGTTGGAGATGGTTTGGACTTTTGAACAGTGCTTCCCAAGCTGGGGATTTAGACCATCCAAGGGGGTTGCAAGATAAATAGGATAGTGAAAAGTTTGTGCAACACAAAAATTAGGTTTCCATTTTCTAGCCTTTCTGTAATCTCTTTGCCTTTTCCCTTTAAAATACTGGATCTTTTCAAGCCGAAAAGTTTGTGAATTTAGAACACAACATGTACACTTGCTAGACATTCTCTTCATAGAGACATAAACACATTTACACAGATAACAGACGAACTGTACGCACGAAGAGACCTGGTGACAAAGATGTTCTTGTGTGACAGAGATGGTCTGTCCCCGGCTCCTTTCTCCTGTGCTGCAGACATTAATAAGACACTGTTCACATAAACCCAGATACAGACACACTGCTCATCACAGACTTATAGCAACATGACTTTTTTTATTGCATGTTCAGATATTCAATATAATCCATCCACTGTACTTCATGCTTTCTGTGTTTGCAATCTTGAATTGTCCTGCAATCTGAAGAGTGAGATGTATGTGTGTGTGTGTGTGTTTGTGTGTTTGTGTGTTAACAGAAGCAGCAGTTTGTGGATGTGGCCACTGGATCTCTGGGTCAGGGGCTGGGAGCTGCCTGTGGAATGGCCTACACTGGAAAATACTTTGACAAGGCCAGGTAACGTGCGCAAAAAAACACGTGCACACAAATTGTGATTTAGAGACCCTCCCGAAATACAAAAGACATTTATGAAGGAGGACAGCAGCCCAGCTTGCATCTCCACATATTGAGGTAGACAGTATGAAATTATGCATGATGCATAATGTACACTGCAGTGAGCGGTGCTGACATGTGACATTCCAGCCTATGAATTTAGATCAAACATTACCTGACAGGCCTGGTCTGGGTTGACATGTAGGCAGTCAGGAGAGCCAGGAGATCTGACCTTTGATCACTTTACCTTCATATCCGGATGAGTGAGGGTATGTGCTTAGTGATCCGAAATCCGAAATAACTCTTGGGATAGATCAAGTGCTAAATAAATCAGTGATGGGGATTATTTTGTCTCTTCATAAAGGTGAAATTCAAATTCATAGATTAGAGATTATGTGATTTGATTTTGTTTAAAAGCAGTGCACACTTATGCAGCTGCTTCTTTTATATTTAAGGTTGACGGTTTCAAACCTATTTACATCACAATAGATTAACGGACCTGAAATGGACAGTGGTCATCGACTACTCCGCTCGAATGTTAGCAGCGTTGCAGATGAGTCCTTTGTTCTCGTGTGATCTAGAAAGAGCCACATGGTCTCCAGTCCAACAATAGAGAGAGCGAAATGGGAATGCATGCCATTCATGTTTGTAGAAAAGTATGATTCAAAAGTGTCAGAGCTGAGCACAGGAACATGGTTTGACAAATTGAATTGCGGACAGAATAAAATGTGTACATTTTTACAAATTTTTACACATAACAGACGCAGTGAAACAGGCGGTCAGGGAATGCCGTATATGCAGTCTGTGTTGGCAGCCCTTGATATCTCTCACTCTGCATTCTGTGTGCACTCGATTGTTTCCGCTCTAATAATCACACATGCAAGAGCACAGCTCCTCCCTCATCACTATGCCTCACCCTTTACTCTCGTTCTCGCACCAAAAAAAAAATGCCATTTCCCATCCCCATGCTTCGGTTGCATCTCTTGTATGCGCGGTAGATTATATTGTGATTGTGAACACTGTGTGTGGTTGAGCGTGCATGCAGAAGGGCGTATGCTTTGCCCTTGCGATGCTCAGAGCAGCTTGTCAAACTAATTCGCTGCAACATAGCGGCTCAGCACTCGCTTGAGAGGGCCGCATCACTGGTTTCAGAACACAACCTGAGACAAAAACTGCTGAATGGCATTTATATCAACCCCTCCTAGAGACGCACACACACATACACACAACATATATGCTGCACGATCAATGGGAGTGCAGCAGCAGGAATATGTCACACTTCATTTCATGTTCTGGTCAAACTGTATCAGGAAATTAATCAACAACCAAACTGCCGCTCAGCTTCTCTGAGGGTGTGGCTTATTAAAAATCAATACATGAATGAACCTGTCAAATACACTTATCAACGGGGACTGAATAATTGACACTTCTCATTGCTTCATGCTTATGTGACTCTGGTTCAACGCTCTGATCCAATAACCTCCTATTTACAACTGAAAACTCAGGCAGGGTTCCTCCTCATGCTCATTCACGCGTCGCACCAAACCCAGAAGAGAACTCATCACTGAGTGAAGTTTTATCTTCGTTGGTTTTGTGTTGGCAGGGTTTAATGGAGGGGGTGACACAAAATGTGAGGTAGGTTGTGTGGGTGGACGGGTTCGGGATGTTGTCAAGGAGAGGTATCACCTTGTCTTGATCTGTTATTCTCACCTTGCAAAGACAGGATGAAAGAGAAGCACACACTCCTCACACCTACTCAGGGATTATTTTACTCTTACAGCTGAAGCACTGATCAACCTGCTGTAGTTGTACTCAATGCCCTTCAGACTGTGTTCTTGATACCAGATTGGTTTCATCTTTGGCACAATGGTGTTGCAGATTGTCTCAATCTGCAATTTTTACCGCTGGTACTTACAATTTTGAAAACCTCAGAATTGAAAAAGAATGAAAACTAAGACGACTTTATAGTCTACACGACTGGGATCACTTGAATATTAGATCGTTATCATACACATGTGCATACTGTATACATGGGAAAATGAAATACAACAAATACCTAAAGGGTGAGACTTCTATATTTGAATAAAATGATGTGACACAGAAGACATTTAAGTAGAAACCCTGAAAATGTCTCCCGAATATGGTAACGTGATCTGAAGCCGCTAAAGATAAAAACACTACTGAGATTGTATAATTAATTTAATTCAAACTTGGATCGGAGAGGAGCCTCACCTTCCTGATCCTGCTGTTTCTTTAGACCAATAAAATGTTGAAATGTTAAAAAAGATCTAATAGGTGAGTTACCTTGATTTCAATATCTGCTCTTATTGTACGTCTTACCTTAACAGCTGCTCGTACTAAACTGAAATAAAGGATTGTTTCAAGCTGAGTTGCTTAAATGATCATCCATATTAACAAAATGTTCTATATTTTAGAGACTTTGAATGATGAACGCAAGCTGCCACTTTTACAGGATTTGGTTCAATGCATCTGTATATATTACTGTGGATAGTTTCAGCAGACACATTTCAGAAACCGACCTTTAGAGATCAGTCTAACTGGTTATTCATTCAGCTCCACCTCTTTTCCCTCCCTCTCTCCATCTCCACATCTGTGGAATTCCTCCCTTCTTTTTCTTCCCTTCTTCCTCTCTCTTTTTTTTTCTGTGCCGTTTGTGTTCTCGGGGTTGGAATGCGTAGTGTAATGCGCCGTGTCTCAGCCCATCTTCCAGCTCTAATGAGAATGTGTCTATTTGACTGGAAAGCTGTCAGGAGTCGTTACACCGCCGGCGCAACTAGAGAGGATCATCAGAGCTCAGCGAGGGGGGAGTGGAGTGGAGTGTGTGTGTGAGAGTGTGTGTGAGAGTGTGTGTGTGTGTGGGGGGGGGGGGGGGTGTGTGTGTGTGTCAGCTGTCACATTGAGCCCTCTAGGAGGAATCAGAAGATGGGACGATGTGCCAAGAGGGAAAATGGAGCTGATACGGAAAATGACAGCTCTCTACTATTTATTTATCTTTTTCTTCTGGTCTGTCTTCATAAGCTCTGAATATAATTAAAATCTCTCTCTGGTCGTAGCTATCGGGTGTTCTGCCTGCTTGGTGATGGAGAGATGTCCGAGGGCTCGGTGTGGGAGGCCATGGCCTTCGCCTCTTACTACCAGCTAGACAACCTGGTGGCCATTTTGGACATCAACCGTCTGGGTCAGAGCGACCCGGCTCCACTTCAGCACCATGTGGAGAAGTACCAGCGACGCTGTGAGGCGTTTGGGTGAGTCAGAGGGAGTCAGAGGGGGAAGCTGGGTTGGTGGGTGGATGTGAAGTATGCGTACATCTGAATGCTGAAATGATTAGATAATTACTTAAGTAATAAACCCAAAGAAATTATTCAGCTTTGATAATCAATTAATTGTTTTTCATTTAATGAGGAAAGAAATGCCCAATATTCACAGACTATGACTTGTAAGAATTAGATACAGTCTAACTTTGTGACCCAAAATCTGATCCTCAGGACTAAGCTATGTTTGAATAAGTTGACAAAGACGCTATGAGCTGCCAGTTTAATCTGGCCTGCTTCATGTCATCCCTCCATCCAGCACTTGCAAAGCACTGGTATGAGCTAAAATGCTAAAACATTGCCACGATGTAAAGTGCTGCAGAGCCATCATAAGTAGGGTGAAAGGTGGTGATGAGTTTAGGGGATCCTACAGGAATTCCAGTAGGATTTTTCCATGAATTAAACAAAACCCAGAGTTGTTTTCATTCCTAAAAATGCACCTGTAGATTGCATTTAAAGTCTGATCTCTTCTGTTTTACCAGATGGCAAGCAATCATTGTGGATGGCCACAGTGTGGAGGAGCTGTGTAAGGTGCTGAGTCAACCCCGCCACCAGCCACTTGCCATCATCGCCAAGACCGTCAAGGGCAAAGGCATCCCAGGTACAATAATCAGGCACACATGCAGTGATCCACGGTATGAGTACAACATATCAGTGTGGTGTAGATTTTAAGTAAGATTCTTACATGTTTTGTTACTTTTTTGATTTAAGAAAAACTCAATAATTCCTTAAATAAATGCAGGATGTGAGCTGTTGAGTGTGTGTCATGGATCAAAATTTCCTCCTTTTTTTTTTAAGTACCATCATTATTTTGTTTTGTTTGAATGTAGATGTCTTTCTTACGTAATCGTACATGACATATTTCAAGCAAAGGAATTCAAAACTATCATAACAAGCACAGTCTTTCATAACCACGACAGGGGGCGGTTATTCCTGCTCCAAAAACCTGTTTCTAAATGATGACTTGGTAAAACGGTGGCAACTCACTGGGAATAATATTTCTGTCAGAAGTTTTCTTAACTGCCCTGGGGACCCGCCGCCAGTGCAAAGGGGCCCTAACTCGCTGTAATCCAGACAGTGCTTTAGTGCTTTAGCTGCTGCAGCACAGTAATCCTTCAGAATGTGTAGGATACACTCGCAGCAGCAGCCCTTTATGCTTGTGTTGTGATAATGGTCAGGGGCAGTGTGTGTGTGTGTGACCATGTGTGTTAGTGAGAAAGAGAGAGGTGAAAAAAAACAACTGTTGTTATAACAGCAACGTGTGTGTTTCTAAGAGAGGAGTATGTCTTTGTATTCATAAGATTTTGTCATAATCCTGTGGCCTCTTGATTCTAACCTGTGGATCTTTGAAGTAGCCTGTTGGGATCCACTGACGTGGATGATTGTTATGAGTGTGACAGCTGGCCATGGTTTATTTAATGCACATGCATAAACGTGGAGGAGATAAGTATGCAGGATATGAGGAGGAAATTGGTTTATATGTATATTTCAGGTGCATTTTTATCTAAACTTCATTAATACCAAAAGCACATACAAGTCATCTCTGAAGGTCCAATGAGTAAACCCCTAATCTTCACAGGATTAATGTGAAAATGTAACTGCATATATGCAGCAACTTTGACCACATAAGCAGTCAACTTTTTTCATTACCTCCACTCTGTAATATGTTGTACTACCGCTACACCAGTAATAGCTGCATTTGTTTGCTCTAACCTACGCTGTGTTTTGTGTGTTTTTCAGCGGCTGAGGATAAGATGGGCTGGCATGGTAAACCCTTGCCCAAAGACATGGCCGACAGCGTGATCAAGGAGATGCAGAGCCGCGTCGTCAGCTGCAACAAGCGCCTGTATCCTGCTCCGCCCACTGAGGATGCCTCACCTGTCAGCCTCCGTAACGTCCGCATGCCGAGTGCACCCAGCTACAAATCTGGAGACAAGGTGTGACAAGTGGTGACAGACGAGCTCAGATGTCTTGATTAACCTTAAAATCTCATCATTCGGGTTTTTCATTGTGTGTTGTATTGGCCTAAGCAAATAAATGTGTCGTAACCGTTCAGATAGTACACAACATTGCTTCAGCCAAGCTTGTGTATCTTCTACAGACTAGTTGTCGGTTTGTGTCTGTGTTACCAGATTGCTACGAGGAAGGCCTACGGCATGGCTCTGGCCAAGCTGGGCCGTTACAACGACCATGTGGTGGCTCTGGATGGAGACACCAAGAACTCCACCTTCTCCGAGCTCTTTAAGAACGAACACCCCAACCGCTACGTGGAGTGCTACATCGCAGAGCAGAACATGGTGAGAAAGAGACAATAGCGCTCCAATTAGATGGCTGGAGAGGTTTTAAATCATTCAGGCTATTAAAACTTCCATTCAATAAATAAAATAAGGGAACTTGGTTCTTACATTTTGGCACTATATGAAATACCAGGTTCATTTTATGTGGTAAGTATTAATATAAATATATTGTTTGTACTGACAGATTAATATAAACAACTTCTAGTTTTATTAAGATCAGAATCCTTTTAGTAACAGTAATCAGCCTTTTAATAACAGTAAGTTCTTACTGTGAACTAATACATTATTTACTAATCCTCCATCTTAAAGAGTTGGATTGTTGTACCTCATGAATGAGTAAATCATTTTTGCGTTTACTGAATTTACATGAAAACATGTCAAATGAAATGTGTGTTTTTTATGAAGAGGCTACAGTTATGCTAGCAGCAGGTCTTCACTTTGAGCTACAGGTTAACATCAGCATGCAAAGTTGATGCTAAGCAGGTTTAATGTTTAACATCTTAGCTTAGCATGTTAGCATGCAAACATTGGCCAATTACAACTAAACAATCAGTACAGCTGAGGCTGATGGGGATGTGATTAGCAACACTTGTGGTATAAAGTTGAAATGCTCTGGTCTCACAATAAAGTCACTTAATACTACAAGTGTTGCTGGAGTTGTGACCTCTTCAGACTTTGTTACTTTTCCATACACATTGGAAGAAGGTGAAGCGGAGACATTTCAATAAAAAACAAAGTAAAACATCATGGTCAGCTAGACGAAAACTCAGGGGATCAACAAAGTCAGCAGCATTTATCTTCTTAGACCACGCCAACCTTTGCCTTTTTTTCCCCCTCCTCCTTTTCCCTCCTTTCTATCTCTCTCTCCTCTCTCCTGCAGGTGAGCGTTGCAATGGGTTGTGCCGTGAGGGACCGTAACGTGGTGTTTGCCAGCACTTTTGCTACGTTCTTCACCCGGGCCTACGACCAGCTCCGCATGGCCGGCATCTCTGAGAGCAACATCAACCTCTGCGGCTCCCACTGTGGTGTCTCTATTGGTCAGTTCCTGTCTCTCTTTTCACCAATCATGACCTGAAGTAACTGACCATTGACCTTTCAGCAGTTCATTTTTAAGTCCTTTCACTACTTCTGACTTTTTCCCCCAACAACATCGTATCACAGTTGGTGGAATTTGAAGGTTTAGGAGGATTATATAAAGGCATGGAGATAAGAGATGGAAGACAAACATGATATTATGATAACTGACAAACAGATTTATTAAATATATTTAATTATTTATTTTATCAGATGTTGTTGTTGCTTTAATTTCACTACAATGTGCTTTGAACCGACCCGCAGTATGTCTTGATTTTCCTGATCCTAAACCTTTTTTCCCCCAAACTTCTCACCTCCCCTGTTATTCTGTCTTCCATCTTCCTCTCCTGGTGTCAGCACTCTTCCTCCTCCCCCTCTCACTGTCACTGTGTCATGGAGGTGAAGACAGAGCGGCCTGATTCTCTTTCACCTCTTCCTCCTCCTCCTCCTCCTCCCCTTACTCCCCTTACTCCTTCACCTCTCCAGGTACATTGCATGCGCACCTTTCCAGACTGAATGCATGCCAGTCCACCAGAATTTATTTTCCAGTCTCCGTTCAACATGAGTCTTGTTGCACCTTACTTGTCTCTTTGATGCTGAGATGTGTGTATATTTAGGTGAGGACGGGCCCTCTCAGATGGGTTTGGAGGACCTGGCCATGTTTAGGGCCATTCCTACGGCAACCATCTTTTACCCAAGTGATGGTGTCTCCACTGAGAAAGCTGTGGAGCTCGCCGCCAACACAAAGGTACCCATCGTCACCCATCATAGGAAATGAAAAAGATTTAAAAATGGACATCCTGAAAAGAAAATGTGTAGGTTTAGAGCAGAATGAAAGCTTCATCATATCGAGATGTATGGGATCCAATCTTCCACAGTTTTTGCGTTGAACAATACAGACCCATGTAGATGATTTGTGGTTTGTTTCAGGGTTTGTGTTTCATCCGAACGAGCCGCCCAGAGAACTCCATCATCTACAACTGCAATGAGGACTTCCATGTTGGTCAGGCTAAGGTTTGTAGCAGCGTTTTATAGATTCGTCAAACTCTTTCATGCTCTTTGAACTTTTTTATTCCTCATTATCACAAACGACTTATCTGACTAGAATGTGTGCATGTTTCCATTTGAAGTCCACAAACAAATATGTCTTCACTCCCCACTCAGGTTGTGTATAAAACCAATGACGACCATGTTACCGTGATCGGAGCAGGAGTGACCCTCCACGAGGCTCTGGCGGCTGCTGAACAGCTGAAGAAAGGTATAAAGAAAGACCTAACCAAAGAAACCAACCCACGTCAGCATAACAGTATACAATCTTTATATGAATCATCAGTTGGACTGATGTGCATCCTCCACCTTCCTCTCTCCTCCCTCAGAAAGAATTAACATCCGTGTGATTGACCCGTTCACCATCAAACCCCTGGACTCCAAGACCATCATCGACAACGCCAAGGCCACCAGAGGACGCATCATCACAGTGGAAGACCACTACTATGAAGGTGAGGGGTTGTGAATGACCGTCCAAAAACGAAACAAATGTAGAGAAATGGCTGAATGATTTTCTTTAGATATTGTTAACGTGATCAAACATTTCAGCCAAAACATCCAGGGTTCAGCTCTGGCCTGTAGCCTTCGTCACATGTCCGTACCCTCGGTCTCCCATCTATCCAGCCTCTTTCCACTTTCCACCAATAGATAAAAATAAACATTTAAAAGTGATAACTTCAAATGAATTTTAAACCTGATTTGAGAACTACTGGAAAGCCATATTGGTGAGAATTTTTAAAAAGATCCTGTGGTATATTCCTGAAATTATGATTTTATATCGGTTTGATTAATATTGTACCATTGATGGATAAATCATAAAATGATCATAAAATGCAAGAAATGCACGGTCACAAAGTAAACTCAATTCCCCAAAAGTTACATTTCTGGTCACAGGACGTTGCAACATAATGTCACATGACGTGTAATACATTATACGTTGTGACAGGTCTCAATAATATATAGCAATGTACAGTGCCTCTCTACTGCATTCATCTACTGAACAGTCGCATCTTGGTGGATGCCATGGTATGAACAGGACAGCTTTAACTAGCAGCCATAAGGATTGTTATGCAGCTGCTTGCATGTTTGTGCTCATGAATAAGAATGCCTGGAGCAGCAAAGGACAAAGGACAAACAATCTGCAGACGGATAGGCAAAGTGTGAGGAAGCTGGAGTCTGAGCAAGGGAAGAGAGAGAAGAGCAGCATGAGGAGGGGAGGAAGAGGACAGAGGTATAGTAATTCAGAAGGTGACGGAGAATTGGGGTAAAAGTTGTGGGTTTCATGAGAGAGATGGAAGATACAGAAATGGTGAAATGGATAAAAACAGTGGGGGTGGAGCGAAGGAGGAGGAGCTGGGAGAGCTTGTCAGGGTTTCTTAATTTCAGCTCCGACCTTCGGGCTCACGCTGACCTACATACAGTACCAGCATGACAAAAACGAGTGTCCAGAATTATTCTCTCTCTCTCTCTCTCTCCTGTTTTGTTTTTCTGTTGTCCTACATGTAGCTGCTTTCTCTACTGGTCGACAATACGTATGTTTGCCATGATAGAGCCAAAAAAAATAAGGAAGATGACACTGTTGTTTGGTCTCACACACACATACACACACACAGCTTTATTCACATTCATTAGTTCATTTCATGCAAGTGAAAATGTCACAGGGGTGCAGTAATTTTAATATGTCCACATGTCCATATGTATCATGCGTGTGTTACACAGACAGACAGTAGAAACCAAGTAGTATCCAGGGAACAGGGGGATGTGGTGAACAGATGGGTAAATGGCATTTGTCCCACACTGGCTCACACACTGGTTGCCAGCAATTACATCAACCAACGGATGGGAAACATTAAGTATTAAAGGCCATGTAAGAACATGTAATAATTACTCTCTTTTTGTCATTTCTCAGCTTTCATGTTCACTCAGTCAGAAATGTTTGAATGACAGTTTGGAGTGAGAAGTAAAAAAGAGATGTTAGAGAGAGAGGGGGGGGGGGGGGGGGGTGGAGGGAGAGGATAGTCTTAAGGGGGTGAAAGTGAGGGGTGAGAAAGTGGAGGAAGGGCGTTGGCCGTCCTGTCAGTCCACATCACATCGCTGCAGAGCTCAATCGCCCGTGAAGGTGCGAGAGATTTTAATATGACAGAGGAACAAATGAAAGACTTGAAGTGAGAAACTGTAGAAACATTTCTTTGGTGTCTTTTTTGTTTTGAGTGAACTGACCCTTTAACCGATGGTCCTGACTGCTGTATATTCTGATTCCTCAGGTGGTCTAGGCGAGGCAGTGTGCTCTGCGGTAGTGAACGAGACTGGCTTCACTGTTCACCGCCTGGCAGTTTCCCAGGTGCCCCGCAGCGGCAAGCCCCAAGAGCTGCTCCGAATCTTTGGCATCGACCGCGACGCCATCACTCAAGCGGTCCGTAAGGTGCTCACCAGCTCCGCCAATGCCAAGTAAGAACGTTGCAGCAGCGGCAACAAATATGGCAAAGGACTCTGTGGGTAACAGGTGATCACCATGGAGACAACAAACAAGTAACCCAACACAAAAGAAGGAGGGAAAGCACTTCTGGCCCACTCACGCTCTCCTCCTCATAAAACAATCTAAAGCATTCGTTTTGAAAGATTTAAAAAAAAAACATAACCCAGCTTTTCTCTTTAACTGTCATTGATGTGGTTTTGCCCCTTCAGTTTGTGTAAACGCACCCCTTCCCCTTCACAAGCTCACATCCACACCTCCACCCTCTAACCCCCTTCCTACCTCCCAAAGAAAGTGCTGGTACTGCTGTAGTGTTTCAGTAAAAGCAGTGAACGTGGTTTGGAGTAAAAGTGAAGTCTTTTTATATTTTTTGTGGATCCCCTCTCACTTCACCGGCCCGGCATTTCGTACGTCTGCACCCAGTTCGACTCTTTAAATCCCACCCCACTAGATCCAGCGGGGTGTGGAGAAACTCTGGTATGGTCTGTTTGAGCACTGACTGTTTGTAACCTTGTTGACCCTGACTTGGATGGGACCGCTTCACACCAATAAAGGGAAGGTTTCTTCACAATGTCTGTGTCCGAGGTCTTTCTTGTAGGTTGTGGTTGCGTGATACACAGGTCAATTTTTACAGTGAAAGAAAAATGTACTAAACCTGCTTTCTTTATTTGTGCACCAGAGCAAAGCATGTACTGCTCTAGACAGGGCCAGCAGCAGAACATATTTAGCTATATAAAATAAAGGCCCAGATCAAATATAATCAGTATCTGATTAAGTGTACGCAAGGTTTAGAATATTTTCGCGGGTTTATCTTGCCGTCAGTCAGCCCTTTCCAACGGGGAAATGAACCAAAAGTGTAACTGGTCTATGCACCACAAAAACAGTATAGAAAACGTTCACTTTCAGTTCTGTTACATGTCTGAACTTTGTTTTAATATAGCCTACACTTGATCACTGTACACACATCTTTAGTAGTCCCGCTGCGGACAACATGTGGGAGTATGAATATAAAGTTATGTAGTTACTACTCCATAACTTTTTATGACTTTGTTCAACGTACTATATTACGACTTTGTATTACTTTTTTCTCCATACTACATAATAGCTTTTTTATAATAAGACATTTTCATGAATTCTTTCCACATACTATTATATGAATTTTTTTTAATTACTTTTTTCGACACACTATACTATGGCTTTTTTATGACTTTTTTGACATGAAATACTCTGATCTTTTTTAGCGATACTTTACCATGATAATACAGTTTCGACCAACTGTGTTATGAATCTTTTGTAACTTTTATTCAACATACTATACTATGACTATACCATTCTATGACTTTATTTTATTACATTTTTTGATGTACTATAATCTGACTTATTTTCAACATACTATATTACTTCTTTTTGACCTTTTTCAACATACAATACAATGATTTTTTTCGGCATACTATACTATGACTGTTTTTACATAGTATACTATGACTTTTATTGTGTTGCATTCGACATATATTAAGACTTTTTTTCAACCTTTTCGTGACTTCTTACGAAATACTATTCTTTAACTTCTTTGTGTCTTTTATACACATAGTATGACCTATGACCTTTTTGCAATACTGTACATTGATTTGTTCATGTCTTATGACTTTTCTCCATATACTATACTATAACATGTTCATGACTTTTTTCAACATACAATAGTATTACTTATCAAAACATACTGTACTATGACTTTATGACTTTCTACGACATACTATACTTTGACATTTTATGAAGTTTCTCCACATACTATACTATGACTTTTTCATGACTATTTTCGACATACTGAACTATTACATATATTACTTTTTTTGGACATACTGTAAAAGTAAGAATTCTTTATTTTTCATTTCAAAAGTTGCATTAAATACTCCCTCCCTTATGTCCGGCCTAAACATCCAGTTTCAACCAGGTATGAGATATCTGTCCACCAATGAAGATGTATGAAGAACCATGGTTTTGAGAGGTGGAGGCGTCCCCAAGTCGTTTTAAAGCATAATGATAACACCTGTCCAGACAGGATTGTCAAAAAGTCAATTTGCCCGATTACTCTAGATCTTCCACCATTTTTAGACCCGGCAAACTCCTAAATAAAATAATTGCTTTAAATAATTATTGCTTTGAATGAACTGCTTTAAACTAAGAATTATTTGTCTTTTGAATATGATGCAGGTTTCCCTTTCAGGAGCAGCAATCCTGAAGACTTGTCTAACCATCTCTGTCCAATCTATAGGGACAGTCAGTCAGTAGAAAATAATTTGTTGGTCCTTTAGGCTGTAATGTCCTCTTATCTAAGCATGCATGTAGTTCTGTATAAAGATCTCAGCAACACCTTCTTGCTGCCCATGTCTTGGTTAAGTTTAGGTCAAAGTGCCCTTGTGACTGGTTGAAGTCTGTTAAGCCCACATCCACCATGTGGTGTGCATATTAAATGTGTCTTTAATAATGAAAAAGCCTATTGAAAGATTCACGCATACTGCAGCATGTCAGATCCACGAAGAAATGGAAGTTAAGAGGTCTGCTGATTTTTACGTTTTTATGAAATAGAGAAAGAAAATCCACTGGCTCTGCACACAAGCGTTGGTCAAAGGTAAGAAATTGTTTTAGGGTGTTTCGAAATGCATGTAAATCAAAGCTGCTGCAACCATGTTTATAACTAAAATAAGACCCCCTTCGTCCTTGTGTTGTCTCACTCAACTCCAAAGTCTTCTGTACAGGGTGCTGACTGAACTTCAGCTTGTAAAAAGGACTACAGAAGATTGAACGTGATATCTGGGACCTTTGACCTCGTTCCTATAGCGCAGCTGGAGTCCGTCTGGTCTTTGAGGTGAACAGTGTGTGTCAGCTGTGTGTGTGTGTGTGTGTACTGTTCAGACACTTTAGATGCTGGGAGTGCAGACGGGCTGGGCGTCTCTGTCCTGACGGCCGTCGAAGCATCTGTCAATCTGTCGTATGCATTCTTCTCCACTAATGCACAAACCAACACACACACACACACACACAGGATAGTACATATGAACACATGGAGCAGCTCACACACCTCCTGTCAAACATCATTTCTGCTATTTCAGCACCTTCCAAGCACACATACAGTACATGCAAACAAAGATAAAAGCTATATATTAAAACACGCTTTCAGCACGTAAATTAATGACTTACATGACACACTGATTATACACTCACCCATTGAAACCACAATAACATCGACACAATGCCTCACCATTTATGATGCAGCACGTGCTTCTATCCTAAAAGAAAATGTATACGATAGGAGCCTAACATTTCTGAATTATCTGTGTGCATGGTGTGTGTGTGTGTGTGTCTTTCTCTTCATCTGTAGGTCCAGACAGTGCTACCGGGTTTCCCACTTTATTCCGCTTCACTGAGCCCCCGCCCCCCCGATGCGCACACATTAACAGTCTACCACATGGCCAGTTTCTCAGACACAAAGGAATATCAATGTACAGCACATTGTCTCATTATATATCTTTAAGGGTCAATAAGTTTAATTATGAAAAAAAGAACATTTTTAAATACGCTGCAAAGACATCTGTGACCACACATCTCTTTCCTGGAACAAGGTCAGGTGTAGTCAGGATAATCCAAAGACCGCAGTGAGAATAGTTTTCTGTGTGTTTGGCTAGAGTTTAGTGAGAAAATAATGTTTCGTGATTTCGGTTAAATGATCTTAAAATAAATAAAAGCTAGATAAACAGCAAATGTGATGAGAAAAGTGTTATTTACCTATGCAACACACTTCTTCAAGGTGATTTGGATTCAACTCAAAACAGAAAAGAAAACTCCCAATGCCATATCTTTTTATGTACACAACATTGATTTAAATCACAGCGTGAAAGATACAAATCATAGTTTAGACTCTGAACATTCTCTTAAGTCTGTATTTAAAAAACGTACTAGACACTTCAATGTAAACAGTAATCACTGTGTGTTTGTGCACATCAGTGCAACTATATTCAAGCCTGAATGAGAAGCTTCTCTCCTCCATTAAAAAGCACTTGAACAGATTGAACACTTTTCTCTTACAGCACATGCTTTACACTGTTTAACGGCATCAAATATTCAGCGGGTAAAATACACTTTGCATGAGGCACATATCTTCAGAGGTTGTATAAAAGGAACGGGCAAGTTAAAACTTATAGTTCCCCACTTACTGAATGCGCTTTCTAATGTACTGTAAATAATGTGGAACAAAACAGCAGCTTCAGTCTTTGTGCTCAGAAACTGATATGATATCAATAGAAGTGGCCAAATGGAGAATTGAACAGATTTTCATCAGTATACGTATTCAATGCTTTTTCAGGGCTGTTCTGTGTGAGATGTCCCCCCCCCCCTCCCCCCCTCCCTCTTTAGCTCCTGTACTCATCCCCACAGTCCCCGATAAGTGCCGCGAGGTCCCTGGAGCGTCGCGTCACTGCTGTGATGGCGGCATGATCTTCCACCGTCAACTTCAAGTCGGGGCTGCAGCTGCGCAGACTGTCACCGATGTGTTGCCCCGCCCCTGCGACGCCTAGCCGACAACCGACAATGACCCCCCCCACTGCAGGGCGGTCCAGCACATAACGCGTAGCCACGCTGGCCACTGAGCAGTCGTGTCTCTTAGCAGCGCTCTCCAAGGCGACAAGGAGGTCCTGGAAAAGGCTCCAGCCACCCCAAGAGTTGATCATGTTCTTGTACTTAGAGAGGGAGGCGGTGTAGAGCTCCGCCCTGGAAGTGGGCTCCGGCTTCCCCAGATAACGCTCTGAGAGTAGACCGCCAGCTGAGAGAGGACAGTGATGGAGGAAGAGGAGTGGAGTGAGGGATGGAGGAGAGAGGCAGACGGAGGAGTTAAAAAGGAGTCAGGGGGGGATGAATACAGGATGGAGGGAAAGGAGAGGTCGGAGGAGGCGGCGGGAATAAAGGGATGGAGGAAACGAAAAGATGAGATGGAGAAGGGTGGAGAAGAGGCAGCGAGAGAATGCGGAGAGAAAAGAGAAGAAGGGAGGGCAGTGCGGAGACCATTGAGGTCAGGAGGAGGATGGGATGCAGAGACGGAGGGAGAGGAAGGAGTAGCGATGATAGAGGGGGAGGGAAGAGGACAGAGGATGTGTCGTCACGTCGACTGACTCCATTTTAGAAACCCACCATTTTACATCTTTATACCATAATGGTAAATGTACTTCTTACATCATTTAACTTCATCTTTGTAATTGCTCTACTGGAGAGATATTAGTGTATCTAAGTAAATGAAAATGATGAAAACATTAATATACGATGACTGGATTTAAATCGTAATGCGTTGTATCTCACCCAGAGTGCCGTACGTGAGGAGCTGAATGTTGTTAGCCAGACAGAACTTCTCCATCTTGGCTGCAGGTCGCTGGTCAATCAAAGAGTACTGAACCTGCATGACAGACATGATTAATAGATGTCCTGAAGGAGAGGGTCTCATGGAGTATTGTACTAACATGCGGGTGAGTGGTGCCGGGTACCTGGTTGCTTGAGATGCGGATGCCTCTGCTGGTGATCTCCTCCAGCCTCTGAGTGTCAAAGTTGGTGAGGGCGAGTTCTCCTGACGGAAACAAAAAGGAAGAAACAGGTTGAAGTCTCTTAAAAATACAAATCTTGGATAACAGGAAGGAACAAGAAACGGATCCACATTCCTGTTTTTGACACACTACTGCCTTCAGAGCATATGTGTGAATCCGTATAGGTGTGTGAGATCAGCATTAGAGTCGGACTTTCTTTGAATTTCCAGTCTGCTGAAAAGTCTGCTCATATCGTGATTGAAGTTAAATTGATCCAACAACGAAGTACTGCTCCAAATGAGTTTTTAACACAATCAAATAACATTTTTGGTTCCATCCTTTTGTTATGATTTGATCATAGATGAACAATAACCTTCTATGTATAAATGTATATACAGTAAAACTAATTAGAACATTCAATTATTGTAAAGAAATAAAGAAGCACAAAATATATCAAACTCGCAAACGCAAATATGATAAATTATTCATTTTAAGTTGGACTTGAAGGTTCATTTTCAACCTTAAAAATAGCAACTTGATGAAAAAGTTCTTAACACAAGGTCCATTTAGTTGGTTTTCCTGAAGCTTTCAACCCCTCCTCATGGCCTTCCTCAGCAGATGGGAGTTGCTGTAGTTGAAAAATGTAGAAACCCCAAGTAAGAGGACCGTGTGTTAAGATTAATGATGACTCAAACAGCTAATGAAGCTCTTGAGATGCAGTTGAAAGCTCTGACAAAATAAGCTTAACTCAAGGTCCACTTACTAGCCTTTTCCAAAGAACCATTTCCAGGTCAAGATTGAACAAATATAAAGAAAATGCAGCCTATAAAACAAGAATATATCACAATTTCCAAACATCCTGTACCAATACTGTTAAACCTGTGATATTAGTCAGATTCTAGTGTTGTTGTTTATTCTGTTTATCTGTAGACGTATGTAGAAGTATGTATTGTGTTCGTACGTATGAGTCCCTCCTGCTGCATGTCGGAGAGGTGTCCCATTGCGTCCAGGTATCTTTTGTCTTTATAGTCCCACCAGTGGAACTGAACACAGTCCAGAGTGTCAACCTGCATACGGGTCATGGAGCGTTGCAGGGCCTTCTCCACCACCTGCACACACACACACACACACACACACACACAGTGACACCTCAGCCCCTATTTCTACTTCCAACAGTAAAATAATAAAGACATAAAAACCCACCCACAACATAAAACTGTGACCAAGATGAATACTGAGCCGGACATTTACACGTGAAAAGCCAACTTGTCAGTCCTCTTTGGTCAACAAAGTGTGTCCAGTTTGGTATTTCTGTACTTAAATGTTATTTTTACTTCTCAACCGACACATACACCATCACAAACATATCTGCTATAAGTGAATATACAAGTACCGGTGAATCTCACAACCTAAATCATTTAACATAAAAATAAACATGAGTTGCTTATGTTTGTTTACTGTTGATTCACTAGCATACTGTAGGTATAAATAACATGAACCCATAAATAAAATCTGATTACTTGTCATGTTATTTGTTTTCAAAATCATAAAACAAAGGCTACAGAAGGAATCCTTTAACAGGGACACACCACCAACACATTTCCTGGGAATTTTCTATGCAGCCTTACGTTTGTTAAGTAGGCCAGTAAAGGTGATGCCCTGCTTCTTTATAAAAGACACACAGTGCTCTCTAGCGGATAAAACTATTCTCTCTGTAAAACACGGCAGACTGAGTGCAGGTGTCACTCTTGTCTCAACACATTTGTCAAACGGCTCAACGGCTCACCTTGCGGTTCATTGGTTCTGGTCTCGGCACGTATTTGGTCAGACTCTGCAGAGCTGGGGTGTCGTTCCCAGATGATTTGCACTAAGAAAAGATCAAACAAAGAGTCGTAAAAATTATAATTACAAACTACAAATATTTGAATTGAGCTATGTCTTCTTTCTGGACCTTGCACTTATATATTATAATAATACCATGCTAAATATCTTGCAAATGTATTAAATACTGCAGAGTAGCTTCTATTAAAACCATATTGCACTGCTAAAAACATTTATCATTTAAAAGGATGCAGGAATGTCTGTTGATTAGTTAAATCAAAAAGTGTCAAAAAGCCTGGAAAGCACGTGTAATGAGGTCAAATGTGTGAAAGAGAGAAAAAGCAGTTTGGAGGAGAGAAAAGCTCTCTGGCTCTCTGCACATTATTCCAGGTGAACGGCTGAGACCACGGCCGGCACCATTAAACTGTCATAGCACATCAGCCACAAAAACTCTGATCTGAGCCACACCGGGACCTGTCTGTGTGTGTGTGTGTGTGTGTGTGTGTGTGTGTGTGTGTCTGTGTGTCTGAGCAAGAGAGAGCATTTCTTAATGTATGTGTACTGAGGATCTGCAGCTCTGTGGAGAACACCGACACTAACAGTTGGATTGTCGAATCAATAAACTGGCACGGCTGAGCTCACAGGGATTATACAGTATGAATGACAACTGTGTCCATCACACTTACCTCAATACAACTATGTTCAATAATATAGTTTCTTCTGAATGCTGTCAGTTTACTTTACCGCTGTAGCTCAATGACGGAAAATGTAAAAGCATTAACCATTTTTCCCTAGCTTAGCTTTATTCACAAACATATTCCTGGGAATGCAGTCACAGGTTTTCACAAGCAAAATGCATCGTTTCTTTTTCCTCGAGCAGACTGTTTTCTTTTTGAGAATCTGTGTCTTGGAATCTGTTGATGTTTATTGCTTCCTTTCCGTCTCTTTCTTGTAAAGGACACACACACACACACTCACACAAGCCTCTGTGGAGCACAAACTTCAATCTGCAGCAGAACAACAGCTCCCTCTTGTGTTTTAAAGGTTATTATTCATCTATGATCAAATCCTAACAAAATTTAAAGGATCACACCCAAAATGTTATTTGATTAACTTAAAACCAAATTTGGACCAGTATTTTGTTATTGGACCATTTTAATTTGAATAACAATATGAGAACAGGCAAAAAAAGTCGGGCAAGATGGAGCTTCACTGCATCTGCACTGTGTGTGTGTGTGTGTGTGTGTGTGTGTGTGTGTGTGTGTGTGTACACTGATGTCTCTACAGACAATTCCAGTAATCAATTAAACTTCATAAACTACCGTCTCCATAACTATCTCCAGCATCATGTCAACAAACGGGTCAAAGATGAGCAGGCCAGTTGAACCTTAACAGACATGTGAGTTTATCTATTAGGTTTTAGAAGGAATCCTTTTTCAACCCATAGAGAAGAACTAAATCCCACACTTTAAAACATCAAATATGGTAAAATATTTACAGGGACATGTGTTGCATAGCATGACATCCACATCAATGACTTAACAGTTTATATCAGTTATTATTCATTAAAAGGGAGAAAATATGGAGTTCAATAGTTCCCACCATACAATGAGATATATAAAAATCCTGACAAAGAAACTGAATAACATGATTCAAAGTACATCTGATTATTATTGCATTATTGTTCTCATCTTTGCCACATTATAGCCCCATATAATAATGTCATGTATTGAAAAGGTGTGCGTGCGTGCGTGTGTGTGTGCGTGTGCGTGTACGTGCGTGTGTACGTACCTGGCTGTTGAACCGTCCAAATATTTCCTCTGCAGGCCCATAAATGTCTGCCATGTCAAATGTGGTCAGACCAGCGTCTACGTAGGCCTGCATTGCCTCCACTGGACAGATGAGAGGGACACATTTTTTAGATTAACTGTATCATTAATATTTGTGTTATTATATTCACAATCATAATTAGACTATGGAATAGATAGTTAGAAAGAGACTAGTTTAGAAATCCTAATTTTGCACATCCAACATGTGTAACTTATTTGTTTGAACACTTTGACTACAAAGAAACTGTTGCAGAAACATGGCACTAGTGTAACGAGACTTTCCACCGCCAGACTGAAGCGCTGTCTATTAGACAAACTCTATGTCCTTCCTGGGATTTTGCATTTGCTTTTCTAAGCCAACACACCCATGTTTGACAAAGGAATAATATCGAATTGTTTATGATCTGATGTCTTTATCAGATCATACATTTAATCTACTACAGGACACGTTTTCTGCTAGGGATCGTTTCCACAGATTTCCCAAAACACCCAGATGTTTTCATGATCGTTCACCTGCTTTAGCATTGTCCACCGCTCCGTGCGCTCCGGATACCTGCCACATTCCGTTCAGCACGCGGCAGATCTCCAGACCGCCGGACAGTCTCACTCTGGGAACCGGGGCCATCCTGCTGTCAGTGCTGGAAGAGGCCTGCGGTTTGAAATCACACACGATTTATGCCTTTCTTCCACGTTTAAACGGGAAAAAACATATTTGCTCGTTAGATCGTTGTGGGTCCACTTCATGCATTAACCGCTCTAAAACTGCAGGATATCAACATTCAAATCAGATACATCAATACAAGTTACTAACGATATGTCAAGACGAACCACCGCCAGGAGAGAAATAAGCTACAAGTCACAACAACGTCCTGCAGTTACAAAACATGTTTTTGCGTAACTGAGTTACAAAAGCCACGAGCGTTTCCACCAATCGCTGACTCTGTTTAGCCGGAAATAAACTTCTTCTTCTTCTTCTTCTTCTTCAGCAGGTTTGCTGCTGGTTTCCTGCCCTCTACTGGAAATAAACGGTCACTTCTGTGGAGAAACACCTGGAGCTGTTTCTGAAAGAAAACCTCTTTGCAGGGCAGCAATAATGAAACACGGAGACGTGATACAGTAAAAAATAATCTTTACTTTTCCTTTACATCACATTAATAAAGCCCCGTACTCAAAGCATGCCTTCCAGACAACATGCTGTAGCAGTCCCATGATACATTTCTTGTCACTCCACTGTTGCTGCCTTCTTCTTCTTCTTCTTCTTCCTCTTCCTCTTCTTGCCAGGTGTAGCATCAGCCTGTTCTGCTGCTGCTGCTGCTGCTGCTGCTGCCGGGGTGTCCTCCGTCTCTGAAGCTTCAGACTCTTCTTCTGAGGCGGCAGGTCTCTTCTCGCAGGTGGACGGGCTGAGCGGTGCCGGTGCCGCAGCCTCCGGCTTGCTGTGACAGAGCAGACGGCTAAAGTCAATTTCAGAACTAAATAGTTGCTCATCTGTACCAAACAGCTGCTCTAAAACGTGTCAAATTTCATGTAGTTTGTGCTCATAAAGTTAATTGAAAGTGAAAAGCACGAGTCTACAGAGTCGGATTTGATATAATTGTAGATTTCAGAAAATTACACCACAGACCTGCGACATTCTATTTCAAGCTCAATATTTTAACAAAAATAAAGTTGAATGTGACTGAATGCACAAAATATGTAGTCTAGATTGTTTCCATCTTACAATTTACAGGCAATAAAACAGCATTATAATGAACAGATGTGACATTTTCCCTTGGAATTACAAATACTGAGCAAATAAGGCTTAATTACAATAGGATTTTACACCTCATTACTTCACCTTATCTGAACCTCTGGCTCTGGCCTCTTATTCCCAGCCTCACTGTGCTTCTCCAGCAGAGCCACGAAGAAGCCGTGTGTGCGAGTCTTGGTGGTGCTGGCGCGAAGACACTGAGTGAGTGGCTCCAGGCCACGCTCTGGCCACTGAGCTAGCAGAGGAACCAACCTGGAGGAGAAAATATGAAATGTATTTCAGGGAACAGTAAAATCCAGAACAGAATTCAAAATCTTTCTTCTCACCTACAAAAGCCCTAAATGTTCAGGCACCATCATATCTAGTTCATAGCACCCTATTGCCCCATTAGAGCACTGTGCCCCCAGAATGCTGGGTCACTCGTCGTATTTGGCTTCTTCTTCTGGTTTTTGTTTTGAGTGAGTGGAAGTGGACTGCTCCTACCTGAAGCCCGGGTTCTGCTGCAGACAGGCCGTGACGACGTCCTCGTTCTCCTGGCTGTGGATGGAGCAGGTGGAGTAGACCAGGCGCTTCAGGCGAGGGAACTTGAGGCCGTGGTTCAGGCACCGCAGCTGGAAGGAGGCCAAGGAGGCCAGGCGAGCCTGAACCTCGCCAGCAGAAGACGCATCGTCCCGGAGACACACCATACCTGGACCCCACACACAGAGCATGCATCATAAATTACATTTAAATCTAATTTGTTTGTGTACAGGTACACTAGTATTGCATATAAACTACAACTACTACTTGTGAGTAAGGAAAGAAAGTGAACTTGTGAGAGGTATACAGGTTTCTGATTAGTTTCCTTTATGCACATCGGCTTCTGTCACTTGAGGGACAAAATTAGATAATTACAAACAATCAATATGATGATGCTTAGTATTATATTATTATTTTTTGTATAAGTGAGAGCCTGACATAAAGGATGACTTGTCATCTCGCTCTTCTGTAAAATGTCCCCTGTGACTTATACATTATCATATCGGACATTATTCACTTCTTAATACTGATGCAACAATGAGCATGCAGGATGCTACTGTTGCAGCTGCTCGCGGTAGAGCGCATTCATCTACTTCAGATGGTCAGTTACTGTTATCCAGTAGTTCCCCACCTTCAGGTCAGTTCCCTCTAAAAATGTCCCAAGATACATTTGACAAGTCGTGAGATGATTAGTGGGAGAGGAAAGACGATAAGACGTTTTCATTTCTTTAATCTTTGTTTTTTTTTGTGAAATATTGGATAATTTTACTTCTTTGGGCCACAATCTGTTATTTCAATATGAGAAGTTTCGAGGGGAAATGTCTTTGCAAACAACTCATGGAAATCTGAAATGTGACAGTGGACCCCAACTAGCCATTACTTTTATTTTCTGTAAAGCATCACAAGCCTGTCAGAAACTTAATGATGATTGTTTAAATAGTTTTCTTCATCTGAAATGTAACCAGTCACTCTTGCTGTCGAATACATTTGAATGTAGAAGTATTGGGTTACATGTCCAGATATACTCTAGTAAAGTACACATCATTTTACAAACATTTAGCTTTGTATTGCTTATATATTACAATTATTACCATGCTAAATATCTTGCAAATGAATAGCTTTTGTACTGCTAAAAATACTGTAAATATAAAAAGGATGCAGGAGTTGAGAGAAGTGAGAAAAGGCCTGGAAATAATGTGTAATGAGGGTAAAATGTGAGAGAGAAATTTTACTTTAGTAATATTATTGTGTATATCTACTTGGTTACTTTCCACCACTGGCGATAACATGTAATTTGGTTGGTGGTGCTGCTTAGCTCCTGTGATGCTCCAGAACACATCTGTGCAGCTGTAAGAAACAGACCCTCGCTGGGAGGTTTAATCAAGTTAAAACTGCTGCTCAGCAGACAGTGATACTGGAAGGATGCAGTACTGAGCAGAGGTGACGCACCAAAACGCTTTATAATAACTGCCTGATTGCTCGAGGGATATTGTGATTGCATATAATTGTACGATGCATGAATCATGTGACTATAAAACCATAGCCACGTGATTGATAGGCTCACTGGGACCTCAAAGCCTCTGGGGTAAACCTGTAAAGACAGCAGACGGGTGATCAGAAAGCTGGATCGCATACACAGAAATAACCCTTTGTTACTCTACCTGATCCACTGCAGGATGGATCCAGCAGGACGTACTCAACATCTTTAAACTGCGGGCTGTCAGGGTCCACCTTCAGGAAGTCCTGGTTGGCCAGCTGCGGGCAGGTGACCCCAACTCGGAGCAGGAGAGTCGCCATGGTGGCCAGACGCTTGGCATCCAAATCAAAGGCAAACAGCCTGCCCTTGTTCTTCATGATGGCAGCAAGGTGGCTGGTTTTGTTGCCAGGGGCAGCGCAGGCATCGATGACATGGCTGCCAGATGGGGGGTTGAGGAGGTAAGCGGGGAGGCAGCTGGCTTTGTCCTGCAGGATGATGTGGCCGGCCTTGTACAGGAAGTGGTCATGGAAGTCAGTTTTAGGAGGGAAGGCCAGCAGCTCTGGCAGATGCAGGTCCTGCACAAAGTCTTTCCTTCTCACGGTTAAGTCCTCCAGACTGCCGGCCTGTCCCAGGTAGGAGAAGCCATCCCTCTTCAGGTAGTCCACAGCGTCCTCCACGGTGGTCTTCAGGGTGTTCACGCGCGCATACCTGGGCAGCTGGACCCCGACAACCCTCTGGACGCTGACCGGGAGCAGGTCGCCATTCTTGCTGACGTTCTGCTTCACCTTCATGCGGGCCAGCGCCGCCTGCAGTCTGGCGCGATGCTTCATCATCATGGTCTTCCAGGAGCCGCCGCACTTCAGCCCCCGGCCGATCAACAGGTCGTAGACCAGCACTTTGGCCAGGTGCATCTTCAGCTTGGTCTGTTTGAGCAGCTTGGTGGACTCGATGATCTCCTCCAGGATGGAGGAAAACTTCTCGGTCTCACAAACCAGAGCGAACAGCTGCTTGATGTTTGCAAATTTGCTGTCGTAAACCAGAGTTTTCACAGCGCCCTGCTTCATCTCGGCTTTCTCCAGGACCTCAGCAGCTTTTATGTACAGAGCCATGGCGAGAACGTACGAGCTTACCAGCTAGCTGAGAGACGACTCCACTCTTTCGCTAGTTTATCGGCTACTTGGTGGCGTTTCCCTCTTGACAACAGTCCGGACACGTCCCTCGTCCCACCGGGGCTTTCCTCTTCTCTGAGCGGCAACAAGCGGCTTTGTTTTTCTCATTCACGTTTCAGAAAAGCAGCTTCGTTATGTCGTTCCCACCATGCACATGGCAGAGGAAGAAGCTTGACTCCGGAAGTACTAGGAGACGCACTGTTTTCGTATGACGTAGGAGGTCTGTCCAGCCAATCACGGAGCAGCTGGCATGTGGTTGGATTAGAGCACTTTACTTTTAGCCATGATTACCCATAAAACGCATCTTGTTTTTAAAAATTACATTCTAAACATTCGTTAAATGTGCATTTCAGTGCAATACTTACAATAATTATTTTGACCTATTTTGATTTATAAGCCCATCTTGTATTCAAATAGCTTTCTTTGACTTTTTTGATTGGTAGATTTTATTCATTTCAGTCTGGAGTGCTCAGGCTAAATGACTCTGCACACTAACTGCTCCCAGTTGATTGTAGTACTAGTTATATTATAACCCAGATAGTGCTCTTAGAAAACACAGAAATGGATGTGAAAATCATGGGGTACAGAAAAAATGTAGAGAAAATAGCTTTATTCTTTAATACAAGTTCATTCCCTGGATATTCCCATGTGGAGAGGTCAAAGGACTCAAGTTCACATTACTGTTTACCACAATAATGAACAATCATCACTGCATGTCATTCAATGTGAACTTTAGTTTGAGTAAAAGTCTACCTGCAAACGTAAGAAACAGACTGACCTTTCCCATCGGACATTACAAATCAGTTAGGAGCAAAAACAGCTGAACATCAAGACTCTTGAGAACACTTCTTATTGCAGCACCTTACAAAAATAAGAAAAATTGTCAAAGACTAAGATAATAAACATGGATTTTAAAGTGGAAAGGGACAATTCAATTTACACCGAGTGAGCCGATACTCAGTCTATCTGCTGTACACCATACAAAACAAATAAATTAAAAAAGGAAGAAAACATACAAATTGACAGTGCATTTTCTGGCACTCCTACATTTCACAAGAAAATATCCCTTAAAACGTTTAGATTTAGATACTCAATAGACTAGTCATGCACTCCTGCTGTGATTTAACTGCCAAAGAGTACAGCAACAAATCAATGTCTGCACAGACACAAGCTGGTGTTAAAGCTGTGATGTGCAGCACTCGTATTGCAGATTTAAGCATCTTTCAAATTATTTCAGTGGCATAAGGAGCATTGTTGTCTACCAGTAGTAGGCACAAAGTCAGATAATGTTTTGTTACAGACAGGAGACAATGAAGCATCTGCGGTCAGTTAGCAGCAGCACAGGAACTTCAGAGAATGCATGCTCTCAAGGCATCTTAATTCACACTGATTTATTGTAAAATTGTTTTTGGAATGCAGTTGAGCTGCCTTGTGTGAAGGACAAAGAGAAGATGCCCTTTACTCTCAGTCCACAGAGAAATGACAACAGTTTGTGCGCTGTGGCTGCCATTGTGCTAAATCTTGTTATTTTAACTAAAGAGATATTTCTGAGTGGATTGCCCTTATTTTCAATATACTTTTAATATATTTTGCTGCTGTTGACTACTACTGCAAAAATAATTCATTTATTTAAATCGACCATTCAGAGGAATTTAGTTGAGAGGGATGGTGACAGTTGGGTGTAGAAGCATAGCATGTTGTGTGGAGAAGCAAATGTGTGGGCCCAATTGTCACTTAACCAATCAGTGTTTGGCGACCCCGCTGGGCTTTTTCACAGTCTTTGTCTTTAAAGAGTTTTTGTACAGAAGCAGTCTCTCTGTGGTGTGAGGAGGCAGGCGGTTCCTCTTGGCCTTTACAATGCACGCTGCCATCGGACACAGCCGGTCGAAGCCCCCTGAGGTGGCCGGTGCTGCCAGCAGCTTCTTGACAACGCCCTGGAGCAGGGGGAACCGAGCTGCAGATCTCCAGTACAACACACTGCTGTTGCTTTCCCACAGTGGTTCGGAGAGGTACATATCGAGCTCTGCCGTCTTCATGGTCTTTGCCAGAGGCTGGAGGAAGTTAAAGATGGACTTGCGCTTGAGATCGTTCTCGCCGACTCCGTTGCGGTTGCCGTCATCTGAGCTGCCACCAGATGCCTCCATCGGTGCGTTGTCTCGACTCGCCTCTTTGCCATCTGGCTCCTTTTTCTCCTTGCTTGTCTGGTCTTTATCTGCCTCTACAGAGGGAGTGGCTGAGGCCCCCATGCTTCCTAGTGTGGCTTCCACGATGGTGCGAGCCTGATACTTTGACGGGGGTGTTAGGAAACCTGTCTGGTCCTCCAGTTTGGCATCAGAAAACGGCTGGAAAAAAACATTCAAGAAAAGGATGAGAGTTCTGATTTCGAGTGATTCCGATTCCGCTCTGTGGATGTAAAATGGCAAAGCATGACAGAACGGCAATGTTTCAATTCAATACCTGCAGTTTGATCCTGGGGTCGAGCACAGCAGCTAATATCATGTCCTTCTGGTGAATCAGGGACTGGAAGTGTGTGTGGATGCCTGTGCGCAGGGCCTTGTTGAAGTGGGAGTAGTTGGTGACCAGGCTCTCCAATGTCTTATCAAGGCCAATCAGGGATGGTGTGATGAAAGAGATGGTCACTCCATTTCCTTGCAGGACCTGGGTTAGAAGAAGCATAGGGAAATGATCTCATATAATCTATCAACAATACCACAACACTATAATACTGTATTTCCATGCATGTATATAATATATAGTCTCTAATCCATGAAGCAAGGTATTGACAAATAAGGGCATTGGTGCTGAAACATTAATGATCGTAATGGTTTTGTTTTCTTTGCTTTAGTAATTCAAACTGCCCAATTCAGAACATCTGTCAACAGCCGTCATTGTATTTAACACCAAATAAGCCGATAATAGGTTTTGTTTAAGAACATGTAACACAATGTGGGCTGACGTGAAGCTAAAGTGCCGAATATTAAAAGATGGTCATTTCAATGTCATTACTTGGAGTGATATCAACCCTGTTTATATCTCTTCTTAAGCTGATTGGTTCATATTTTGCAAGAATAAATATCCCCAAAAGTAACATTAGAAAACCAAGTAAAGCGTGGAAATTCCAACTTAAATATTTCTAAAAGGTTAGGGTGCTAAAAAACAACTAATATTTACAAGTAATACTACATTTTAGAGTCGTATGTGATCTTTGTAAAACATTATATTACACTACACCCATGAAATGAACGTTCTGTTTTACCTGCAAGGCCTCCTCAAAGGGCTCAAGGAGACCCAGGATGTCAATCACTTGCTCCCTCTTGGCCATGACCAGAGGCGGGGCGCTGGCTGTGTCGTTAGCCTCTATGCGGGCCTGGGCTAGGAGAGCCATGATGGCGCTCCAGGCCGACTCCTGCACCATGCGGCGTAAAGACAGCATCATGGAGTTCCAGCGACAGCTACTGGAGGAAGGGCACAGGGAAACGTTGCACTCCTTCAACAGGACCTAAACAAGACAATGATACAAAACGGTCAACAACACAGGAAAGAAAATCATATGTCTGTCCACAAACAAAAATGGTATTGTCAGACCTCAATTGAACAATTGATACATTTTGAACTGTGATCTTAGTTAGCTGTCCCACCTCAAATAATCAGTTTTGGTTTCACATAACTCTACAGCTCAGAAACAAACCTTTAAAACAGCTGATGTCAGTGAACTAAAAGAAGGTTGGGATGAAGATATCATTTATTTTAATAAAGTTTTTTTGTCTGCACACTCTGAATTTGAAAGGTTTAATAATCAGTGCTAATGAATACATAATTAAAACAAAAACACACTGTTGGTTTTATGTACCTTTGCAAAACAAATATAACACAGTGTAACATACAATTGCAAAATCAGTTTTAGTTTCTCTTACCTCGCTCCAGTAGGCGCTGCTCCTAAAGAAAGCCACCACGTTGTGGACCTGCGATAGCAGGTTTTCCACCACCCTGGAGTTCTTCAGTGCCTCCTTAATCACAAGCTGCAATGCGTGAGCCACACAGGTGGTTCTAGTCCCAATCTGTAGCTCTGAAAAGGGGGACTCTGTTTCAAACATCTGGTCTGACAGAAATGCCACCATCTCTTCTCCATCGGGTTCTCCCCGGGTGGATGAGCACATGATCTTGTAGTCGCAGAACAAGTTGTTCCCAGACAGGGCTTCTTTGGCTTGGTTTGCGAGCACGTAGCCGATGCTGGGAGGAAAGAGGCCGTAGCTCAGCAGCACACCTTCAAGCTCCCTGGCCACAGCCGTGCTGAGGTTTTTGTGGCTGAGGTGGCGGAAGGCTACAATAGGACGGCGTATCTGCCAGGAATCACTGACGAAGTGGAGCTGCACAACGACAATGGGCTCCTCCACTGGGTGGGATTGATTCCCTGCCCAGAGGTCGAACGTGACATGAATTGCACTCTCGCCATCTTTGGTTTTGGCAAGGCAGGCTTTAAGGTCCCGGATGAGCTGAGGCTTGATGGTTCTCTCCACTTCATCATAGAGCTGTAGGCCCATGACCCGCTGGGATAGCTTGCTGCATTCAGGACTGATGGTACTCATGAATGACCGGAAGCCTGCGCCTTCAACAAAACTGTGGGGAAGAAAAAAGGAAGCTACATTGGCATTGTGCATTTGCAAATGATGCGTGCGAGTGTGTGATCTAGACTGGTCGTTTGATGTTTAGACATCTATTCGACTTGGGGATTAACAAACAACTTTGCCAACTTTGGACAACAACCCAACAAGGACACTTTCACCAGGTCACCTGAGTGGCAGCATGTCTTCAGAGATCATCCTCAGTGCCGCGCTGGTAAACTTCTTCTGGTCCACCGGTGCAGCTGCTGGTGCAGCGCCTGAGCTGGAGCTGGGACTGGAACTCGAACTGCGGGGCAAGGAGGGACTCGTGGACGCTAAAGTCTGTGGAAGCAGAGCGGCCGTCTTCTGCTTGACTTTCTGACATGCCGCCTTCTTTTCTTTCACTGGCCTGACCTGCAGCAGAGCAGAGAGTAGGTGAGCCAAACCAAGCTTGCCAGCTGAGACGTCACAGCAGAAGATGACAGGCATGCATCCAGGACCACCCCTACAAATCCAGTCAAGTCTGGGGATTATTGTGTTAACTTACTTAATAGAAATTTGAGTGTTTGTACTTAGGTAAAAGTTTCTGAGTCATAAAAGAAAATCATCATGGCAAGCTTACCACTTTAGGAATTACTGGTTCTGTGTCTATTACAACGTCACACTTGAAGTCCACCTGTAACACAACATATCATGTGAATGCACAATAGTGTAGTACAATGAATGACACTACTACTACTACTACTATTGATTTCATATGTAGCATTTTCTTTAAAAAATGTAAAACTGTAACCAACCAACATTTTACCTGCTACATCACTATAATAATGATTAATCAACTGGCATAATCTAATCTATTAACTATTTTCATTCATTTATATTCTATTCATATTTGCAAAAAAACATTTGTACAAACGGTGGAAATCTGTGGAAGCTGACAGTGATAAGTCTTATACAGTATGTGCTAAACTAAACAGGTACTGTACCTCTCCTTCAACAAACTGTTGAATATCAAGGGAAATAATGTCAGCGTCGTCTTTGTACAAGTCCAACTCTGGTCTGATGGTGGAGTTCCAGTGATTCTTCACAGCAATGTCAGTCCTGCGAGAGGAATCAAAAATATACATTCAGGTCTCTGTGTCATTTCTGGTTAAACAGGCTGATACGTTGTTACATTCACCCTCTTATTTTAACAATAACTACCAAATAATGCATTTGATTGCCCCGTCATCCATATTGTTACACTTCAGCAGATCAATCACAGATAACCCACCTTCCAGGGAGCAGCATGGCAATCTCAGCCCACCGGTTTCCCAGAAGTGAGTGGGCTTTGTAGATGATGAGGTTTTCTTCATTGGTCCAGGAGCTCTTTTTGAGCAGTGGGTCGAGGTGGTTGTGCCAGCGCGTACAACACTGTTTCCCCACCCGTCCTTTCAGGTGCCTGGCAATCAACGACCAGTGTTTGGTGCCGTACTTGTCCACCAGCTCTACTATCTGTCCAGAGCAAATGCATGTTAACACAGGAGGAGAGAGTGAGATGGGATAATTTAACTAAAAAACTGGGTTCAAGCAAAGTCTGTATCTGATGTTCCGTGTCATTTCTTCTACCTTATCATCTTCCTCTTTGGACCAGAAGCCCTTGACTAAATCAGGATTCAGGTACTTTCTCCAGCGGTGCATACACTGGGATTCTGTCCGCCCCTACAAAAACAAAAGACAGTTGTTGTTTTTTTTAAAAGAAGAAGAGATTGGCAAGCAATCAGAGATCTGCATCCTCTGTTCCTTTTAAAAGTTGACATTGCTGTTTCATTCATTCTCTCTCACTCAAGTAACTTTGCTTCTGGTGAACACTTACCGGAAAAAAACTGGCTGTGGTTTTCCAATCTTTTTTGCCAAAGTTGCTGATCAGGATTTTGAGATTTTCATCCTGCACACAAAAAAAAGGAATCAGTTCAGATTCAGTATAGTTTAGTGTAAGCTTTGTGACTTCACTGACACTACTATAATAATCTACTGGAAACCATCGTGTGTTGCTCTAAATCAGTGTTTTTCAACCTTTTCTGAGCCGCAGCACATTTTATTTGACATTATAAAGATCCCGCAGCACACCAACAACCAAAAAAGTTACAAAATGACACATTATAGCATAATACAGCATATATGCTGACAATTTAATGACATGTTAAACAGGGGAACAAAATAGTCTGTGTTCTTGTTTTGAAGTGATGGGTGTTTCGTTTGGGACCGTGGCACTGTTGGATAGCTTTTCCTCACACACCAAGTATAACGGAGTCGGTGCAGTCGAATATTACTAGTCGGATAGACATTTTGTCCAGGGTCCAGTTCAGAGTCTGCATTTCTCCATCACTGTTCGTCTTGTCTTGTATTTAATTACTTAGCCAGCCACTATATTGCAGGCTCAGATGCTCAATAATGGCAAATTATTTCCAGCAACTAAATATATTTTGGGACCGATTAAGTGAAATTGGACAATTATCCCCCGGCACACCTGACGATCTCGCACAGTGGTTGAAAATCACTGCTCTAGATAATATAATCAGATGAATATCTGAAGCATACATATTAAGGTCAAAGTATTCTTTTCACTCACCTCTTCCTGAGTCCATTTGACTGACTTGGTACCATCGTTCTTATCCGCTGCGTCCGAGTCAGTGTCAATGCACATTGTACTATCATCTTCTTCATCCATGCTGCAACCAGACAAATAACCAATAATTCAAACATGTATTACTGGATTTTGAAAAACCTTCAGCTGGGCCAATCAATTTATAGACTATTAAGAGTGAGAAGACGCACTAGAGAATGATTAGACATCTCTGCTTTCAAAGTGTAAATTGATATGAACATATGACATGTTTGATATGGACTCTATAATGGATGCTGTTCAGTTTAAATTTCATTTTTTATCATTTGAACACAATTCCATCCAGCTTGCATTGGTGAAGCGTTAGAAGTTTCAGCTGCAGATGTAAAGACAGACTAATGTTTAGCTTTCCGGTTTAAATCAACAGAACTCATGTCCTTGGCTTCATTATGTTTGTTTAAGTGGTACATTTAAAGTGCCCAACATTAAAATACTAGAATATATTACTAGAACACTGACAGTTGCTCACAATGCATCGGAGAGATTAGTTGAAGCCAAGACGAACAGAGTTGCCACAGACATACAACCTTGCATGTTTAACATCAAATATACAAATAGTTAATTAACACTACACTGACATATAGTTGGCTAACTTGTAACTGATCCCTTGAGTACAAAGCCTGTGTATTTCGCTTTCCCGTCCTAAACCTAGACAAGCATGCATATTGTGATCCAGAGCAGCGAGCTAGCATGAGCATAACTGACCCCAGAAAAGTTGACATAGCTTAGTAGCTAACATTAGCTTGTGCAAACCAAACAGTGACCACGACATAAATATAAATCATGCAACGAACGTATGTGTCCCAACATCAGACTGGGCAACTCTCAAGACAGAATTATTGCGATTGATGAGTCAAAAATGATTGTCAAACTAATTAACTTACATTGCAACTTGGCTCTAACTTCAAGCTAACCTCAGCTAACGTGCCTACCAGACACCATGAGCACGCTTGAGGAAACGTTGTCTTTAAATTCAGAAAGTAGAGCGCCTCCAGCGGCGCATGTAACGTAACGCAACCGCAACAATTGTATCGGCGAATATGAGGCGTTTGTGATCATGTCGATTTCGACTGTGATGGAGAAAGTTGGCTGACATGACAGTGTTGAGAACACAGAAATGCCTACCTAAATTTTAGATTGTGCAACTGCTTCTGGAATACCGCCGGGTCCAGCTGTTCCAGCTCACTACCATGACACAACAGAACAACGGCTTTTAAACGCTAGAGTGAGAGGAAACAGTCGTCTCACACTCTCACACATACAACAACGCAATGCAACCCCTCGAATAAAATAGGCAACGTTAACACCGAGGAACCTTAACGTCTCCTCACTTACCCGCGCGACATCCCTCCTGTCTCTGCTGCTCTGCTCGTGATTCAGACTGGAGCTCTTCAACGGCTGCTGGAGTAGTTACGAGTTTAACAACAACTAAAACAATCAGTCTTTTTACGGAGTTTAAATAACATACGCCTAATGAAACGTGTGTTAATTATTAAAATACATTAACAGTTAAAGCACTCGTAATGTTGTATCGGTAGAAATATTACCCGGGACTGAACATGGGATGTGTTCAAGAACACTACTACCATGGCTACCCATTACACTACTCCCCGGAAACGATCCACGTGATAAGCGGTTTCAACGGTTTCAACCGACGCTAACGGCTAACGACTGCTGTTGTACAGACTTTGACTGGTTACTCTACATTTCACCCTCCGACGTTAACGTTAACAAATTGGTAATACAAAATAGATAACCAGTGTCGATCAAACATTCCTGAACGGTGTATTTTTCGATTCTTTTAGAGGATAGTCGAGAATATTTCACCAAGTAATAGCCTTGCTGTTAGCCGTTCTAGTGCTACAGCTAGCACTAGAAGTCTATGACACATCAACCGCATATCTTGAAACCTTTCCCATCATTTTTTAAAACAATATGCATCCCATAACAATTCTATGAATATATAAGCGTTCCAAAAATAGGGATGTGTGGTAACAAAGATGTCAAGTAACATTGGGAGACAATCCAACAAAGAAGCTATATGCATCCCATCAAGTGTGGCCCGCTTTATATAAAACACCCATTTTGACCACAACGTAGCAAATTTGTTATTGAAAAATGTATGTGCGAAGTGACAAGGTCCATTATGTAAACTAAATCTGCGCACACCTATATTGTGTTCGTGAACGTGTATTAAGAAGGACACTTAGCATCACACTAACATATTCACTAAATCACAGTGAGCATTTCTGCTATAGGCTACGAATCGGTTTAATGTAACCCAGCATCATTGTATTTATTTCGGCTCTCTGCTATTCTTAATGTTAACGTGGATAACGTAAGTTGTACATCCTTGTTCACTTTGTTTCATATCATCCCTGCAGTCTTCAACAGTGTTGCTAAGCAACTGGTGGTTCCTCACTGTTACTTAAACTGACGTTTTTCCATCACACTTTGGATGTTTATTTCTGACAGCATTGCACCTGTCACATTCAATCTGTTATCTTTATCCAGAACTAGTCAAATTCTATTTCCCACATAATGAAAAGGTGGTAATACATACTGCTATGTTACGCACATTTCTGCATGTGTTTATTTCGAAGCCTTCTGACTTCTGTTTTTATTTATATGTATTTAAATCCATCAGAATCAGACACTCTGATCATATGTTGTGTTTGTCATTTTGACCTCTGAGTGGCGCAGTTGCACAGTAATGTAGATGATATTCTAATAAGGTCACAATTCTCCACCTGTTCATTTCTTTCTTTCTGTGGTTAATAATTGACCCATTGGTCACTCTGGAAATGTTATGTTAATGAGTCTCTGCTGGTTAACGTGAGCATTGCTTGAAGTGCTCAAGTGAGTTTGTGTCGAATTAAAACATAAAAGAGAAGTTTTACAAATGGATAAGATACAGCAACAACACTGAAATACTGTTTTATATTAAAATATGCAACCAGAATGATTGCTTCACAAACTATTCACTGTTATCTCTTATTTTAACCAGTGCTTTTATTGTTTTATTTTGTTTTACTTCATCTGCTTCTTTTCTGATCATTCCCTTGCTTTGTTGATGTTTTTGGTTCATGATATTGTTGTCATTTTTTGTTCATTTATTCTTCGAAACCACTTTTTTATGTTGCTATACAAAGTTACAGTTAATATCTGGATTTTTTTTTGGAAGAATAACTACAGGAAACAATAACAATAACCCTGCAGGCTACATATGTTACAGCATACAGAATATCACAATTTGTCTTTTTCTTACCTTCTACTACCAAATCAAAAACTGTGTTCACATCAGGGATACTGTCAGAAACGGTGTTGTTTTGGATAACATTATATTGTAAGCTTTTGTTCATCTTTTTATACAGAAACATTCCGTTACTATGTCACAATGGTATGCCATAAAATTGAGTTGAGAAAAAAAAAAAAAAAAAAAAATTGAGAAAAAGTTTTAAGTTTTAAAATTATCACGTGACAATAACTCAACCGTTGTATTAATGCCTCACTTTTTTCTCAGAAATGATGTGAAGCAATAATAGCTTAATACACACAATCTAAATTTACGATGTAGATAAATAGTCTACCTGTAATCTCAGCAAAGGTCATCATCACTCAGGTGAGGTGATTTTTGATAACATGCAACATTTACAAGCTGGTCACTGAACACTGCTTCTCTTATGCACACATGTTTAATTGCTCATCCAAAAAGAACACATAACTGTTTTGACATATATTTGATTTATTAACACGTTTCTGTACACAAACACACAAGCACGCACGCACGCACACACCCACACACACAGACACATACACACACACACACACACACACACACACACACATGACCCGGCACCTTTAACTTCTCTGTTTACAGGTTCAGTCAGCGATCAACAGCTTGGCATGCAGGGTTACAGTTTTAGAAGTTTTTTTAAGAAGGTAAATGGGAACATGATATGTTTAGGATTTGGAAGAGAAGAGCGTCTTTAATATCGGGTGTACAAACAGGGCTTTAAGTATACATATAAATGACATCAGATGCAAGTGTATCACCCGTTACTGCCAACATCAAGCACCATCAATCACCAACTTCATATTCAAGGCAAAGAGGCACCTCATGGTTTACATTGATATAATTACATTACTACATAATCCTACTGCAAAGCTGCTACTGTATGTTGCATACAGTATTTTCTATATAACATTAACTGTTTTAGCATGTATCGTGAAACAAAACTGATAGATATCACAGTCTGCTATCTAATTATCTATTTTTTAAAAAGGTGCTACAAGGAGCGTTTTCTAAAATCAGTGCATCATCTACAAATTAACTTTGACTCTTAATTGTTATAAACAAACGAGACCACTGTGTTGAGGACTTTCTTTTGGTCTTTGCTGAAGAACAAAACATATTGGACGTTATTTTATCATCAGTCTGTCACGTCTTTAGCTGTCTTTGCACAACCATCTTGTCAAAGTAGAAAGAAAAGTTAACATTATGTATGATTACAAAGTGCAGTTTGTGCCAGAAATGCAGCAGTTTCCCTGTGAAATCTGACCCAGTGTAAAAGTCAGAAGAGGCCGCCAGTTATCTCAGTGTTTCTTTAGCATATCTCATCAATGTGGCAAAAGCGTCTGATGATAATTGTTTGTTGATAGCTGATGTTAATATGCAAAACACTGCATTGTTAAAAAAAGCCTTTTTCGTTTGGTCCTCTGTATGTCATCCACTGTTTCACACCCAGAGGTTATGAGGTTCCTGTTCATATAAGAAATATGTTCATTCAGATCTGTTCTCTATAAAATGGGATCAGTGAGACAGACGACAATAACGGCAACTTTCCTCAGGCGCAGGTCTATTTTTAGGGCAATATTCGTGGCTTTAGTTGGCAGAGACGCATAGACACAGACCACTCCAAAATCATGAAGCACCTTTCATGTATGTTAAGTTTGTCTTCTTTCCGTTTGCAACACTTCTTTTCATCTAGACTAACAGCAGATTGACATATGCATCAAAATACGATTTTTAATGTGACTGAAAGAACCAATATCATCCATTTGAGTGTAATCCAGTGACCGGGAGTTTTGCAGAAACATCAATACTGATGCTTTGTTTGAAGAACTTAGAGCAGTTTAAACATCTATAGTCATCACACTGGAACAGATGATGCATGTGTTTCATCTGCAGTCTCTCATTTGAGAGATGGGCTGTGATGGGCTGTGGTTTTACACAGCAGCGACTTTATTCATTACTCATTACATTTTCCTCGTTATTACTTTTAATATTATTATTTATTATTTTCCTTCCGCTCAGAGCAAACTCCATGGCAGAGGGTTACACTCACACCTCTTGCAGCTGCGCCTGGTTTTCGCCAAATTCTGTGGTCACCAGAAATTGCCGAAAGTTCAATGGTCATGCCCATTTGTGTTTCGCCCGGAGATTTTGCCTGCGTTTGCAGGAAAATTTAGTTCTAAGTCTGGATGTACACAGGAAGACAACTTTGTGTTTTTTCCACACGATATGACAATACCTGTTTATAAAATAATAATAATAAAACACACTCTTAATTCCATTGTAAAGGAATGGAATAAAGATAATTTGCACTGCATCTTAAAGATGCTCCTACTTCTTGCCAGCCCTGAATATTTGGTAACATGTTCATAACGATCTGTGACTTCCAGGCAAAAAAAGCGTTCGATATTTTAACCTTAAATGTGTCCATTGCAGGCGTGTTCCCTCTCTGCTACACCCTGAAGAGGAACCATTTTCAAATCCCTGCAGTTGTCAAACATAATAGATGCCACTTGGGATTTCGGCAATAGTACATGAGGAGCTCTTATTCTCACCAGACTCAAAAGAGTTGTGCTCACTCTGCTGAATCAATTACAGTGTTCAAACATTGGAACAGTTAACTCCCGCCTCACAAAAAACTGTCCTCAGTGGCGACGAAGGAGAACCCATTGAATGCGTTGTTGGAGCTGCTGCTGGCGTTGAGCTCCGGGCTCCGACTCACCGAGTTAGGAACCATTTCTCTGGTGAACTCTGGATCAATATGTTGAGTGTCAGCTGGGCCTCTCTGAAAGAAGAAACAATCAATGTAACTGATAGAGCATGACTACATATATGCAAGTAATGGATGAGTTGACACATACAGACAGCCTGAAAAAACTCACCACATTCGGGTTGTAAGGAGGAGTGATTCTCTTGTGGTAAAGGTCGTCCCAGTTGATTGAAGAGAAAAAGATGTGGTTCTTTATTTCTAACTGTAAATTAAATAGAGACATGTTATACATGTGTACTGTACATACTGGCATTTTCCATTCCTTCTGTTAAGAAATCCCAAAACACATTTATGAGGACAACCTGGCACTCCAATAGAGATTTTCACGCCACTCTATGTTGTTTCAAACAATGAGAAATAAAGTATAAAGGTGATGTCATCTTGGTCAATTTTCTCAGAGGGTTCTCAGAAAAGGTCCAAATCCCTTTAAAAGATGTCTCATACTGTAAGAGGCTAATTTCCCCAAATTAGAATAACCTAGTCCTTGACTAAAGCAGCATTTAATGGAGTTTGATCTTCCCTTGTCTAAGACTAGGCTTATTTATTGTCTGGGAAACCGCCTGTTTTCATGTGTAGCAACAGTTGAAAGACAGACTCACAAAGTCGGCGATGGCCCCGAGGCGTCTGTGCTGGTCTTTCTGCAGAAGACCCACCAGCAGAGAGCAGACAGCGTCAGACTTCCCCGGAGGAAGTGGCAGCGGCTTGTGAAGGATCCCATTATACATTTCATCAACGTCACGGCTGTAGAAAGGAGGCTGAAACGGAGGGATGGGACATCTTTAGTATAAACAGTATATTATATATAATATATTATAAGGGGAACAAGTCATAGTATTTCATATAGAAATACATAAATGCTAGATAGACATATTCTATTTGTGGAAATAAGAGTCCTCAGCCAAGCTAGTGGCTCTGCGAGACTGTACTCAGGCATAGCGTCCGTACGTTGAGTTAAATGCTAACATCAGTATGCTAACAAGCCGATATTCAGCAGATACAGTAATATTACCACGTTCACCATCTTAATGTAGTGTGTTGGCATGCTAACGCGAGAAAGTACAGCGGGGGCTGATAGGAATCTGATACATTTTGTTTAAACTAAAGTGTTGACTTTGTGGTGGTGCCGGAGGAAATTATAACGGGTACATAAAGTAATTACAATTCATTGAGGGGAACATGAATGTCTGAAACTAATCTGAAAAGCAATCCATCTAATAGTTGTTGAGACATTTTAGTCTCTACAACATTTTCTGCAGACAATTATGGACAGAGATGCTCTGACCTTTTCTCTTGCACCACTACCAGGCCAAATCCTGTATTTGTACATAAGAAAAACATCAAAATCTGATGGACAGGTCACCATGAAATGTACTAAGCATGTGGTCCCTAGAGGCTGAAACTGTTCTTATTTGGACACTGAGATTTACTTTAGCCCCACCCTCAAATGAAAATGTCGACCTTGCACACAGGATTATACTGTATTGTCTAGTCAAACATGAAGATGCTTCTAAAAAGGGATACCGTACAAATCAGCCACACACAAACTCACATACCAGGCTGTAGATCATCTCATAGGTCACTGCTCCCAGACACCACCAGTCCACTGTCCTGTCATATGCTTCCTTACGAAGAACCTCTGGTGCCAAATACTGCAGACAGAGAAACAGATAGAAAAAGAGGGCATGGACAAAATCCTCTCTCCACAACTGTTTTTTCTAACTAGATTAAAAGGCAACCGTTCATAGTCAGTACAAAGTTGAGTTGTCAACTGTTCATTTGGAATAAAAGACCTCATCATTTATGATATACAGTTGTATTCTTTACTTACTTCTGGAGTCCCACAGAAAGTTGAGGTGGTGCCCTCAGGCTCTATACCTTCTTTGCACAGCCCAAAATCTGTCAGCACCACGTGGCCCTGCACACAACAATACATAATGCAAAAAAGACTAAAACATATAGAGGAGATGAAGTTTATAAAAAACAAATGTGAGGAATTGGACTCACCTGAAAGTCTAAGAGAATATTTTCTGGCTTCAGATCTCTGCAACAGATAAGAATGAGAAGATTATTACGATAGATCGTTTGTGAATTTACTGTTTTGTGTCGCGACGGTTCGGGTGTAATAGATAATGATTGGGGCCAACTCTCATAGCGGTATTGTCACAAATGTTCTGACCTGTAAACGATGTTGAGAGAGTGAAGATAGCCGATGGAGCTCGCTACCTCGGCTGCGTAGAACCTTGCTCTGGGCTCGGAGAAACACCTCTCTCTTTGCAGGTGGAAGAACAGCTACAGGAAGAGAGAGAAAGGTGGATGGACAGAAAAATGGAGGGAGAAATCAAATTTACATTTAGTTGTTAGAGGAGGACAGAGACGTATTGAGGGATGAAGAGGTGGGCAAAGTGACAGAATGAAACATGAGAAGTATGGGTAGATATTATTTTCCAAACATCCAAAACCAAACATTAACAAAAAAAAAAATCATCCGCACACGAGCACAAAAGCACAGCAAAGTTTCTGTGTTGGAAAACTGTTCTGCTGGCTGTACGCCAACAAGCTGTGTCTGACTTTGTTTGATATGAGTAAATAAAGGATTACTTATTTGGACATTGTTACAGTGCAGCCTGCTGTGTCCAGATGAGCAACAAGGAACCAAAATGTACAAGAATAACATGATGCTAAACCAGGTCTTACTCCAGTTTATTCACCATGTGGACTTTTTGACACTAATAGCCATAAAAACATATGCAACCCCGGCAGAAAACACAACGTATTTCCTCAAATAGTTAAAAGCCGAGTTTCCGATAACGGCAGGGGGCGTGATCGACACGAAAAAATAAAGCCCAAAAAGTGTAGATAAACTGTTGGTGCCTGTGTACATTTCTACCACTTTAATTGAATAAAATCATGTTATTTTCAACACTTTGTTGTTCTGGATTGAGGTACTCATCTAAAGTGTAATTGCCTACTGGCATTTCAGTCACTGCGGGTCTATGTGTGTGTGTGTGTGTGTGTGTGTGTGTGTGTGTGTGTGTGTGTCAGCCAACTGTAGTTTGTAGTAACGTACAAGTGTTATAATGATTTTGTTCAAGAAGTGTTAACAGCGTAATCTTTAACAGGTCAGCGGGACTAAAATATGACCAATCCTACTTATAAAAAATAGAAATGAAGGCCTGCCTCGAATATAAACCTGCTTCAAATAAAAGCCTGTTATTTTCTGCTGTTGAGGTGAATACAGACCCCGGTGTTTATTTGAAGAAATACGGTAATCAAGTTTTTTTCCCGATTTATTTAGTTTAAGACACATACCTCTCCCCCATTCACATAGTCGAGGACAAAGTAAAGTTTCTCTGGAGTCTGGAAGGAGTAGTGGAGCCGAACCAGAAAGGGATGTTTCAGACTCTTCAGCAGTACGTTTCTCTCTGCCATAATGTTCTTTTGCTAAAGAGAGAAAACATCAGAGAGAGACAGCGATGACTACATTTAATTAAAATGCCACAAATACACCAATCATACAGAAAACACATTTTCCTGAACATTACCACTGTGTACTCAAGTGTATTTGTTAATGTTTGTGGGGTACAAATACATTTTCACAGAATGAAAAGCACAGGTGTAAATAATGAATCTAATGATTAATAATGTTTCTGTGGCTGCTTTGATTTCAGGGTCCTGGTATCGTTAGCTCACTGTCACTTTAAGTGAACAGAGCCATCGTTAATGTTATCAGTAACACCTGGGCTACATGTCTGCTGTGAAACAGACCTATTTGTAGTACTTTAGCTGCTCAGTAGAAGTATGCAGTACATATTGTCAATTGCAGTTTAAATATTTTATTTCTATCTTAAGCTTTCATTGTAAATAATTTAAATTTTCTTCAGAATTTTTGTTCTTAGAATGTACATTACATTTATAATAAAAATAATCTGATCACATTTGTCAATGTTGTCCACACAACAATGTGGAGTTTGCCACAATTGTATTGTTCAATAATGTTTTTTGTCGTCGGACAAGAACAAAGAAGTGACTCCGTTTATTTTCTGGGAGTTGTAAAATCTGCTCTTTGTACAGAACAAGCTGTAGATTAGATAAGATTGTGATCATGTTGCTGGGTTAAAACACTGTTTACTAATAACACTCACACACACACACACACACACACACACACACGCACACATTTTCCTCTTGGCTCATGGAGCTATTTTCCATCTTCATCTGCTACATCCTGGTCGTAATCTCTAAAAATCATGTCTGCTGAATCACCTAAGACATAACATGTGTATTCCGTATTTGGTACGTTTGTATCAGGTCATATGCTTAAAGGCAACATTGTATTATTGATTAATTAATTATTAATTAAATAAAAAAACGGTGTGCCTCTGAAAATCCAAACTCTGTGAGGTTTGGTTTGTTTTAGTGTGGAGGCTGGCTTCATAAAGGAAAGGATGAAGCCAGCGAGGATCAGCTGGAGCAGAGCCCACCTCTTTTTTCTTGAGGATGACTTTCTTCTGCAGCACTTTGACGGCATAGAATTTGTTGTCCGCTTTCAGCTTGGCGAGCAGGACCTGCATGGAGGTGTGTTTGTCAGTGGTTTGTTTCGTAAACAGACTGCGCCACCATCTCGACACACCGCTGTCACGACATTACATCAAGCCCCTCTGAGAACGCAACACAGATATGTGATCTGTGGAAACAGATGATACTGAGAAATATGAGAAGTGTGTTGATACAAGCTCTGACATTGACCTGCGGCCAACAAAAACCTCATTAACATCACTCTTTATGAAGAAATACAATCCTGCCGACAAAGGAAAGTAATCACTTGAAGAGTTTAGTAGAGAGGGAATACACCTTATATGAAACACGTGTGATTGGATGATAATCAGGTCAACCTTAAGAGGCCTCGGTGGACTCTAAAGTCAATGATTCATGAAGCAGGCAGCACATTCTGATCAGACAGCAGTCAGCAAGTAGACTGCAAAGTCAGCAACAGCTCACTATTTCTCTCTCCCCTCTGTCTAAAAGGGTCAGCTGCTGCTAATTGAGAGTACCACTGATAGTAACTTATAATCTATACGACCCACCAATAATTCCTGCAATAGGGTCCAGCATTGTTATCGTCAGCTGGTGTCACAGAGGACTAGTCTAGTTCAAACCACTTTCCCTGCTGGTGAATATGTGACCTGAATGAGAAGCAGGAAACTGCTGGAAGAAAAACACAAGATGTCTATTCAACAATAAAGAGAGAGATAGATCGATAAATGAGTCATTGTTTCAGTGTTACCTTTCCAAAGGTCCCTTTGCCAATGACGGCCAAGAAGTCAAAGTCAGTGGGCCTGGCACTGAAACGAGACCGAGAGTAGTCTATTAAATGGTGGACAGAATTACATAATAACTCTGAAGTACTATATTTGTAATAGCTTACATATGGTAGAAAAGCAACGACAAAAAGCAAACAGTACTTAGTTCAAATGGACCATTCTCTTAACAGTGGCCTCTCATATCTAATATCTAATCCAGACCACTGGAAATACACTTTTAGCGAAGACAATGCAAGTTTATTTTTACTGGGTTGGCAGCTGTATATTTTGTGTGGTAATATAAAGACATGCTGGTTAGTGAGAGCAGAGCTACTGACTGAGGGTTTGCTGAAGGTCCCAGGTTGACATCATCATGAGGAGAGGAGGATGGTGACCGCAACTGGAGGACAAAAAAACCACAACAAAAGAAATTAGACTATATCGCTTGCACCATTTAACATCAGCATCCCTTAAACTTCTTAAAATCTTCTTCTGTCCCGTTTTGGTTGGCAAACAACCTGACTGTGCATTACAAAGATGATGGGACAGACACAGGCCAGTTACTCCTCTAACTAAAGGGGTAAATGTCAGTTTTCTTTAAACAACTTCTACAACTTTTGTGAAAGTCTGTTTTTCAGATTGTAAAGCAAAACTTAGACAATTTGGTTTATGCTTTTAAGATTTCAGACATGGCTGAAATCAGGTTGGCCTCAATTACACTACTTTGACTTAGCTGGGAGACAAACAGTCTAGTAGATCAAAAATCACCCGTTCTCCATTAACAGCAAAAGTCACTTATTTTCTTTTTTTGAGACAAAATGGACTTCTGACATGCAAACAGTGGCACCAAAAGGGAAATAATATTCAGCCTTACAATAAAACCACGAGGATCGGGGTCACATTTCCTCTCATTGCACGATCACTGTGTAATTATAGAACATCTGATGAAAAGATCCCACTGTTAGAGATCATCCGTTTGATAAATCTAATATATTGAGGAATTTGTTTTGGGGGGGTGGAGATATCTTGACATTACAAGAAATCGTGTTGTGTAAACTAAAACACAAACAACCACATTCACCTCAGATCTCCTGGATGTTTCGCTAATAACAATATACTCAGAGATATTTAATAAACATCCATTTCTAGAAAATAGAGTTAAGACGTCATTGGCTGCAGGCAGAACCCCTGTCACATGGCCCAAAATGAAATAAGGCAAAATTGCATCATGCAAACATAAATACACTCACATTACAGTGTGCCATGGCCATTATCTATTCCCCTCCCACTGGTCCAGCATCAGTGATTCACAGACCTGTGAGAGGAGATGTTGAGGGTCATGAGGTCAGCAGCTGTGCAGGATGCAACCGTGGTGGTGAACCTTTCTCTTCAGCCTTTTCTCATTTCACAGATAAGATGTGTTCTCATGAGCCTGGACTCCGTGTGTGTGTGTGTGTGTGTGTGTGTGTGTGTGTGTGTGTGTGTGTGTGTGTGTGTGTGTGTGTGTGTGTGTGTGTGTGTGTGTGTGTGTGTGTGTGTGTGTGTCCTAATAAACTGCTGACCTCAGTATGACAACCTAAGGATCCAGATGAGATCGTAGTTCTGGTTTGTAAGGAACAAGATGCTGGAACAACAGAAACACAATGAAGGACATTGTGTATATTCTGTATGTGTGTGTGTATATATAGAGACTGTATCAGTGAACATGTTTACATGGTAAATATTGTTGTTTCATTATCATATCTGACAAAGGTCACACACACACGGAAATAAAACAAACGTCCCCATGATTTCAGTTCTTCAGGCCAGTTTATCTATTTATAGTTGTTCTCTATTTCAAGATGATAGAGGAGCCAAATTTGACATTTAAAGCTTTTTTGTTTGTGATGCCCACACATTTTGAGGCAACACATAACATAACACATTCAGATTAAAAAACAAGCATCTCTAGTTTTGATTTCTGGGCTAAAAAGATCGATTTAACACTGACTGAGTCCCGTTTTGGACTTAACACTTCATTGTACTCAAGCCGAAAGCTGTGTTCCGACAATTTATTTCCCCCATTGTAAATTAATCAACATGTTATTGCTAACTTCTTTCTGCTCCCTAAGAAAAGACTCAGATACTTAAGGCACCTCAGTCTGCAGTGCATTTACATTATTTGCATTGTCCATTTTACCCCAAGCTGTACTGATGTTTATGGCAGTTTTCCCACTTTAATCTACATGAAGTAACATGTGATTGACATTCTGAATAGGAAACTGCAAAGCTGGACTTGATGTACTGTACATGTAATTCAGTCAAAAACGTGAATAGAATATGCAACACATACATATGCAAAGCATTCTCAGCTTTTCTTTTGCAGTTTGGATAAGTGACTTATTGCAAGATAAAATAAATAAAATCCACCAAATTGATCTGAATCCTCATTAATAAATACAGGCATACAAAGAGGACATGTCTGCAGGTTAAAATGATCATGCACAATTGATATGTTTGTGTTTTTTTTTTATCTTCCACAACAATCACAGCTACCTTCTTTGCTAACAACACTCAAATATTTGTTTAATTTAATTTTGTGTTTATTCCTCAGAAGAGGTAGGAGACTCTGAACCACCAAATCAACTCCAATAACCTGCCGCAGTGCATCAGACAGGACAAGTTTGGTTTTTAAACCCAGACACAAAAAACCCAGTTTGACTTTTGCAGCAAGGTATCCCACAATATGTCTGGCCACAAATTAAATATAAACTCCCCTTAACTATAGAGCCAATATTATGAATGAAAGAAGACAGAAGTAACTTATTAAATAAGTTGGTGATCTGAATAAGCACAGTTCCAAAGACCAATACAATTAACTAAACAGACTGAACTCTGCACAGACTGATAGTGATATCACTGGAGATCAATGACTTGAGGTCATTATGAACTAAAGTAATTCAGATATCATGTATGTTATTTGAATAAATTAGCGGCGGTATACTAATATTAGCAGCACTATAAGGTTACTAGCTCGTTTATTAGTTTAACAAGAACAATACAATGCGGATTAGGAGAAAAGTAAGAAACTACAATATCCTGGCACATGTTTTATCCCCCAAAATACAAATATAATCGATGTAATTTAGAAACAAACAGGCACTCTACAGACAATCTGGGTTATCAGTGTGAAACCTGTAAGGTAACAGTTTGCTCACCTGTGGGATGAGAAGGTCAGTGTGCGCGCTCTGCTCAGGAGACTAAAGCTGCCAGAGCTGTAGGAGGCTCGCGGACGGCGGAAGCTGATCTGAGCTCAGTTTTTTTGTTACTGTTTACGCTCATGAAGGAAGGTCGTCTGAGAGAGTGAATCATTGATGAAAAATTTCAATTTTAAAATGAGGCAGGGCAAGGCTTCAAAACGTGTGCGTGTGTGTCGGAAAAGAAGAGTGTTAGCTGTCCAAACTTCATTAAGAAGTTTAGTTCCGGATTTCAAAATAAGACGAGTAACCTACTTTCTTTTTTTGGGGCCATTTATCTATAATTTAGGAATAAAATGAGCAGAAAGCTACTTTTGGATAAATTACATATCTTTTGTTCACATGGGATGATTACGAAATATGTATACTACTGCGACTAATGTAATGTTAGTAAGACACTAATATCTCTCTTTCTTGACAAATAGCATTAATTTGCTCAGCACCATACAGAAATTGTCCAATATTTGGGGAACATGATTATTATTTTTTTCCAAGATTTAAATGAGATGACACATTTCTCATTAATCTTAATGGATACATTTGTGCATTTAATACGAAGTTGGAGACAGGTGACGATTAGCCTAGCTTAGCATAAAGAACTGTAAACCCGGGCGGTAACAGCTAGAAGCTAGCCTGCCTCTCTCCAAAATAACGATGGATGAACTTTTGCACAACATAGAGTTCTGTTTAAAATATTATGCAGAAATATTGAGCAGCCTTAGATACAGGTTTACAAGCGTCTATAGTCATTTTAAATGAGAAGCTTTTCACTTAAATTTTATTTTCATCTGAACTCTAATGGCTGAGCCAGCGGCTAGCAGCTAACGGTGCTAACAGCGCATACAATGTTAAAGCTGCTGACAGATCTAACAGTGTGAACCATAGGGGGAACCGGAGGGAGGGTGCTATACGCGTCCACGATTACCCGTGGGTTATGGGGATGTTATCAGCAGTAACTCCTGTATGAGCGCAGTGCAGAGGGCGGCCATTACCTAACCAGTGGGACACAACAGAGAAACTCACATGCACTGAAATGCATGCGCAGCCGGACTTCAGTCTCTGCTCAGGTAGACAGCACTACACTATAATAATGCTCTGAATCCCGTATATTGAACCTTTAAGGTGACTTTCTTCAGCACATGAATGGGAAAAGAGCTTTCTAGTGTCAAACACTGCACATGCACAGTGTAAACATTTAAGCATTTTTCACTCTTGCAAATGAGCATACTTTTATTTCGAGAGCAAGAGTGTCTCTGGTCTCCTTAACATCCTCCTTTCAAAGGATATAAAAGGATAAAAACAACTGCCATTCTTTCTTGTATGACACATTTACCACCCAACATTCAATTGAGTATGCTTCTTTAATTTTGCTGTCTAGCTGCAGCAGCAAGTTATCAGCTTGTTTTCTGGCCTCTGCAGCAGTACAAGAAGATAAGCAGGAGGGGCGTGAAAGGAGTTGTCACCACCACAGCCAACTGTTGACGAGAATACGGATGGTCAATAAGGGGATGTGATGTAAGCAAAGTAAGTTTATAGTCAATAGCACCACACACACACACACACACACAGCTGCACAAGCACAGGAAATGCAGTGTGTGTGATCCCTTCAAAAAAGAAAAGAGGCAGCGGCTTTAATCAGACAAGACAGCTTTGGATGTTTATTAATTCATATGGATTGAATGACATTTGTGACCCAAGATTATCTTGACACACACACACCCACGCACGCTCACACACACACACCCACGCACGCTCACACCCACTCACACACACTCGCGCACACACACACACACACACACACACACACACACACACACAAATCCCACCAGAGAGACACACAAAGAAGTAAGATTCCAAGAGCCCTTAAAATACTCCTGTAAAACAACTTTCATCTCACAATATCAAATCCGTACAGTGTTTTTTTAACCAATTCTGACATATAATGTAAACATTTTGCAGAACACACTTTGAATGTTGTTTCCATCACATGTAAACTGCAGAGAGCTCCATTGACTTGCTACCAAATCCAAGTTTGTAGAGCCAAACGTGATGTTTTGCACTCTCTAGTGACCAAGTGTGGCAACATCATTGTGTAAAATCCCTTTGGGTTTCACAGTTGTGCTAAAAGTGTCCTTTTCATCAAGAATTGCGCAAAAAATATTTCAGATCTTTGCATAAAGATATAAAAACACCGTGTTGTTTCAGTTCTCTGACTCAGATTCCATATAAGAGGGAAACATTTTAAATTACAGCTCCTGCATCACATGAGTTCTCACATTAATATTGCAGTAAGAAAGCACATTGTGGAGAATTTAAAAACAAATGACTTAATACTTCAGGATGAGCGTGAAACTGAGCAAAGGCTTCCTCATGGTTTCAACTTGCTCATCTGCAACAAATAGAAACCTTTTCCCAACACTCTGAACAACACAGCGAATTTATTTAATTTTCATCTTACTGTATTACAGAACAGTCTGATAACATTAAGGAGCTGTAACATTAAGGGTTACCAAATATAGTACTTCTGTCTCAACTTTTTTATTGCACAAAACGTGAGGCTTGTAGGAGCCTCACTGACCAGCCTCGTCTACTGCATTTAACTCCTCTTTTTGGCCACATTTCCCCCCCAAACCTCAGCTAAGTGTAGGAACTTTTTTACTAAGTGTGATTCTTGTTTTGAATTCTACTATTCCCACTCAGGCTTCTAATGCACAAATTAAAACTCAGCATTAAAAACAGGCGGTTGGAAATTACTAGGCAAACCATAGACTGGCAGATCGAAACAGATGTGAAACACTGAGGTTTGGGCGGTAAAACCACTTAACTGTAAAAACTCCTGATGTTCCACCTCACATTCATCACCCTCCTTCTATCCACCTCCACACCAATTTGTCCATCGTCTTTAAGACATTACTCCCAAAAAATATCTGTATTTCCTTATCCCCCCCTCCCCTCCCCTCCCCTCCCCTCCCCCTCCCCCTCCCCCTCTCTGATGGGTACAGGACACCAAACACATGAAAAAAAGAGGTCAGGGTCTTTTCCCTGCAACAGAATGAATTTGGCACATGATGATCGACGGCCCGACGCCACAGGTCAGGTGAGGGCGGGATCACTTGAGTACCTCGTCTGTGCTCTTGAACATGAGAATGGCGTTGGAGATCTTGAGGGCGGGGCCTAGCTTGACGCTCATGATCTTCACAATGTCGGTCTGGGTCAGCAGCAGGAAGGCCTCCCCGTCAATCATCTGGGGAGACGCAGACACAACAGTGGTGATGCAACTGGACATGACAGGTCAAGAAATAACTAGTGTTGTCTGCCATGGGTACTCATAGTCATACTCATCAAATTAAAACAGAAACAGCTTTATTATAAAATAGATGATCTGAGGTGTTCACTTGACTCAATGGTCATTTCTGATACTATACTTTGTATAGTTTTCTAAAGATGATTTTTGTCTGCAAGTGGTGAAAACATTTGAAATACAACGTCCACTTAAACTTATTTACCACGTACAACCCCACTTCAAAATATACGAACTATCCCTTTAACAGGCTGTTGTTTTCATAGTTTTCACTTGTGCAGTGTAACATGACAGTAAATACCGCAAAAGACTGGTCACATTTGAAAACGTGAATAGCAAATGTGCATTAATTCTCATATTTCATTCATATACACTTGGTGGTCTCACCTCTTCTTTGAAGAGACGAGCCTGTTCTTCACAGCCGATTAGATTCTGGACAAACATGAAGACCTAAAGTACGAATACAACCGATTTCAAATAATCAAACTAGACAAGAGAGAGAGAATAAATGAATGTGAAGGTAAGTTATAAGGTTCGCTTACCTCTTCAACGCTCCATGCTGCCACCTGGCTGGCGTGAATGCCCTGAACGCCGGGCAGTAGCTTACAGTGCTGCTCCCAGCACAGAGACAGCGTCCTGTCTGACTGGCTGCTCAGAGCTGACATGAACAGTGACGGATACACGCCCTCTGAGGACATGTCTGAGGACGAACACACACACACACAAAGACATGTGGATTTATGATCACACGGACAAACATTTCAGATTGAAACTGCCAACGCGTCGTTCTCACGGCAGACGTTTGGACACATCTTATATGGTGCCATCATTACAGGAGCAGTGTATATGATTGAGTGTGATCTAGTTGTGAGGTTCATCCAAGTTTATATCCTTCTGCTCACCACTCCCATTCCAGGCATGTTGGAGAACTACAGTTGTCTTCAGGTAACTTAAAGATGGGAAAGGCTCTCTCTAGAGTCTGTGTTTGGTTTGTCCGTTCTGGGCTACCGTAGAAACATGGCGGTGAAACATGCCGGAGATTGTGAAGAGAACCTGCTTCGTGTGTGGATACAAATGCCTCATTCTAAGGTAACGCAGTTTCAGGTGATTATACTCTAATTGAAAACATAGTTGTGAATAATATTATATTTAATTTCTGCCAACAAATCCCTCTTAATGTTACAAACTTTGTTTTTAACAGTATCCATTCAAATTGTGCATTCCTTGCTAACACAAATCAAAATGTCTGCTGTGAAAAAGGCTTAGAACCAAAAGTTTGTTATCCGGTTTTCCAATGTAACCATTTTCATGTCAAAAATGACTGCAGAGCAGACTTAGTTGCACATGAGGATGGATGTGAGCCTCATGCAACATTCACACCTGCAGCTGACATGAAAGATTTCCACTGAAATCCATAAGCTCCTTAAAGCAGGTTTGACAGGCAGACACCCCTGAAGCTGCAGAGTTAAACGCTCTCATCAGAGAAAGATATGTATCATGCATTTAGAAAACTCACTCTGGTAGTCTCTCTGCTGGTTCTTCCTGTATTTGGGAGGACGACCAATCCTGAAAACAGAGGAAAAGATCAATGTGAGACAAAGGCAAGCATGCACGCACATGTAGGCCAACACACACACACCTGCCACGGAAATGTGTCTTCTTGGTCCTCTGGCCGAAGAAGAGGGTCCTCTTGCACTCTGAGTCTGACAGCTCGGCCTTCAGCCTGCCTTGGTTACGCTCAGCCAGTGGGCAGCCGGATATGCAGTGATGGGCAGTGAAGCGGCCGGTCACATGGCCTGAACCATCACAACCAGGAGTTGGACACTTCCTGTTTCGAAGACACAGCCCCGTAGTGCAGTTTGTTAAGAAGACGCATGACTTTAAACTGTTTTCATGTCAGGTATTGATGTGTATCTTGAATGGTTGACCTGGTGAATAAAGCCTCCATGAAATGATGATAGAGTTGAGTTCAGCTGACCTGTTGTGGAAGCTGTACTTGTTGGATCTGGGGTGGCTGATGGGTTTACAGGGAACCGAGGAGGGGTAGGTGGACTGGCCTGTGGCAGGAGGCTCCCTCACACCTACATCCATTCAAATACAGACATGCACCCTCATAAATATTATTGGGAGATTAGGCCTATAGCTAACAAGTGGTGTAAATACCAACAGGCCCTTTTTTAACAGCTGACATTTTGACTTCTCATAGTAGGAAAACCACAGGTGTTGCTAATAACATTAAAGATGGCGCTGTTGTGTTCAAGCATGCACAATATCAGGACTCTGAAACTGAAGCAGCTAAATGAAATTCAGCCACCGTTAATTGTATTGTTTACACCTGTGCTTTCAATCAAAATGTCTTCCATAAAAGGTCCCTTCTACAGAAACACATATTGATAACAACACCGCAACATACGTATATGGAAAATAGCTTCAAGAAACTTGCAATAAACAGAGGGATAAATGAATGAAAGTGAAAAAAATTCAAATCAATTCAGCCAAAAAAGAACATAAGAAAAACCTGAGTGCCGGAATTTATAAACAAACAAATTGGTGTATTCATTGCGAAGACAATGAAACAGGCGCATAAATACTTAAAGAGGGGTTCTCATTTCAATTAGCATTTCAATTTCCCTTTCAGATTTTCCATTTGCCAGTGTACTTTTCCTTTACGTGACACTCTGGGGCCTTACAAGGACTAAAACAAGCTTAGTCAGAGCTCAAAACAATTACTGTTGCTAAGATGAAATGCTAGGTATCAAAAATCTACTTCCAGTTTTGACTGAAGTGCTGGTTGCTACCATGTGGCTGATGTGTTTTGGCGTCCCGTGGGGGAACTTTGAGTGGGTGACTGGTCGCCTCACACCAGCCTGCTGGGTGGATGTCGGGGTGATCCGAGTCCACCCACTCATCATAGACATGACTCCAGCCGTCATAATGGACCTGAAGGAGGAATAGAAATATATAATACTGTACATACACACACACACACACACACACACACACAATCAAAATGCACACAGCTCAACCTGCAGAATGAGTCCAGGGTTGGTTAGAAAGATGTACATTACAGTATAGAGAACTCTATCAAAACCATTAGCCCAAGGCCACAACTCACAAGTACACTTGGTTAAAGCTGTAAAGAACCAGAGGGAGTTTGAGAAACATTTTAAACTAAATCACACACACACACATCCAGTACTTAAATGTTCATGTAGTACAAGCTGACAACACACAGACAGAGCATTACCTTAATGCGATGAGTCTCGACTTCCTCCACTGTCGCCACTCTGATCAGACCAGGACTTCTCTTGTCCACAGCCTCCAGTTTCATCTGAGGCTGGAAGCTGTGGGCCGCACGCTGGAGACGGAGCAGAGGACGATTGAAAAACACAGTAAGTTGTATGTTCAGCTCAACAACCAAACATGTTGAATAGACTTCCCATAATGCATTGGTTTTAGTTGCACCAAACATCCGTTCTACTATTTAACTTGGGGTATTTTATGCCTTTTATCAGAGATTTTACAGTAGAACGATGACAGGAAATGAGGGGAGGGAAACGACATGCAACAAAGTTGACCGGACTCGAACCCGAGACATTGCGGTTCATGGTCCGCATCTCAAGGTGTTTTTTTGCAATCAGTACATATGCATTATCATCTGTCATATAACCACCTGAACTGTGCCTAGTGTACTTACTGCAGCACTCTTAAAAGATCCGTCAGCTGTAATGACATTCGTGATATACTGTGAGTAAGTGATTTGACAAACCATGCCTCTCATTATTTTTAATTACTCTGATATTTTCAGTCAATCAAACTCTGTTTATTTTCAGTTCATTTTATTTTCAACTCTGGCTTTGCCTTCACTGTCACTGCTCTGTATTCTGCCAGCTCACATGACAGATCCACACAACAGTAATCATTTCATACCATACTGTGAATTGGATCAGAAATAGAAGATTGCTTCCTCCTGCTCTGCATATGATCAAGACAGGTTGGGAAACTGAGTTGCGTGTCCCTTTGTGAGATGAATAGTGGGACGATGCTCTGGTTGTATTGAATTCATCCTCCTGTGCGAGTCTTAACCTGATTCAGTTCAAAGTACGTCATAGGAGCTAGGTTATGGAAGATCTATCCAAACCTCTCTGGTATTTGTGACAGATGCTCTCAGGCACCAGCCGACTTGACTCACATGTTAATTACCGAGCTTGGTGAAATACTGGAGATCTTTTCCTGATTCTTTTATTGGAGACATTGGAACTAACTCTGGACCCATCGTCTCATATTGCTACCTTTGATATCTGATGGGAGGCTGTTAGACTGACTGATAAACAAAGTAATGTAATCTCTTCTGCCTCTTTGATTGAACCTCGTCCCCTGTCGAATTACCCCCCCCCCCCCCGCAAACACCTCCTGGTTGCTGGACTGAATGTAGTTTCTGAAATTGGAAAAGATAACATTTGCTGTCTGTGAATCAGTGAATTCTTTTTACAATCAGTGGCAGCCTCTCATCTCTCACTGTGAAACAATACAATCCATCCCTTTGGACCAGAGTGTTGGAAGTTTGTTTTACATGTATTCTTTATTCTCACCACTTTAAAGGCGTCAGCGGCCACCGCCTTGGAACCGGTCTCCTCCAAGTAGTGAGACCAGGAGAACTGGGCCTGATCTGGGTAATCTGGTGCAGCAGAACATACATCCAACAAAAATCAGTCGGTGAATACAAACATAAAAACTCCACCGCTGCATATTCAACTTATTTTCTTCAGGATTATGTTAAAGTCAATACTCTGAAAGTATATTTCAAAAAGGAAAGAAACAAAAGAGGACAAGGTGACTAAGTGGGCAGAGATGTTTTTAAAGTTATTAATGACCCATGTTATGACTATGAACATGATTAAATCAATGATTAACATTGAACACACTTTTCACCTTGGGGTGGTGTTAGGGGGAGGTTCCTCTCCTGGCACCAACCAATAGGGTGAATGTACGGACTGCTGGAGTCACACCTGCATAGTTTGACAAACAACAACGTCAAACAGTTCAATAGTTTCATTGTAAGAAAAAGGTTTTTCGTGTTTGTGAGCTGCTCACCTTCATGCTGTAACAGCTTTTACTGCAGATTTGATCCTTTATACTAACACTGAATCAAACAACTACATGTGATGTGAAAGACCTCACTCATGATGACAACCCCAGAGAGAATTATCACTTAAATGTACAGCGCTACTGTGCTTGTTAACCTCTTTTAGTTCATTGTTTGGGGTTTACGACGCTTAAACTGGTTCAGTCGCAGCAACGTTACCAACCCAGCAGCAGCAGCAGCTGTTTTCAACATAGTGATTCAAATCCTGTACGCTGTTTAACAAAATAAACTGTTTTAACACTGACACAGTTAGCAGCTCGAGGATGAATAAAGAAGAGCATCTAACGGCGAAAGAGTCCCATATTTTTTGTCGGAGTTGGTTGAGACCAAATAATAGCTAAAAGCAAAGTTTATTGATATTGAGCATTCATCAGGTGAGCAAAAGCACGACACCCACACTCCACAATTACTAGTTCTACAGTATTTCTATGGTGATACATGTCATGGTGGTCAATTTGTTTTTGAGATGTTCTTCCCCTTAGTGGCCATGTTTAGATTAATGTAGCCTTACTACACCTGTAGTTTGGTTCATTTGATCAGGACCACATTGTTGTCTTTAAGTTCTGTTCCTCTCCCGGTTCACACTGGCTTTTTACAAATGAACCAAATCTGTGAACATGAAGTTAAACAGACTGAAAGATTGGACGGTTCAATCTGCATTGCTTCTTGAGTAATTTCATAGAATATAACAGGCCTACATTTCTCCACAGCTGCGCAGTGAAATATTTCTTCTCGATTTTTTTCTTCAGTCATTTTCCAAAGCCCATACATCCCCAATGTGTTTTGAGGCTCACCAGTAGTCGTAGGTATCATCCCAGTTGTCAAAATGAACCAGGAAGCGGTCGTCCACCACGTCAGTGACGGTTGCTACGCAGATGAGGGAGGGGTTCATACGGTCGACGGCCTCCAGCTTCATTCCTATCTCAAAACTGCACTTCACATCGATCTAAACAGAAAGCAGAAGTATCAGCAATGACCTGGCAAGTGCACATAAGGAAGTAGAGACAGACAGAGATGTGGGCTAGCTGATAAATGGTGTGACAATTGTACTGCGTGATTGTTTCTAAATCTGTTTATGAATTCACCAATCATTAAAAAACTGAAACAGTTTGACATTATGAAGCTTGAACATTAGCTTAAACATTAGCTTGCCTTGCAGAAGCAAACAAGCATAAAGCTTTTTGATGTCCTGGCGTTAAATATTAATACTAAAACAAACATCAGACAGGACAACAAGCCTGACTTTGTCATTTTTGGTCTTGTGAAGTGAAAATGTTTTCTGAAACAAATAGAAGCTGCAAATTGTTTAAAAGAGAGTTTTATTACAACTGCTGCTCGTTGGTGTTGGAGTTTCCCCAACCCCAAATCATTCACCTCATCCATTCGTGCTTGTAGATAATACAACTACCGTATATTATATAGTGGCAGTTACCCTCCCAGGACTGGCAAAGAGTTCTTTGGACGCCACTTGTGCTTTAGTCATCCTCAGGTAGTTAGTCCAGGTAAACTCCTCCTCTTTACAGCCTGCAGGAAAAACAGAGATAGAGAGAGAAGATTCAAATGATTTATATTTGATAAAACATCCCATCATTTAAAGGAATAGTTTGGCGTTTTGGGAAATATGCTACTTCGCTATATTACAGGGAGATTAGCATAAAGGAAACAGGCAGAAACATGAGAAAGTGTATTTCCCAAAATGTCAAACTATTCCTGAAGATTTATCCTGTGAAAGGTAAGTGACCGACGGGGTTTCTGTGTTCATGATATTTCATTCTCTTTAGACTCTATTTGCCCTTTGGTCTCTCAGTATGTCCAGAGGGTTCTGACCTCTCACCTTTGGGAGTGTGCAGTTTGTGTGCCGTGCTCTCACACCAGCCTGCTGGGTGGATGTCGGGGGAGTTGGCATTCACCCAGAAGTCGTGGCAGTCAGAGTAGCCGTCAAAATGAAGCCGCAGCCGGTAACCACAGACCTGGATGAGGACATGATACGTTAGATAAACAAAAGCCGGCTGGAGAAGGCGACACCGGGGTGAACTCCTCCTGCATGCAAAGCAGCCTGTAAGTGAATGATGATTTGAATCTTAACTAATCAGCCTGGCCATTAAGATCCTTCGACCGTGTTAATGGTCGTCTGGCTCACCTCGGCCACGGTGAGAACAAAGTACATGGACGGATGCTGCGGGTCGATGCCTTCCAGCTTCATCCCCTGCTTAAAGCCGCTCTTCACTGTTGGCACTCTCTGGGTCTGGACACGTGGGATACAAAGGCAAATATTTCAGTACAGATCACAGAGATTCAAACTAAACGAAGTGAAAACAAAGAATGGAGGGAAATTGGATCAGGACAGCAAACACAGCAAATGGAAATGTATCATTCTCATACTACTTCCAATGTTGGAACAGAAAGTCAAAGACAAAGCTTGTGTTGCAAAAAATGCTTAGATTGTTAAAAAACTAGATCACTTTTAAATGAAACTCCCATCAACCCCACACTGTGTAACATAATAAGAATATTAATGACTGCCCTTTGGCTGCATACATCCTCTTTCTCCCAGGTAAATTTGCATTTATTAATTCCTTCCTTGACAACGCCGCATTATTTTTGTCCCTGTGCTATAGGCAGAGCTGCAGTGGTAATGAAAGTAGTAAAAAATCATGGGTGCACTGGGTGAACCTGTGTGTACAAGGCTGTAGCTGAGCCCGAAACTGCAGTCTGAATATTAAACTCAAACGTACCTCTTGGAAAAGCTTGTTGGGCGCAGCAACAGATTTGGTTTCCTCCAGATACTGAGCCCACGTCCACTGCTCTGTCTTACTGTCTCCAGCTTCACCAAATATACAAATTAAATAATTAGTTGATTCATGTATACAAGGATCTTACGGGTAATCTTACGCACAAATTCTGAGTGAAAATTTTCATCTCTAAGCACTTCCATTCCTCTTTACGGGATAAATATTTAAAGAAAAGAAAGAAAAGTACTCAAAGGTTAGTGAAGGATGAAAGGTACTGACGACATAATTACATGACACTACAATACAACACAATTCAATGCATGTTCAATGTTGTATGGAATTACATTATATTGTCCGGGATATGTTATTATGACTTGACTTGACACTGCATCTGTATGTAAGGGGGGGAAAGGAGGAAGGGAGGAAAAACAGATGTACTATACAGCCGGCAAAGAAGCGCAAAATAGGATGAACGATGATATAACAGACAAATGTAAAAATAAAAGATTAGTCCAACCTCCTCTGATGTGTCTGCCGTCTGCTTTAGAATCATCAATTTTCTCATCCTAAAATAAATGTAATAAAAATGAGAAGAGTTAAGAGCAGAAAGAAAGTATAGTCACTGAATTAGAGCAAACAAACACGTTGCCTAAAATACTTTCAGGAATGTGTCTGTCTGAATTCATCAGATAGGAGAACATCTATATTTTTATCTGGATGTTAAATGTAAATAACAATGCCGTCCCACCGTGCCTTCGATGTCAGAGTCTTCCTCAGAGGGACTCAGGTATTCCTTCCTCTTCCTCTTCCTCATGGGTTTCAGGTGATCTGGGTTGAGGGAGGAGACCCTCCCGCCTGCTGGCACCTTCTCTACCCCGACAATCCTCCTGAGGTGCCGAGAGGACAGATGCAGTGTTCCTCAAGTCTAAACACATCACCAGACTGTACTCGCTCTCCTCATTTTCTATTATCGGGGTATTTATTTCCACCTTGTACTCTCCACAGCAGGATTGATTTTGTTGTACTTTACAGATTCGCTGTGCCTCATTTGACTCAAGGTGTTTTTCAAAAGAAATACTCTATCAATCAAAGAACCCAAAACCCATTATGTTGTAATCCTCGCTGCTTTTGTCGTGTTTCAATCAAAAACTTTCTTCATGTTTGTACATTCAATTTACAATAATAAAAACACATATTTTGTTATTTGCCTTTAGAAGTGTCCTGTGTTTTAACATGTATATGATCACGTAATTAACATTGGACCACAAAATGAAAGTACAAAAGCCACTTTTAATTATAAAAAAGTATCAGTATTGAGATCTGGAAGCAGCTGTTACCAACATACTTGTCAGTGATGGGCTCTCTGCGCAGCTCCTCTGTGTAGGTCCTCTGAGCTCTGGCATCGTAGCTCGGCTGTCTCAGTCCAACCTGGACTTCAGGTTTGACCGGCACCAACCTCTCTGGCTCCACGACTGCACCTCTCACAGAGCCGACAGGAGCCGACACCTCTGACATGTGGGAGACAAGAGAAGATGTGAAGAGGCTTCAGGTGAAGACTGATTATACATGTTAATATTTCAAATCTCATTTAAATACTCTGCCGTTCTCTTGTGTCTTCAAATGATTTGTATTTCCTTTACTGAATTCATGGAGGATGTTACTGCACTAATAAATGTATTATCATTTGCAACCACTTATTGATTCATTTTAACAATTTTTCAGCTGGATTTTGAATTTTTTTCGACATGTGAGTGATGCCTGTTTGCCATTTATACATGAATCTGCAGCTGCTCTCTCTTCCCTTGTCAAGAGTGCTCTGCTTCAGCTGATGTAATTATTGCTCCAGTGATCGTTGAAAGGGGCATGCTGTGAAATACTTAGAATAGCAGTGCAGCCATATATAGAAAGTAACAGTTGTTAACTAGCGTGACCTGCAACACCAGGAAATACACTCGGAATTAGTATTCATATCATGCAAAAGCTTTGGTCATCCAAAACCAAAGGAAATCGTACTTCAAGGATGGCCACCCCTTCCTTCCACTCTAGGACGTGTGAGGCATTGACAAGGTGCAGTATTTTGTGTTCAGATCCTGATGTGACCACGACTCTACCTGGCTTGTCTGCTGGAGCGCTCTCTGCATCAGCGGATCTCCCAGAAGTCCCGGCTGCTGGTTCAGTGATGCTGCTGATGGTCCCTGGGGTGATCAGTGTGCTCAACGTTCCCACATCACTCACACAGAACTGCAACACACAAAAACAAACACACACTCACGCATCAATGTATGCATCTGTTAAAATGTGTCTTGATGGGAGATATCCTTTTGTCCATTTGTCCCTTTTTCCTCCTCAAAACAATTTATCAGACAGTTTCAAAAGATGCAATGGTGCCTGGTTTGTTTCCATGTTACCAGCCTGTTCCCATTCTAGCACAGGCTCTTCATAGTGTGAGAAAACATGTGTTAGGTTTCGTTTGTCTGGTAGTTTGTCTTTGTTACTGCGGCCTCCTTTAAGCTAAACCACCGCAGTGAGTTCCAGTGCTTTCTGAAATTTACAGCAAAATAAACATGACTATTTGTTAATCATTCAGGATTTTGGTGAGACATTATTCTTCATTGTTAATGTGGCAAAATGCTTCTCTGAACAACAATAGAATAGGTGTATGTTAACCTGTGCCTTGAGAGCATCTTGATTGCTTTCACACAAGCGAGTTAAAAGTTTTCTGACTAAAATCCTCAACCGTCTAGTATCTGAACTCTAACTGGATCATCAGAATCCATAATAACGCTCTAATTGTTGTCATGGTTGTTGGCTTATTTGCATTTATATGACAGATGGAAGTTGAGATAGACAAGAAACAATGCCCTCGCCTACATTTACACCAGACTGGTAAATGGCATTTTCACAGTGGCCGTTTCAAATTCACATGGTAGTCCAGGTGGATAAACAATTAGCAATGACACTGTTTCATTTCACCTTGAGGTTGCTGCTGGGCAGGATGGCCACCCCTTCCTTCCACTCGAGGACGTGCACAATGCTACAAGCCCCGCCCACCTGTGCTGTCAGCGTGGGTGTGGCCGTCTCATTGGCCCTGCCTCCTTTACCTGAGTCTCCCACGGAAACAGCTGGAGCCACCTCCAGCTTCTGATGACTGGCAGCAGGAGCTGAGGAGAGACATGCATCCAAATTCATTCAACTTCCTGCCTGAGCTCACCCAAGAGTAGACATGGGACGAGAGGAACATGTCATGGCACGATTATCCTGCCCAAAATATTTGTGATTCATGATATTATCAACAGTATTATTAGTATCATATAAAGTAAATAAACAAAGGATCAAAAAGCAACATTCTGTTTTTCTTTACATGATAATTCCCGTATGTTCTTAACTATCATGATGGCGAGCACATCAGGTTTTAATTGAATTGTAACTATTTGATTTCTGTTTTGTCTAAAAAGGATATCTTACCTTATGCTACAAGAAAACTGAGTTGTACTATGTTGACATGTTAACCTGTGTTACTAGAGAACAATGTTTCTTCCGCCGCCGTACAGACAATAATTTAAAGCAGTCCTGTGGTTGGCTGTGGCTCAGGAGGAAGAGCGGATCGTCCACTAGTCAGAAGATCAGCTCTTCCAGTCTGCAGTGTCCCCTGGGCAAGATGCTGAACCCCAAATTGCTCCCGAAGACAAATGCTATAGTCCATTTACCATCCTCCACAGATTCATCATTGCACTCATGTGACATCGTCTGACTCAAATATATAGTTTTAAAAAAAGGATCCAAATCAATGCAGCAGATACTGGAAACATGAAATATCCTCGTTTTACTCCAGGCAGTCCTCTTCCTTACACCTGGCGTCTACATCCCCCCCGACAGTTTGGTCAGATTCCGGTGTGTTATGCTAGTAGCGGCTGATGTAGCCTCGAGCCACTAGTCTCAACCAGGCATGAGGAGCAGAGAGGTCTGGTGAGCTCACTCATTTCTCTCTAGACATCCCCAGATTTCATTTTCTTTTATTTTCAAACGTCTTCCTCCCCAACCAGTGACATCACTTGAGAACCCAGCTCCCGCTTGAGCCTCAAAAGGCTTTGTACAACTTTTTCCCACAAGGGCAGTAGCACCCCCCCCCCCCCCCCCCCCCAACACCTGTGGACCAGCTCTGATGTGTAAAGATGATGAGTTCCCCTTTAAAGGACCCGTGTGAAGGACTAAGTGGCATCTAGCGGTGAGGTCGCAGATTCTCCCCTGCACTCACTTTCCAAGCCTGTAGAAGAACCTTCAGTGGTCTTCAACGTAGAACATGAAAGGCCCTCTCTAGGGTCAGTGTTTGGTTTTAATATGTTCTGGGCCACTATAGCAACAAGACAGGCTCTGTGGAAGAGGACCGTCTCCCTACATGAGAAGGGTCTAGATGCTCTCTATATGTCTCCCACGTCACAATACACCTGATGAGACAGTAGCTTGAACGTGTATCCCCCCCGGTTAAAGGAAGGTCTCCGTGAATGTGACCACACTGCAGACCCTCAGACCCGTGCTCACCTGGTAGGAGGAAAGCCGTGGTGGTGTGGGGTTGGGGCCGAGCCTTCTTGGCCACACCGTCACTCCCACAGATGAGGACGGCCTCGCCAGGGGACGAGGAGCATGGGTCCAAAGGGGTGCGTTCGGGTTCTTTGGGTAGAGCCTCCACGTTCACTTTGGCACTCATAACGGCGTCCCAGTCCTTTACTCCGGAGCACTGGAGAGTAAAGAGCATGAGGGGCAGTACAAAGCAGTGCTCTCAATGGAATAAACAGGTTTACAGCACTCAAAGTTCAACGTTTTTATGGAGATTTTCCTTTTATGAATTTGAATCATCGGTGTGATCTCAGGGTGAAAAAAAAAGTTATGGATCCTCTGTCCTGTTTTTTTTGCGTTGTTTAATTCATCTGATTTCTTTTTTCTTGTACCAGTTATCAATAATAAGGGTATTAATACAATGCACATTCAAGAACAGACACTTACAGATACTTAAAGACTGAGTCCACTTTGGTGCATTTAACAACATTTAAAAACATATTCACCACCATTTATAGATATGACTATGAAGCCTCTGCTTATGGGCACTTCTTTCTCCCCAAAAATGGCTCTGAGAAACATGAATTAAGATTTATCAAATGTAAATCTACAAGAAAATACTTTTTGTTAGATATATTTCCCCCAACTTAAACACTTGTACTTTGAGGATGCTATTTACGGAATGATGGCAGCGCCTTCCTCCATCTAAAGCCATGACCCCGTGTGACTTTCTAACAGCCATCCATTAGGCTGCCTCCAACAAAAAGGCAATAATGGTGACACACCAATATTTAGGCACAAGCTCAAGTCCACACACGCACACACTAAATACAAATACATTTCAGTTAAAATGGCGGAGGCAAACACATCCAGGAGACAGAAAAAAAAATGAATAAAAGCAGTGTCTCAAACCCTGTGAAAATGTCATTTAGTGAAAAATGAACCCTGTCACCCATTCCAGCTGCATCTCAAATGAATGAGCAGCATTCTGTCCTCACAACAGCGTTAAGCGTGTTAGATATGTCAGCAACACCCGCGCGACTGCTTATTTCAAAGTATTTAACTCGGTAGGTTAACGAGGCGCGTGATAGCTCAGATATACATTTTAAAACGGAAAGCATTTGTGGTTGATTATATCCTAAACGCCTAAACGCTCTGCCACAAAACACACGTTTACAATTGTCCCTTTAAAACGCTCGTGGTTAAAAGATGTTCTGATCTGCACCAATAAGAGGGAGAAATTATAAATGTGAAATAAATTCGTGGTTTCACATCAATTCGGAACTGAAATTTGGCTTACCAGCTATTATCTCCTGCGGCTCCGGGGCTCTGACTGCGCATGCGTGAGCCACCAGTACAGTCACCGCTCGTTGACTATAATGTAACGCCAAAAAAAGACTTCGAGCGCGACCGCTCCACTGTCGAGATGTGAAAATAATGTAGTGGACTGTCGATTAGCCGGGAGACCGGAACCCGGCCGCTTCCATTTCAAACGGTAAAAGCACAGACCCGCTTACGTCTGCAACACATTGATCCGGTTCATTTTACCAGAAAGAGCCGCCCTTCCATGGAACACCATTTATTATATAATTAGCAGGATATATAGGTCACGTCGATACTGCAGACAAGGTTTCTGTGATGCAGACAGAAAGCAACACCACACGGCAACATTATTTCATCAAGATCTTTAATTGAACATACAATTAAAAAAAAGACAATTATCCGTTAGATCTCATTTGCACAGAGAAAAAAAAAAAAATCTATTCCACAAGATGGAGAGAGGGGGGGGGGGGGGGCTTTCATTAAGTCTGATGGTGTTTGTAATAACACACACACACCCTCCAGAGATTTGAATGGTGTACCTTTTAAGTACAAAAACTCCAGTACTAGCGGCACACTTTAAATAAGCAGAGGCTTGACAAAAACCATAACCTCTGGATTAAACTCACAGAAGAGATGGAATAGAAAATGAAAATAACTTTATCAGGGCTGCAATCAAAACAAAAACAAGACATTTAGAGCTCTAAGCAAACAAAAGAAAAATATCCAGAGAATCATCCACATTAACTGCTCAAGGTTACAAAAAGAATATGTAGCAACAAAGAAAGAAATATTGTTTGATGCTGATCACACTGTTTATGTACAAGAGGTTAAAAGGAGATCAGAAGAGTCCCCCTAGAATGAAAGTTGTTCAAACATGACATACAAACCCTTATTCTTTTCTTAATATGCAGTTCTGCAGTACAAGTTCCTGCATCCCAGAAAACACAAAGATCGGCCAATTCCAAGAGAAAGCAAGTATTGAGACTGCAGCTCACAGAGGGAAACTGCTCCAACGCTCCGGCCACACGTTACTTTTCTCCCACAACCACACAGCTGACTGTGAAAACAAAGGTCTGATGGTTTCTCCAGACATCAATGGACTTATAATGCTACTACGTTTTTTTGAGCTAAAAATCAAACTATCACTGTCACAACTGAGCGACAACTGAGTGTCTAAAATGATGAAAGTAAAAATAAAGACAACTTGATTTTCACTAAGCTATAATCAGTTTTGGACTATAACAGACTGGCATGACAAACCTACGGTTTACCAGTCAAGTTGAAGTTATCGGAACAGATCTCAAATCAAAAGCTCTAAAGATTTTAAGTCGAGCTTCTTTTGAGGTTTATTTTTAGAGGCAGACGACACAGAAATCAAAATAATTACTGTGGCGCATCCTCTGAGGAAACTGAATCTAAAACATGTTTAAGACAAGTGAACACTTGAAGGAGAAAAGTAGACGAGCCAGGAAGCATAAGCCAGTATGACAACACTGCTCACTATGTACAGCGTAGGGATCAAGCTCGGCAATGAGAGAAACGTTCCCGTTTTTAATCACTAATCCTGAGAAGCTGATCGAGACCTTGAGCGGGACTTTGAGCGGGAGGCTGAGCGTTTCTCCCTGGACTTGGATCGGCGGTCATCCTTGAGAGGCGATGGGGAGCGGGAGGGAGACTTAGCGACAGGCTCCTCCTTCCCGTTCGCCAGCGGGGACGCTGAACGACTGCGGGACTTGTCGCCACAAATCTCCTTGGAACGACTGCGAGAACCCCGCTCCGACTTTACCTTTGGGTGACTCTTTGAAGGGGACTTTGATTTCCGGTCAGCTGAAGGAGACCGGGATTTGGGAGAGCGTGAACGGGACTTAGATTTACGGGACCGAGAACGGGACCTGCGGTTGCGGGATTTGCTTTCTCCCGACTTGGAGCGAGACTTCCTTCCAGATCTGGAGCGGGAATGGCGACGTCTCTTGTTGGTAGGGGAACGAGACCTGTAGGGAATTAAAAATGTTTTAAAAAAGAGGCAAATGCTTTACATGACTATGCCATTTAACGATATTCATTAATTTCTGGCACAACACCCAATACATAACCTCCATTTCCTACTTATCTATGTCTAAACTTCAAGTCGTATTTTGTTAGATTTGACCCAGTCTCACCTGGAGTGGGATCTGGAGCGACTCCTGGAGCTTCTGCGGCTCCTGCTGCGGGAGCGGCGGCGACTACGAGATCTAATGTCAGATAGACATCAGTGTTACAAGTTTGTTAACAACAGTTTAGCGGGCATCTTCCACAAAAAGTCAGAAGCATCAAAGAGCTTAAGTGGTGTTCCCACCTGGAGCGGCTGCCGGAGTAAGACCTTCGTTTGCGAGACTGGTCCTCCACGAGACGAATCTTCCGTCCGTTGATGTCTGTACCGTCCAGCTTGTCAATGGCCCTCTTCAAGTCCGACTGGGACCGGAACTCGATCACACCCTCATTTGTGCGTTCCTTGTGGGCGTCTGCATACGTCACCTCTCCTACCTGACGCATCAAGTCCTGTGGGACACACACAAAAAGAGTTTACCACCAAATATGCAGACAATCTCATTCTGTCGGAGTGGTCGCGGTGTAAAACATCGCACAACATTTCAGCACAGTTAACCGAACCACGGTAAAACAATAGCTGGTGTTCGAACATGTACCTTGAGGTCTTGCCAACTGCAGCGGCTGGACAAGTTCTCCACGATGAGGCGGTACTCTGTACGGACTGGAGGTCCGTACTTATCCCTGCCAGTGCGGCTCCGGTTGCTGAAACCGCTACCTTTAAAAACAACAGCACATGAAATAAAGTTAGAAACGGTCGAGACACAATGAACTACTGGCCTGGGTTATCAAATGAACACAAGGCAGTGACCTGCCAGATTAAAGTCCATGGGCGTATTAATTTGAACTTAATAATGACATGGGGTCCCTTTGATCCCATTTTCAAAAACACAAAGCTTCAGATAAATGATCTAGTTGCCACTGCGCGGGCTCTTTGTATCGTTTGTATTGTTCAGCATTTTGATGTCGTTCTCTGCTGCAAAGAACACCACTGCATCCGTTTCCGGCAATACAAAGCCTGCCTTACTCCGGTACATCACACTGTGATGGTTTAGCTGCGTAAACAAATGAACAGTGATGTTCTTTCAAGACCTCAGAACCCTGTAACGCAAACAGAAAGGAGGTATCCACAAGGACACCGTTCGATCAAATTGAAACACATACGCCAATCTTTCGGCATTCGACCGGATGTCGGTCCGAAATTTGGTTTTCCAGTTCTCTCACTTACAAAATTCTGGTGTTTGTAAGTTTGTTACTTGAGCCTCTCCACTTATGTTTGTTGTCAACATAAAAACCAATGGCAATCCTCACCATCACCCCTGGTCTATTGGCAAAAGGCTGCTGTCATCATGGCTTCCGGTTAGGTCAGCCAAGGATCAAGGGGGGGGCAAAGGTCTCACACACACATTGTAAGGTGAAAGCCAAGGCCAAACGGGACAGGCAGTCATCTTAGCCAGTCATCTTTAGCCTCAATGGACTCTCAGCCTCAGCCCGCAACTGGACTCTTTCAAATTGAAACATCAAGGACTTTTGTTAATGTGGAATATAAAAATATATACCAAAGTTAAAAAAAATATATACACATTTCACATGAAAATGTTCTAGTTCTAATGATGACGCTAAAATTTACACTAGGTTTGTAGTGGTCATTTGCGATTAGCTTTCTTCTGTGGTGCAAACACATTTGAATGTCTAGGCCTTAAAAACATGGCTCGCCAGACTAGCAATTATCATCCAAGAGAACCTTGAAATCTGTGTTAGGAAAGCAAGCTGTCTTAGCTAATGCCAGCATCTAACGCCTAAAGAGTTCTGCTATTTGAGGTTTCTGACTTGCATATTATTGTTCCGCCCCGATAATGAACTACAGACCAATCAAGGGTGGCCCATGATCACTAGGGAGGAGCAAAAACCGGCAGGTCACCAAATGAGATTTGTTCAGCAGGTGAGGCCGAACAGGCCAAAAAAAAAAGAAGGTTTAACTGTGTGAGCAGGAAGAATAAAGATCAGGAACTTCTCCATGTGAGCATACGGTTACATGATAGAGTATAGTACAGCTACAGATGATGTTACAGTGGCGTTCAAAATTAGCATGCAATCTGAGCCATAGTAAACATGTTGTCACTTGACACTATTGTGGGATGGTTGGGATTATAAACCGTGGAAGTGTACCTGAAATAATCAAAGTGTAAACTTATGCTGCAAGTCTCAGTTAGCGCAAAACAACATTACGGTGCTCTGTGCAGTCCACACACACACACACACCTCACCCCAGGGAGAAGGCGTTAGAGAGGGTATCTTGTAACAGACTGCACTTACTGCGCCCACCACCCATGTAACCCCCACCGTGGCCATCTCGATCTCTCCGCGGTCCCCGGGCATGTTCCACGATCACGCGCTCCCCGCACAGCTCCTTCCCGTTCAGCTCATACACGGCGTCGTCGGCGTCCCGGTTGTCCTCGAACTCCACGAATCCATAGCTGGAATGGAAAGACAGTTTTAATATACATTAAAAAAAAGTTATAACAGTGGATCAAGTCGTGTCTCTTTCCACACGCCATGTGTTCATGTACATCAAACTAGCTAGCTAGCTAGCTAGCCGTGGTCATCTGGGCCCGCTAGCACTGCGATGAAACCAACACAAAGACGCCATGTTGGCCATGCTACATTGGTCCCACGAGCGGGACTCCATGTAGAGGAATGGAACAAAAGAAGCGCGAAACAAACTATCGGGTTTAAGTTTACAAGCCGACTGGCCTGCAGAGTAAGAAGACATATATTTGGTTAAACGCGTATCGTGTTTCTGTACCAGCACCGACGTCGTCCACATGAACGGTTACGATAATGCTAGCTAGGCGATTTTATCCAACCCGCGGTTGCATTTCTATCAAACACTCACCCGTTCTTCAAATCGACTTCCATGAGCTTTCCATATCCGCTGAATAACCGCTGAATGTCTTTTTCGCGGACATTGTGGCTCAGCCGTCCAATATAGATACGAGGCATGACTGTTCTTCTGCGGGGCCCGTTACCAAGCTGAACGAGAGAGCCGTTACTGCTTCTTCTTCTTCTTGGTCGTGTTCCGTTTCTTCTTCTTCTTTAGTGTTTATTCGAAGCTGGCAAACCAGTTTAGAGGTGCATTACCGCCACCAACTGGATTGTTGTGTGCAACAAGACAAGCAAGAGGAGAAGGCGGCAATGGCTGCTGTTCACCAACAGACTTGACAATTTAAAGTAATAGTGTTTTGTCTTCTTTATTGGCTCTTGATATTATTTTCTACAATGAAGTAGTAAATGTTCAACTGTTTCTGGTTGGCTGCAGAGTGCGTGTTTTCCAGTTGGGTGCTTGTCTTTTTTATATAATCTATGCTTGAGACCTGTATGATTTATTTCAGAAGAGTGATGATCATATATTATATAAAGATATATTCAGTCAATGGTGCTGATGTTTTCTTCCCTTATTTTCCAGCCAACCGTCCTCTAAGCACCCACCAACATGTGTACATATTATAAATGTCCTCCAGTTTCATTATCATCCCAATCCTGCCATACTGCTTGTGCATATGCCCCTTATACATATGAAAGTCCTTGTTTCAGCAACACTTAATGGAATTTGTAGGATCTACATGCTTAATTCTGAGTGATTGTGTGACTAAAATATTCACCTGCTCATTTCCCTCCGCACCAACATGAGTAGTATCCTAAAAGGATGTCCAACCCTTACACTATCAGGAATAGTTTGATAATTTATGTTCTAAATGGTGATCTGCCAGATATCATGAATGTTCGTGCAAGGTTTCAGGTGCCACATCGGTTTTATTTATTTCCTTCTATCACATACTGTCAGAAGGAATATAATTAGTAATAAAACATTGGCTCCGTATAATCATTGGGATTGATGTGTGGTTTAAGTGGACCTGAGAAACTACGTTTTAGTATTTGCCTTTGGTTAAATACATATCGTGTAATCTCAGTGCTTTGACAGCAATATCTGATCAAGGACAATCTAAGGCCTTTACACAATATATAAGCATTTAGAACCAACTTGAAATACTGAATATGTGGTTAAAAATAATGAGACAAATCTCAGCTATAAATACATTACTTGCACGTAACACTTTTTGGCCGTTCTAAGTAAAAGCAACATGGCAACCATGTCGAGCAAGGAGCAAACCTGCTGCTGGGTGATCAACCACTGACCACAAAGAGCAAACTGTCTCTGGTCCCATTGGTTACATTTTCACAGCAACTTTTTTTCTCTGATTGAATATTGAACTAGTTAAGAGGCACACTGTACAAAACAAAATGTGAAAACACAGAAAGAGAGCAGAAATGGAGAGAGAGAGTAGAATATTTTATTTTTGTAAAAACCAGGTTTTAAAATGATTCCAGCCAGTCATACTTCTCCACATCCTCCTCAAACATCAACAGAACCAATATCATGTAGTAACCAGCATCAGTGGACTAAACATCCTCACAGCCTGGCTAGCTTGTGGTGTAAACTTGCTGAAATCATACTTGTAAATAAAGACCTGTTCGAGGATAGAGGCGTCTGCTCGGAAGCTGTTTTTAGGGGGAAGCATGTTCAGGGAAAGCTGCTCTTCTTGACGAAATTCATTTGAATAATTTCCACATCAGATCTCAAATGGTTGATAATGTGTTCATCTTAACTTCATAAGTCAAAAAGGAAGCAATAATGAAGTACAAAATTGCTCATCAATGCCACTTACAAACACACCATCATTTGGATCTCTCAAAGTCTCCAGTGAGAAGTTGCTCTCCCCTTTATCAACCCCTAGCCCTCTGACTTGTGTGTTCATCTCCTGCTAACAGATGATCAAAATGAGCTCTGTGTCGGGACGGTCACAGACCAGTAGCAGTGACAAACCTTCCTCCGTGTAGTGATTTTGATTTCTATCCTTGAAAAGCTACAGCAGAAAATTCTGGACTGGCAGTTTTGTGGTTTCGGGGCCAGAACAGAAAACAGCACCGCAATCTGGAATTCAAGAAAAGCGGAGTGACCATATGAGCCGCGTGGCTACAATTACCAGAGCAACTACGCTCTGTCATTGTAGATCAACTTAGCTTAACTGTAATTTGCATGGAGACATCCGTTCCTCATCCAAAGAAATATGCATCTCTTGTGCGTGTTAAAGAATGAAGAAGCCGTATCAAATCAGGAATCTGGCAGGAATCAAGAATTACAGCAAATCGAAACAAAAACAACTGTAGGTGGTGGAGGGTTCGTCAGCCAGACAACAAATCAAATGCATCCAATGGTGTGTGTGTGTGTGTGTGGTACACGTCATCTGCTTACGGTGCTTGAACCCAATCTGTCAGCTTTAGATACTCTCTCTGCCCTGTCAGGCCACGACACAACTTAACAGCCAAACCCTCCCGCAGTTCGATCCAGAGAGTCCTTTTAGCGAATCAGAGGGGCACCCGACCCCCCAGCTTCGGCCCCTCCGAGAGGAAAGGGGAAGCCGAGAGGAGGAGGGGGGGAGGGGAGCCCAGTTTCGGTGGTCTTTTAGTTGGCTTTAGCGCGCAGCTGCGCCCTCTTGCCCGTCACAGCCTGGAAGCCGGTCTTGATGCTGGCGACGGAGCAGCGGGAGTGGCACGTTTCACACTGCAGGAAGTAGAGGCGAGTGTCTTTCTGCAGGATGGTCTCCGGGGAGCGGCAGGTGTGACACGTCACGTATTCCTCTGCAGGATTGAGAAGACAGCTGTTAGCATCGCAGCAGTTATCTAAATGTTCTTTTAGATGTTCTTGGTGGTGAGGTAAAAACAACAACGTTCAAAACTAAATTCAAAAGAATTTAAATTTGATTTCTTCTTTCATATATTCCGTTTATATCCATTTGCTTTTTTGGGGACTTGCATCCCTCATGGAGAACAAAGCCTTCACATTATAAATGGATGTTGTGGTAAATGGATTTTTGTTTTCACTCCACAGACTACAGCTGAATACAGACATTGAGTGTTGGTGGAAAAAAGGCGTCTCATGTATTCACTGTAATGAATTACTTACTGATATATCTTCTCAAGACATTTTCTATCTGTTTCTGTTGAAATCTGCCTTTGATCACAAGCTGGTTATTTCCGTCTATGGAACCACTGTGAACAGAAAAAACAAAAAACAAAATCAGACTTTCATAACAATGCACAGAAATGTTTTTGAGGAACTAGAGCCAAAAATTGACATAAAATCCAATTACAGTGTATCCATGAATTGTGATTGCAAATACAAAAACGTACCTTGTTCCCAGCTCGGCCAACAGGAAAGCGAGAAGATGTTTAGGCTGACGATGCAACCTGTGATGGAGTACATGAAAGGTCAGTTTGGAGACGTGGCTTTAATAAAATGTCGTATTGGTGCCGACTGGGACGGTTTGAGAGTCTGTCTGACGAGTGGGAGGCTCACAGTTTGCAGATGTCTGTGAAGTTGACGAAGGAGGTTTTCTTGGTTCCCACTCGGACCACCTGAGGAGGCTTCATCACAAACTTCCTCTTCTCTCCGGCCACCATATCCGGGTTCTTCTCCCTCATTATGTTGAAGACCCGGTTCAGGAGCTGAAAAAGTTACGCCAGAGAAACATTTTGAACTGTTTGAAATATGATTTACATTTTAGCAATTTGGCATGATTGAAAATCATGCGGAATAAACTATTAGCAGGTCCTGTTTGCAATATACTCATGGATGTACAGACAATTATCGCTGGATAAGAAACATGATGATTCTCATGCCTGTCCTGGAGTTAAAAGTCCTTTTCCTGTGATTTCTAAAAAAGACAGTCTCGTACTCAGTATAGTTTGTTCCAGTTTCCGCTTGTGCATACAGAACAAGGAAGTGTGACATTTTCAAAAATTCCAATTTCCCTGAACACAAACAAGCTGTCCTTCCTCATGTAAAATGAATTGTATAATAATATATAAATAATATGGCTGTGAGTGTGTTTACAGCGGTCCTACCTCATCATAAGTGTAGTCTCTTTCAGTACCGGCCCAGGTCGGTCCTGTGGAGGAGCTGAATAAGATCCCGTCTTTGTCCTTCCCCTCATCATCCTCCAAAGCTGGAAAACAAAAATGATGATGAAACTCGTGCTTCCCATTAGTTCTCCGCTTCAAACGCGCCAAGACTTATTCTCACCGTCGTCCAGCTCCAGCAACTCTCCCTCATCAAAGTCCACTTTTTTTGACTTCTTCTTCTTGGTGGGAAGCATCAGGTCCAGGTTGTCCTCCTCCACCACCTCCGTTTGCTCTCCCTCAATTTTCAGCTCCTGGTTCGGATCAACAAGAGGTTCAGCGAGGAGATGAGCAATGACAATGTGGTTAAGACAAGAGAAAGGAGAGGGAACAAGTGCTCACGTAGAATGATCAGAAAGAGAGAGGATGGAAGCAAACAGGAATAAACAGACTACTAGTGAGGAGAAAGAAGAAGAACTGGCTGTGGGTTCGCAGCGACTGACCTTTAATCCCTCCTCGACATCATTCTCAAATACTTTCTTGGGCTTCTTCTTCTTTTTCTTTTGGTTGAAGAAGTTCAAGTCGTTCAGATCATCGGACGGTTCTAGAGAAGACAAAACAAACTCAATGCAGGCTGGTGGTTCAATACGATGCAACATCCCTCATGAAGGAATTATGCACAGACACAGAGTCATCTCTTTTTCTGTTCCAACCTTTCTTCCTGATTTCATCTTCATCTAGATCCATCTCCTTGTCGTCTCCGGTCTCTGGTTCGGCTTCCTTCGCCTCCACTTCTTTAGCCTCTTCTCCTCCGACCCCCTCTCCTCCTTCCTCATCCAGCATGAAGGGCTTCTTCTTCTTCTTCTTCTTCTTGGTCATGTTGGGGTCAAAAATCATCTGAAGAAGAGGAAAAGAAAAGGAGAGGAAATTAAGTTTTACAACTGTGACAAGTTCTCGACTTTTCCCCCCTTTCCCATTACTCAACTAGTTGTGTTGTTTCCGAGCTTGCACTTCTGTTATTATTGATATTCATGTTTTGGGAGGTGTAAAATGTATTTTTCAACATTGTTTTTTTCTTATAACATTCAAATCAGCTGTATTCATCGTTAGTGTTTTTCAGTGTGAAAATGTGATTTAAAGAAATAACAGATTATTTTAATGCAATTCGTCATCATACAACCCATGGCTTTTTACATTAATAAAAGTTATCAGATAACAATAAATGACAGATAAATTGAGATTAAATGAAGACTTAATTGACCAAAAATTAATCTGTTTATGTCATATTTAGCACAAATGATAAAACTACCAGATTACATACTTAAAGGGGACTTTTTTTAATTTGACTGATAGTTAATCTAATATCTTTATGTTTTAGACAGTTTGTAAGAGAAAAAACCTGAATGTGTCAACTTGAAATCTTGGAAATTGTGATTGTGTTTCACTATTTTCTGTGATTCAACAGATTATTAGTTATGAAAATAATCGAGATGAAGCCACACAGCAGACACCTGTCAGCTAATCGGCACAAAACCGATATATAGCGTTATTACAGGTGTTACAGGTGTTAATACGCTACATTGAGATACTCTTCTTCGTCTTAAGGGATATTGTTATCTCATTTAACTGATGCAATTTTGTGAATTACTGCAACGTTAACGGTTGCAGCTGAATGACTGGGCCAGTTTGCCATCGCACCCAGATGAGCTAACGTTAACGTATTAACGATAATTTAGTAACGGTTAAATCACGATAACCTGTTTTCTTAAAACAACGGATATCTTGAATGGCAGTAAGAACATTTTATTGATTATATCCAGTAAGATAAAAATGTATTTCGTGATATTTCATTTTGATAATGTTGGCCATCTTAATTCTGACGGTTATACCCGTTTCGTCTCTCTCTGAGCCGTTAACTCTGGAGCCGGTAACGGCCGCTTTTTGTTCCTGGTGGAGAACATCGTCCGTTAGCGCCGCAGCTTCGATGCCGGCCAGCTAACGCTAGCTAGCTAGCTCACGTCAATGCTTCAATTTGAGTATCCAGCAGATGTGACAGGGCGGATCGATGAAACACGGTGAGGATTAATAATATGCGACATGTTACGGATCGTGATATGGTGGTGTAACGTTGCTGGGGGTTTCCTTGACGTTTTGTCTGGTCGGGCTAGCTCAGCTGCAGCCATGTGAGAGCTGCTGCGGATCAGAAGGAGTGCCGAGGCCCAAAGTCATCTTCAACACCGATGCGAGCTGATAATTCACGTATTTTCACCAAACAAGTCTACACACCAACACGGAGTGAACAGCGGATGACCGGAGATGACTTACCTCGTCTCCTGACATGTTTGCGGGCTGAAAAGTGACTGGAATCTGGTTATTTTCTGTCCCTCGAACAGTGGCACAATGCTGCGACGAAAATGTCTTGCATCAGCGTTGGATCTCCAGTGCGCAAGCGTGAACTCCCCAAATCCTGACGTCATTGCCTTGCGACGTCGCGTTGCATTTGGTTGTTCAAGAGCAGAATTGAAAAAACTAATCTGTTGCTAAATAAGAAGTCTGTATATTTATTTCCCGATATATTAATTGTGGTTGTCCCCTCTACTATGAAAATACGTTGCGTGGCTTATTTGCTTTACCTATTAGCCTATTCGCATTACCTGTAAAGCACTTTGTAACTTGGTTTAGAAAAGTACCATATAGATAAAGTCTGTAATCATTATTGATATTATGTATGTAGCTGTGTATTCATGATAGTGCCAATTATTCTGCTTTCCCCCATGCAATGTTAAAGTATGACCCTCTAAATATGCATAGCATATTAAGCAAACCTGAACAGTCAGAAGTTTAAACCTGTTAGCTTGTAAGTATAAACATAAATGTCAGGAAAACTCATGAATAGTTAACATTGCATCTATGAAGTTCCTCTCTTTAAGCTAAAATGCTTCTTGTTTCCTTTGATTGTGTTTCGGGCAGCTGGTCGGACATCACCTCCGGCTTTGGAACATTGTGATGGATTATGATGTTCTGACATAATAAATGACAAAACTACAAGAAAAGAATTGAAAACCTTTAATGATTTTGCAAATAATATTCTCATCTTGATAAATAAAACATAGAAATGCAAACATGCTTGTCCATACATCCTTGAGTTATGTTTTTTTTTCTTATGTAAAAAAATGTACATAATGACTTTGAAAAACTAAAGTAGTTAACTCTTTAAACTCCAAAATGATGTAGATTGACTATAATCTAATCTTTTACAAACCACTATCTCCTTCAAGATGCAGTTAATAAGGTGTGACAATAGCTTATTATTATTTGTTCAACATTATACAATTTGAAACAAAGACCTTTTATGAGAAGAACCGAGACAGACAGACAGAGCAGGATGAAAATGTTTAACATCTCTCTTTCTAGCCGTGCCTTGTGATCTGTATTTGGGATTTATCCATTGTTGCATGCTTCACTCAACACAACCTCTCCGTGATGGCAGAAATACAGTATATAAAAAAGAGACACATTTGGGATATTTACACCAAATAACAAGAACCACTGGTGAGAACGCCTTTGAAGGGAGTGAGAAGTCGCTGAAATGGCGACAGGAGGCGAAGAGGAGGAGGGAAAAGGACAAAAGCACGCAGCCGTAGACAAAAGAAGAGGTTCGCATTCTGGCAAATACACAGCCCATAACTTCTTCAGCCAGCTCATGCTCAGCTGTTCTCCTATTTTCAACAGCATTAACAAAAAACAACAAAGGAGCAAAGGATTGTTATTTTTGTCAAGAAGGAAAAAAACAAAAAACAGCCAGTTTAACGCCACAAAACAGGTAAATATGAGAGTCAGAAACAGATCATTGAGGATCTATGAAAATTCTTCTGTCCTCCAGTGATGTTAGCAACGCCATGCAGCCTTTAACACTAATCTGACCACAACTCCTTTATCGCTCCACAGAGCTCATTAGATAACACCTCAGTATGAACTCTGTGGGGGCTGAGATAGCCCTGCCCAGTATGATGACCATTAAGTGCTAGTATTGTGTTAAAATTCAGGGTAAAAACATTAGGTGACTTTGCCAAAGTACAGTGATAGAGCTTCAATATAAAAGCCCCCGACTGGCTCGTCTGCTGAGCACCCAGGGGTCTCTGTATTTGTGAAGGGGACGGGAAAACAAAGTCTACAGCATTTTTGCTTGCTAGTGTTACATAACGTCAGCTCTCCTCAGACACACAAAAATATACTCATACACAACATCCTATCAGTCCATTCATTCCCCCTTGCTCCTTCCGCTTCCCTCTCTGATGCAGGTATGATGTGGCCGACGCTGCGTCTACATGGCTTCCATCGCCCAGCGCTGCAGGTCCTCCATGTCATCCTCGTCCTCTTCTTTCTTGGCTGTGGGGGTGAAAAGATGGAAATAACAGTTGTGAGAGATGGGAATGAATGAATGGGTGAATGGGTGTCGGTTGTGCTTCCAGAACTCATCCTGAACCAGGATCAACCTCCACCTCAAACATCTACTTTAACAGATGAGCCTGAAGCAAACGTTCAACACTTTAGAAAACATGATTATTTGCCTTCTGGTTAGGAGTCAGACGAGAGGATTGACTGACGTCTGCACGAGGGGTGCAGGATATATTAATGGACAATGAGAAGGAAAATTATATTGTCGTAATTGTTCCAATAATTATGTCCGATAATGTGGTGGATGACAAGCACTTAAACCTCAGTTCTGTGTGGGGATATGGAGATGTGTGGGGGTGATACTCATATCGCATATCGGTCCAATACTGACTCAAATAGCTGGATCGGGTATCAGTGACAATGAGCCGTTCTGGTAGGCGAGTGTCGGATACCATAGTTTTAATAAATAACAATGTCCTTATGTGCAGGACTATTTCTTGGCCTTGAACAATAATGAATAGAGTCTCCACTGGTTACCTGGCAGCTGCACAGAGCCGAGAAATATTGCCACGCACGTAAAATAGCAAAATCTTCTAACGATTAACCATATTTCCCAAAGCGTTGACTATTCCTTTGACTCAAAAAAAAGTTTCTATGGATGTTACAGTCGGGCTCACAGAGTCAGCTGTTCAAAAGGCTCTCACCAGGTCTGGAAGGTAATGAAGTAGAAGGCACGTTGGGAAGGGGGACGTTCTCTGGTCCGCCGATCTCCAGCAGGTTTTTGTCCAGCTCCTCTTGTTCCAGCTCATCCAGCTCCGCCAACAGCTCATCCTGGCAAAACACAGAGAACAACACTGAAGTTGAGGATAATCACAAAGTAATTCATGCAAAACCAAAACCACAAAGATATTGATCCCAGTAAATCAATGCAGCTTAAATAATAGCTTTTCTATTTTTACAAAATCAGTCTGGGGCGTATCATCCGGTCCTAACCTGGTGCGTCTGTCCACTTGGTGAGTTTAACGTCTCGTCTAAATACTTCCAGTCAGTTGACTGAGAATTTGAGAGAGAGCGTATTCATTCTTTCTGCCATATTGTCTCCTAATAACTCTATACCATCAATTATGGTGAAGATGGTCTATGAATAAGACCATTCAAAGATAAGGAAGCCTTAATGCCCGAGTCATGACTCAAGAAACACAAAGGAGGTCAACAAACGCAACAACGCTGGGCACCACTGACTTTATGGTCAACCCCGTGTCATCATCATCATCATCATCAGTTCATCACTTATTACCGTGTGTTAAACACAAAGGAAATCCATCTGATATCTATCTGAAGCTAATATCTGAGAAGCGCTGTCCTACCTCATCAAACTCCTCTCCAAAGCCGACGGGTTTAGAGATGGCGTCGGAGATTTCCTGGGCCAGCTCCTGCTGCTCTGTGATGTCCTGCATCAGGTCGTCCACTTTGTCAATGTCCCTGAAACCACAAGCAGGGGATGAGTCATATGTGAGCTAAACAGAATTACACCTTCTAACCGAGCCGCATATACCGACACACACCGACCATTTGGCACAGTTAGAAGTATGTTTATTGTCCTTTTGGCAGGTAAATGTGTATGAATGTTTTTACTATATATTGCTTCTGTTTCTGATCCTGCCACTGATAACATAACAACATCCGGTGCTAATGGGTTTGGATGAGGGAGGTATTATTGCATATGACTCACATCCTCTGTATTTTGTTACGAGCAAAGCATATTCCTCATAATCTTTCTATTGATGGAAAACAGACACATCAGTTCACAATCAATACAAATGTAAAGAACTTAATCAGTGACTGGGTGCTCGCTCTCACATGTTTTCATGGGCAGACTTCATGGCCTTGGCGGCGAAGCCCATGTTCTTGAGCACTTCAGTGTTGGTGTTGGCGTTCTCCAGAGCCTCTCTCTGGAACTCGATGGTCGACAGCGTGCCGTCGATCTGGGTGAGCTGCTTCTCGTACCGCTTCTTTCTTTTCAAAGCCTGCAGGGCCGCTGAGGAGAGAAAGACAGTTTATTGTCCCAAAAATAGATTGATTGGATTCCACTGACATGAAGTAAAACTGTGAATCGGAAGGGGGGGGGGGGACGAGAGCCTGAAAACGTGGTGAAACATTTGCATGGCATATCCTGTGAAATGACAGTGATCCAGCACCGAGTGGAATCATTGCCATAATGCTTACTCACCATTCTACCGTGTTAGTGACTCTTAGGTCAACAGGGAGGAGTTAGATAGAGCTTGTGACTGGCACTCGATTGACGAGACGGAAAGTAGAAACGATTCAGCCACAGCTTTCACATGAGCACAACCTCAGATAGTGTAGTGAAACTATTCCACAGGTTCAAGACTGGGTTCACTCAGTCTATCAACCTTTGATCAATGTATAAAGTATTCAAGCAATAAAGCTTTTTTTTTTTTATATTGAATGCAGTGTAACACCAAGAGGTCGGACACTTCTTTATCAACCCTCAGTGAGTCTTCACTGAGCTGATAACCTAAAGTATAAGGAGAGGCGGGCAATATAGTTTTATATCCCATCATTGCAATAACAAATTGTATTTTTTGCCCCACTTGAGGCGACATAAATCAATCCATTAGTCCGTCCATCGGTTTGTCTCCTTCTCCAGTTCGTTAATCGGGAGCAGCATATCTCTACTACTACTAGCCGGGCCGGCATGAGATTTGTTTCGCATGTTCATGATCCCTGAGGATTTATTCTACATTTTTGGATGACCTCTTGATCTGTATTCTTGCAGGATCGTCAGCCCGGAATGTCTATTTGCACACAAGTAACAATCATAATAAATTCAACAAGCAACCCACCACATACATTCACAAGCTTTCCTGCAGTTTGAGCAATAAACAGGTGCTGCACCACCTCACCCATGTGCTTATATCTTGTAATAGTGTTAAGGGCTTCTGGTAACTGAATTACTTTTGTTTACCCATGTGGCCCATCATTACTGATGATAAACAAAGTTCACGGGTCTTTGTATTCTAGCATAATTAGCCGCTATAATAATAATAATGTCAGACAGCTGTAGGACCCGCTGGAGACTTCAGACCGAGGTGCAAACACGCCCACCTCTCTGACAGTGACAGCACGTCCTTTTAACACGAGCACCTCCAATGCTCGACCCTTGTCCGTACACACCGAGCCAACATCTGTACTGATAGTCTGTCTGTAGTCCAACAGCTGGAGCTGCACCGCTCGCCACACCTTTTAGATTTTTTTTTTTTTTTTTAAATGGCCACCGATCAATCAGCCGATAAAATGATCACCACAGAGATGTGGTGACGGCTAGTGTAACCGCAGCGACAGTGAAGCATGAGATGATTACATCTGTAACACAAGTAACACCCGCTTATCTCGGGTGGCAGCCGTGGCCATGGCGCCGACGGTAGGTGAGGCTGCCAACACTTCTGACAGATGGGGAAAGTTAGCCAACTTAGCTAGCGTGCTGCCATTTAGCTCCGGGTTGTTGACCGGGCTATTTGACCGGGCTATTTGTCACAACTGCCACAAAATACGCCCCGATGTCTCACCTCTTTTGTTTTTCGTGCCATTCTTTTTGGCAATTTGCAGTTCCTGTTCGATCTTTTTCTCTAGAAATTCCTGTTTCTTCGTTAGCATCTCCTCCGTCTCTCGGAGTTTCTGGATAGCCTCCTGTGGGCTCGGTCCCTTTCCTCCTTTTCCTCCTCCTCCTCCGAATATCTTAGCGAACAGCGACATATCTGGGGTGCTACAGTTACAATAAGTATAAAAAAATAAATAAAACAAATCTGCGAAACACCCGAGAAACGCAAGCTTAGCTACCTCGCCGCTAGGCTACACTGACACTTCGCCCTAGCCTGGAAGCTGGAAGGATTGTTGACGTTTTACTACTTCCTGGATAAGGCCCGATGACGTCATGTTGTCCGATGAAGAGTGGGCGGGGTTTGTTGGGTTAATGTCTCCAGCTGCTGAACATCTGGAGCCCTCACTGTCACCGTAGACTGTATATGACCAGTACTACCTTATTGTGTATTTTGTTGTTCTCACGTATTGGAACACGCTCTCTATTTAACTCTCAGGATTCAGTTTCGTCTCATTCAATGAAGAGCTTCAACTCATTTCTGAGTATTTTTAGGAGAACCTGCAGGTGCACTGCCCTGCTGCTGGGATACCGGTGAACCTGTGGCCACGCCCAAAACCAATGACGTCACGACAGGTGTTTTATGCCAGGTGTTTAGCCGGCAGCCATATCGAAAGACTCGGTTCTGCACCTGAAACAGGATACCAATGTGCATAGAAGTGATCTTTTTGTATGCATATATTGAAGAGTACTGGATGAATTTCACTACATTGGTAATTTTCATTTTAGTTTAAAAAACAAAAACAAAGAAAGAACTTTAGAAACTTTTATATGCATGAGTGAGATTTTGCAAACTTACATTTTAGGTTTAGTTTTCTAACCTTAAACTACAATAGGCTATTTACCACATCATAAATACTAACGTAAGCAGAGGCGTTAATTCCTTTAATACCCTCTCCGTTCAAAAACGTTCTTGATATTTTATCTTCTCTGTGCAAAATGATGTATGTGCAGAGTTCCGTACTTGAAGGCCGTCTTCATCAATGTGTCAGGCAGGATTTGTGATGTCACAACTAGTTTGAAAGCCAATCGTGGTTCAACATTCAAGATGCACTTGTGTAAGCATGTAGCCTCCAGTGCAAATAATAATTAGAATAGACTTTTCAGTGAGACATTGTGTCATTTAAACATTTAAACGTATGAAATGAAGTGTTTGCATATTCACAAATACTTGATTTTCCAATCAGGTAGGAGTAAATGTAGGCTACTCCCACTTTGTAATGGAGGCCATCTTTAAAGAGTTTGTGGTCTCAAGGCCCCTGATTATGAGCCCCAGAAGACATTATAGAACTGTTAGCACATGAAGACCGAACTGATCTCTAAAATCAGTGGAGTTTATTCCATTAACTTTAAAGTTGTTTTTAAATCGTCTTCCATTTCATTTCAGTATCGAATAATCCCATTGGATAAGTGCATTGGGTTGGTGGTTCTGCATCCAAGATGTTTTTCTTTTACTATCAAACTGCTTTTGCAGCTACACACACACACGATGAAACATTTCACAGAAGCACAGTTGGGGGGTTTATGCATTTTAATTAATTATGATGCTACATCATCCATGGTGGTTGTTTTAATTATTTCCTTCCTTTACTACAGTATGTTAATAACTTTGCCAGTTATCTTTTTATGTATTTTTTATGTACATACAAAAGAGTATCCAATTACCGTGTGATTACATCGTTGTGTGACTGAATCTTTGCACGTGTGGTCTGAAGAACTGATGCCTTGTTTTTCTCTTTAATGTAGTGTGTGTAGTGTGTATCCACAGGTCGGTGCTCCTCCCAGCCGCCCACATTCCCACTTCTCTGCTCCCCGAGCTCCCTCAGGCAACGAAAAATACAAATATTCATTCTTTTGTTTTTTATCTTTAACAACCTGCTAAGATGGTCACGTGACAGCCGAGATAATACAGCTGTGTTGTCTCAGTTATCTCACAACCACCAGAGCCCAACATTAAACAAAAGGATAATCGAAAAGGAAACAAAACAAACACACACACACACAGATAAACCAGACTCAGGATGGTCCCTTTTGAGAAAATAAGTATTTTTTTGTTTTGCCAATATAACGTCAACACTCAAATAATAATCATCATAAATCCAGGTCATTACATGCAGACTGCAGAGTGGACACTTGAATAGTGCATTTGAATATTAACAGAAGCATCTGACTACGAGATAATATAAGAAAAGAAAAAAATAATAAATTGCTGTAATACACTAGAGGACGCAAATACAGTACTTCATGAGCAAAGTTAAACAAGGTGGCCAAAGCTATTGTTACATACTGTATGTTGTATATTGAAAAGGTCCGTTGGAAAACGTCGGTTTTGCATGACGAGTGTTTTAGGGGATTTGTTGTCATTTTGGTCTAGTGGCTCTCTCTTAACCTGAGGAAGCAATTATCTAGAACATTTAAGTGTGACGTCTTGAACTAAATCTAAAAAACAGCTTTGCGTTTTTCAACTTCATCACCATGCAGCATGAATTCTTTATTTTTGATTCTGACGGTTATAGTTTTCAAATGGCAAAAAGAAAAAAAAAATCACGTTTTTATCTGATTTTCAACAAAGACCCCATTTTTCGGTTGTGTGCAGGAAATCTATTCAGATGACGGTTTAGTTTTCAAACCACCCCTCTTCCTTCGTTCTGAAACAGCCACAAACAGTCACATCAGCCCTTCCTGCAGGAGGCAAAATCAAGAGGACACACACACTCACAAACACACACACGGCTTCTACTGGCTCACACGTTTACCACATACCGTTTAGAAAACAATACATTGAGTTTGAATCTAGAGAAAAAAAAAAAAAGCCTTTCACTGATCACTTGTGTTCACCTCTTTTTGTAGATTATCAGTAATAAGTGGAAGAGAGATTATCAGAAGAGGAGTGTTAGATCTTTCTTATAGACGATGTGAGAGAGGAACGTGAAGACTTAAGAATCAAAGAATCAACAGAAGACATTCAGCCAGCGTGAAGCCCCTCCCACACACACCACTAAACACACACCACTGTTACCTGTGCAAGTTGCGGAAGATCATTTAGGAAGGAGGGATGGACGGAAAGGACAGATCAGAGGTGGTGATTATTTCACACGCACAAAAAACGAAGACAGAAGGCAAGACCTGTGACAAAAAACCCTCGCACTCACGGTTTAACTTGCTTCATTCTCTTTTTACACATTAAATTATTTTCCATCCAGACAAACCATCACGATATTGCCTTAAATGTTAAAAAAAAGAAAAGGAAAGAAAGAGAAACAAACATAAACCCAGAAGACATCCCCGTTGCCGCCATCGACACGTGTCCTGCCGAGCACGCCGTCCGCCCCGTCTGTCACTGTGCTGTCTGTCTGTCTGAGTCTCTACAGGGCCAGCTTGCCAATGATGACTCCGATGACAAAGAAGAGGACGCAGAGTGCCAGGATGCGGGTGCTCAGGCCTTCGTCCCTCATGGCCGAGGTAGCCATGGCGGAGGAGGAGGAAGAGTGAGGCGAGCCCATTGAGGTCACCTTTCTCTTCCGCAGCCCGTCGTCCTCCTGCGTTTAAGAGACAGAGGAGTCAGACCAGCTCAGCACACACAAACGCACGTTGCAAGCAGGTAGAACGTTGCCGTCTTATAGTGCTGCCGGAAACGTCCAATCACGAGCTAAGTACACACAAATCCCCCCAACTTACAACACTATAGTCTCACGACGACTTTGTTGCCTCGGTGCGACTAAGACACAAGCCTCTAGATTAAAATACAGAAAAGGGTAGATTTAATGTAAAGACCTGATTGTTAGAGGCATGCGACTTCTGAGGCGGATTACTTTGACAGTAGGATGTCATTTGGTGACATTTTTAACAGCAGATAGCTACTCTCCCTGCACAGCAGAGAGGAGCCTTTGGACTGAAGCTCTGGCCAATGCAAGAAAAGGTTATTTATTTCTAATTGAATCATTTAGAGGCTGCTGGACGTACCCCTGGAAGAGAGAACATTGTTCCTGGCAATCATTTCAGGTCAGATGATTATTATTTTAATGTCAGATTGAAGAGAGAAAACTCCTGTATACGGTACGAGGCTGAAAGAGAACGCAGACATATTGCCTCGTCGTTTGTGCGCGTCTCACCCTGATCTGTTTGTTTTCTTCCCGTAGCCTGTGCACCTCCATCTGCAGCCGCTTGCACTCCTCCATGATCTTCTTCACCTCCCCGTCATCCAGCGAGGCACTGGCTGACTTGGGCAGTGTGGAGAACTCAGACTTAACAGAAGAGGGAGAGGAATACTCAGTTTGGTTGGTTTCACTCTCATGCTGTGGAAGAGAGAGTGAGGGTGGGGGAGGGGATGAAGGGACATGCAGAGAAGTGGTAGAGAGTGAAATGAAAAGGACAAATGAATCATAAATGAATAAATAAGCATGTAATGGGTGATACAGTGATGTGTTGCTGATGGGTAGGAGACTAGGAAAAGAAGAATTAAACTAGGGAAAAATGCAATGTGAATGTTTTAATCTGATATGATTCATAAGTCTGCATATGTTTAAACCTGTGAAATACGTGAGTGAGACTTACAGTTTTGTCATTTTCGAGAGGCATCTCAAATGCACATCTCAGCTTTGAATCCATCAGCTCTTCAGGCTTTGCCTCCTTCCACTGTGGGGCAAGAACAATGAATAACACAAAGAATAAATATATCAACAAGAATATAATCCCAAATCATAGATTATGCTCTGGTACTCACAACTCCTTCCATGTCAGTCATGCCGTACGGGGCCAGCATGGACTGCACCATGAATTTGTGTTTACTCTTTTCATTGGGGTCGTAGTCAAACGGCTGGAGCATAACTGTGGACCAAAACAATGACAGAATGGAGAGCCAGAATGTTAGGGAAAGAGTAACTTCCTTTATTGGCCTCATAACAAGTATTACCTAACCTGTAAATGAAAAGACGTCAGTCAGGGTTATGATTTGGGTTACACTGTGACCTGCCTGGATGATCATTTATTTAGTCATTGAAGAGTACAATGAGTTTGATTTACATGACAGTCATAAAACCGATAAAGGTACGGGACCTTTTTTTTTATCAGTATGCGCAGAGTGCGATTACCCAGCGACTGCAAAGATTGTACAGATATGCCTCCTGATGAATCCGTACAATCCCTGATAGAACTGAGGTTGGAAGATACAACTGTCTTGTTATAGCCTGCATACGAGTAAAATGATACTACTTATGTAAGCGGTAGCGCTGGGTGAACTTATCAATAAATGCCTCCTTCTGCATTAGATCCACAGATGTAGTGATTTTTTTCCCCTCAGATACCAAATACCTAGCCCTAATTTAGACACATAGTCTGAAAGCAAATATAGATCATCACACTGTTAAAGCACCAAGTCAAAAATACACATATCTGATTGCATCAGTATCATCTGAAGAAGATGCGTGGTTTTGACCGGGCTTTTCACCGATGCTGCCAGAAGATGCAAACATTTGTACGAACCAGAAACATTGACGGAGTTTCCGGGGTCAATGACGCCACTGTTTGGGCGCACACAGTATCTGCGAGGCGCGGTTGTCTTGACTTTGAAACACACATTTCTATCCGTGGGGTTGGTGAGCTTCAGAGTGGCAGTGACGACATCGGTAAACGGGCCTGAGGAGGACACAGAGAAACAGCACGGTGACTTCAGGGTGTGTGAATTTACACTTGCATTTACTAGAATGGGCTTTTGACATTTGTGCGCATGGCTTAGTTTCCTAGTTGAGATTCAAAACCGAGTGGGCATGTATGATAGAGTACATAAGTACATTGTGTGTCTGCGGGGATGAATGTATAATTAGTGTTTGTGAGGGGCTCCTCAGAGTCTGTCGTAAACATTGCACATTAAACATTTAAAGAGTGGTAAGAGGAGCAAAGTGTGCACGCATTTAAGTCACTAATCATGCCCCGCCCTCAGCCAAAACCTGGACACTGAAGGAAAATTACTGTTGTTTTTTTTGTTTCTTGTATAGCACGTAGATCACCCTCATTAGACTGTCTGATCATGTTTAAGGGAACATCTAACCTCTTTTCAAAACGGAACCTTGGTTTTTAGAAATGTGTTTTGGACCGCACTGTGGTTGCTCACCTCACCTCCCTTTCTGCTCTAATCAGATGCACTGAGCATCAGTAACTGGGTGGGCGTATGTATCTTATTCTTGGGTTATCTTTGCATTCCAAGCTCTGCAATAATCAATCAGAGAACAACCAGCTACTGACGGAGCCCATCTCTTTAGGCCATCACTTGACCCATTTCTACAGCAATACCACACACACACACCCAAAGGCAGTAATCTCAGAATGTAGCCATTATCCCTGGCACACCAGCTAAGTATGTATTTTCACAATCTTTCTGCCTGTATACAGAAAAGCTGGAAAGGAATTCAGGTTGCACAGTCAAAGTAAACTGGCAAATCTCCCAAGCACAGCTTGCTAGATTAGAAACCCGTGAAATAAGCATGGTAATGAGGCTAAGAAATGACATCCTGATCGCAGAAATTGCTAGAATAGTCGCTGCTTGGCAGTCGGATGTTCGTAACAACATCAACAGGGAGGCGTATGTCAAAAGTATTACGGTAGATCACATCACGGTGTTTTACGAGCTATCAGACTATTTAAAAAAAAACAAAGCATATGGAGCAAATGAGTGAATGTGGATTAGAGCAATGTGACGGGGGGCCTGCCCTGACGCTGCAATGACAGCTAGGAGTTTGACTTGCTAGCTAGGTTAGCTAAATGCTACCTAGCTAGTTAGCATCGTCGCACACAGAAACGGTTTCGTTTCATCTGTCATCGCCACTACTGTCGTGCACACAGTGTAGACTACAGCCAACGTTAGCATTGACCGTCTATCTAATTTTAATAACGGCAACAACACATAACGACACATTTGCACACGTTAACTGGCCAATGCAGAGATCGATGCGGTGGCCGTTAATAACGGCTCCTTCGTGAACGTTAGCTACCTAGCACCCGGCCCTGCCCTCTGGTTCAGCGTTTACGTTACCTCTGAACTTCAGTTCATGTTGTGGCTCTAGCACCAGGACTTGTTCTGGTCTGGCCATGTCCCGGAGCTTCTTCCTGTCGTGACAGCGAGGACAACAGTAATTTACCACAGGTAACGTTAGCCCGAGGAGGTGAAGCAGCTGGCTCCCGGAGAAACGACCCGGCCGTCCACGGTGTGTCTACGGGATGGAAGGAGGACACGGTTACAAATGCACCACCACTCGGACCGACTGGTTGGCTGACTGAGTGCCACCGACAGCTGTTGGGGGCTACCTGCTAGCGCTAACTCTGCTAACAGCGGAGGGAGAGACGGGAAGGAAGGAGGAAGGCGACGTCACGAGAGGGGCGGTGCTAGGGCCAAATGTCACGTGGTTACTTGACCGCTGCAAAAACAAACCATCACACCTTGAAATGTTTACGTTGAAAAATAAACGCTATGTTAACATTTATTTATTTATTAATAAAACTAAATAAAAAATATATAAAGGACATTACCTTAATAGTAGCTATGGCCCTGCTATGGACATATACAATACCATGAAATCCTCTTACTTGTTCATATATACACATGCACCCCTTTACAGTTTATGTTAGTATTTTATCCCTCATGTGTTTCTACCTTTGTATTTCTATGTCATCATATGAATCATGAAAGAGCTGAATCCGGGGGGGGGGGGCTACAACGCTGCAGTCTTAAATCAGTTCCAACTGTTGGGAGTTGCATGTTATTACACTCTGACACAGAAGTTATGATTCATGATTAATTCCATAATTCCCAGAATCATACTACCTTTGTCCTTTTCCCGAGCAAAATTCAGTTTATTTTCCAGGCCCAATGTCTCTCACTGAAACACAAGAGAAATTCCCTGCTAGAACGTAACACCAGTTAAATATTTTGATATACGTTACCTTACAGTCAACAATGTCCATATTTTGTGATCCCTCACTAGTTATTTGTTGAATTTCATACTTGCTGCATGTCTTAATAGCTGACACTTAACTACACTTAATACACAGACATCAGATGTCGGGTACGACTGTTTACCATGCTGTGCTTTTCCTTTCACAGACAGTTCACCTTTACTAACTTCAAGTTAACGTTTACAAATGGATTCTTTTCCAGGGGGAATTAAATCCTATCGTACTCCACTTTTCATGGAAAACTAATGTAAGGTAGGAGCTAGGTTGCTACTTGTGTTGCGTCAAATCCTGTATATTTAAAGCAACAATTCTTACTAAAAGTAAAATTCAGTCATTTTCTACTTACCTCTTAATCAAGATGGTACACTCACCAAACTGACTGAACCTGCTCCTGAACATCAAGCTCAACTATTGATTGCATAACAATAATTTCACAGCTCAAAAAGCATCAAATAGAACACTTTTACAAGATAAACGTTTGCACTTGAAAACTCACATTGTGGCTATAAAACACTTGGGCTTTTGGATAAATCTAAGATTGGATACTTGTGTATAGCCACTATGTATATCAAGCATATTTGGTCTCAAAACATTCCCTTGGGGGGGAATGAAGTTCTGTCTTGTATTTGTGGTATAAAAGAGATACCTAAATTTAATGTAACACTTTGTGAGTGAACTAACTTGCTGTGTGTATTTGGTGGTGTAGAGTTAACACAGGGACTGGTTGAATAATTGCCGAAATTTGGGGTAAAATTATTCTTCTCAACAGTTTAATTTCTTACTGTGGTTAAGGGAGTAGTATTTCCCAGAATTGTGTTGGATATTTCCTCAGTATATTTGTACCTTCAGGGACCCCCTGAGGAGCCAGCTGCAGGATAAAGGGAACAACTTCATTATTTAATTTTCAACCTGAATTACCACATTGTTTACCTTCAAAACCAGAGGCCATCCTGTCAGGAACTGGTTTTGCAATCTTTATGGTCGTTCCAAAAAATACATACTCTGCGAATCTGAGGAGGAAATGACTTGTAAACGAACAGGAAACTTCACTTCCTCTAGCGTGGATTTACAACACTTATATCAAAATATAGGGCTAAGATTGCAGTTTTTGTGAGAAAGTAGAGAGTATTGTGGCCTGTGTCTATGAGTGTGTTTACATACGTCATCACAGACCTGTTGCTGTCTGCACCAAAAAAAAACAACCTTTATTATCATAGAGCTTCTGTTTAGAAAGTAGAGACCCATATTTGTTGTACACATTAAATAAGGACGAGGGCTCTGAAAGAAGAGAGATGCTAATACTGTACAGGCCGTCTCTGCTGTGATTCAAACAAATTAACTGAATGGATTTCCTTTTTTTTTTGGCCTTTTTGGGTGTCTTTTTTAGCAAAAGAATACAATTTGTGTAGAAACAAGCACTGTTTTGCATCTGTCATCTCCTCTTTAACCCTTCAGGACGTCCTTTGCAGATGTCTCTGAGAGACAACAAAAGAAACCTGAACACAACTTCAGTTGAAAGCATTTAAGTTATAGCAATACGCACACTATCAAGTGTACAATTTGTCAAGGTTCATTTGATTCTAATAAAATACTTTTTTTAAAACCCATATACATTTCATATATTTATCTTTTTGGGGTATATGGATTCAAAAATAGACATTTAAATCATAAAGAGAATGGGAGGGTATGAGAGAGAGAGAGCGAGAGAGAAAAAAAAAAACTACAAAAGCTACGAATGGTTGTCCTCTGTCCCAGAGGAGAGAGAGGACAGGGGAGAGAGAGTGAGAGATAAAGAGTGAGAGGGCTAAAGAAAAAGAGAAGGAAGTGGAGAGGGAGGCTGGGAGTTAGGAGGGGATTGGCCAAGCTATACAGCGCAGTATGACACCCACTTTAGCTCATTACACACGTACAGTCGTGATCAAGGCACAGGGATCTTCTAAAAGTTATTTTTTTTCAATAAAGTTTTACAAAATAATACATTTTACAGTCTGTACAAGAATAATAGTTCAGCAGTAATGTAAAGACAGACATACATAGGAGCAAGAGGTCAGGGAGGAAGGAGGTGAGAAGAGGAAAGATGGAAGGAAGGCAGAGGGAGGGAATGGCAAGAAGGTGCGAGCAGGCTGTTTGACCACACCAGTAAAAAAATAACAGAAAAACAAAAAAAACATTAGTGTCCCGTTTGTTGTTGTCGTCATTTTATTTATTTTTTTATATTTCAGGATTATTATATTTAGTTTTCTCTCGAAAAGAGCACTGCCAGGAAGGTAGAAGTGCAGATGGGAAGGTGGTGGTCAGGAGGAGGGGGAGTGAAGGAGAACATGAGAGAGAGAGAGGGAGGGGGGGGACGAAATGTCAAGATGGTGGAGTAAAATCATCAGAGACGAAAGAAGAGGGGTGGAAAAAAAAAGAAAGAACGACCGAGACAGAGAGTAAAGATAAAGAAAGAGAGCGCACAGGGCACAATGGCACAAAGTCTACACAGACAAAAACAGCTGTGGAGACAGTAAAACAGGGTCAATCATGACAAGACGAGAGCTCTCTTTAGCTCTCTTTAAGGATGCTTTCTGCCCTCAGTCAGTTAAGCTCCACAAAAGTTGGTATTTTTCTTCTTTTTTTTTTTGTTTCTTTTTGCTTGAAACTCAATGTTTCCTCCTCACGTTTTGCTCCACTACCAACAAGACGAAGTCAGGTGGCAAAACAGGTCTGTGGACAAGTCGAGGGACCGTCATCGTCGTCTCTGTCAAACGTGTCTAAGACTCCATCAGGGATTCACATCGGAGTTGGCTCTGTCCTGTCGCTGGTCCGTTTAGTCTGTGGCAACGCTGCTGCTGCTGCTGCTGCTCGGGGCTCAGCTGCGCAGTCAACTCAGTTCCTTTTAATCTCAAAGCACTGCGCCGGAGAAAACCAGCCGACAGCTCGACCAGCCTGCCACTCGTCTGCAGATCAGTACATATCCGGAACCAACCGGTTGTGCAGTCCAGTTAAAAGCAGGTGTGATACGTTTCTGTGTGCGAGCAGATCCTGTGGTGGAAATTCAGAATGTGTGTAAGTGATTGGAAGGTTTGAGTTCTGAGCACAGTGCTTTTTGTGGGTTTTTTTTGTTAGATACAGTGTTCAGCTGATCTGCTATGACATGTTCCTTCTCTATTTGCAATAATTCAACAGTTATCCATTTTCCGAGTTGCACTGAAGTAGTAGCTCGCTCCGTTTTTCATTCCGGCCTCAACAAGAAGGAAAACTCACATTCGTAAGCCTCCACACTGCAGTACATACAGTCCACAGACTGGGCCGGTCTGCGTTTCTAGAAAGGTGAGGGGAACATGTGTGTGTGTGTGTGTGGGGACGATAGATGATGTTGAGAGGTGTGGAGCTGGGAGTATGGCTGAAGGTGGAAATCAAGAGTCCGTTCATGTGTTAACCCCTAAAAACCCTTCCATCAAAATAGCTCAGTCTACTGCAGGTAGGGAGTTTGCATCAGGGGAAGTTGTGTGTGTGTGTGTGTGTGTGTGTGTGTGTGTGTGTACGTTTTGGCCCCCGTTCCTTCACTAGAGCTCACACACTTCTGTGGAAGAGGGGAGTTCAGAGACTCAGGGTTTTTCATAGTCCAGTTCATGTGTTTTTGGCCGAACACTTCTTTTTATTTTCATTTTTTTTCTCCCATCACAACAGCTCGTACTGTCGCAGGTGCATCCGCTGAATGATGTCTCGACAGTCGTTGAAGACGCGCCGGATGTTTTCCGTGTCGACGGCGCAGGTGAAGTGGGGGTAACAGTAGTGCCTCCCGTCCCCGCTGGCTGTGCTGATCCTCTGTAGACGGAGAAGGAAAGAGTGAGAAACTATTTCACTGTGTATAGTACGAGTAACACAGCTGCTGATTGACTGTTGTCTCAGCAGCCGTCTCCAATTCCTAATTTGAACAGAGAGCCGATGCAAAGCAAACGCACCGAGACCCATTGGTTCCTACTGAAGATACATTTTTAAAAACATGTCACAAATACATATAGTTTTTTCTTTAAAAAAAAAGAAGAAGGAAAAAATAGTTTCCTAAAACAGCTGGGCAATGCAGCTGTAAGCAAACATTACTCAAAGAGGAGCAAATAGTGCATTTCTCCGGGACTATTTTTCACTGCGGATTGATACACATTTGGTGCTGCAGTGTATGTGGGATAAACCTCAAATTTGGACAACAATAGAGGTGTATGGCAGAGAGAAACAAGCTCTCAAACTATATTTGTTAATGTGATCAGTTTATTGTTGGTTTTTGTCTTATCATGGAATTTGTTAACAATAAAAAATAAACTATTACCCTTTACAGTTAGCATGTTACAGCGCACAAAAGCAAACCTATGCTTATAACACTTACCAGGAATTCATCTCTTATGAAGTACTTTGCCCTTGTAACACGCGGATCTTCTCCAGGCTCTGGTGTCGCTGCAAGAGGAGGGAGAGGCGAATGAATCCACGTTTGTTATCACATGCAATCTTTTCATGTGGAGAATATTCAAACACGAATGGATCATACAACAACCAGGATGGCTTTTCTGGGCTTTCATTAGTAAGCAGGAATACATTATGATGTAAGTCAGGAGTTTGTGCCGGTATTTGTTTAACTGTTTTAACGTAGAGGAAAAACTTTATATTAAAAGCAGAACTATCGTTGTATGTGTTGGTGTATCTCTGTGGAAGCACAGGGATGTTTCTGTATGCTCAGGAAAGTGTTATTGTGACAAGCAAGGCATTTCTTTAAAAACTGTGACATATTTGGCACAGGTGGTGGAAAACTGGGACATCTGGCATGTTTTTTCAGAGATCAGTTTCCAGCTGAGACTCTTTGAGGCAGTTTGGTCTGCTCACTCTACTTTACGAACAACAACTAGATGATTTCCTGAAAAAAAAGCAGCTTCCAAAGGAGATATTTACAAGTTGAAAAAGGGCCAGCTGTATTTGCGCAGCTACTAATATGAACAGTGCTGCTGAGAAGCTATAGTGAACCTCTTAACTACGTTCACACCTCCCTGTCTACGTTAATAGCCGAATGAGGTCAAAGTGTCCAGAAGTGGAGGCAACTGCTCACCATCGTCAGGTGTGGTGTAGCGAGCAAATTCAGGAAAGTAGTCCTCGATTTTGGACTTCCCTGCCAGCACCTTCTCCGCTAACAGGTCCTGTTTATTCAGGAACAAGATGACAGAAATGGTCCGCAGCCACCTGAGGAGAGCAAAACACCACGAATCAACATCACATACTGAACCACAAAACTGGGTCTGAGCGGGAACAGAGACACAAGAAGAAATCACTGCTACGAGTTGGACGAATAAATCAAACAGGGGGTCAGTGGGTGACGGCTCCATCTGCAGATGACATTAGATGAAAAATACTTAATATTGGATGGATCCCAACTTTCTGTTTCCTGAAAAGACTTACCGGCTCAGAACATTTGGACTGTTTGGGTTTAGTGCTAGGACAAACGCATTTTAATCGAGGCCTTAAACTCCGTGATACGAGACAGTCTAACCTGCACACGTGCCACCATGTGACTCTGTGGTGCGTTCACACAACATAACCGAGAGCAGCCTGTTCATACTCTCATTCATAAACTACCATTTGAACGTTAATATGATCCTGAATATAACTCAGCCCTTTCAGATGACAATCTAGTTCAATCTGAGCTAAAAGGACAATAGGAGAAAGTTGAAATAACTTTCCAGGACAGCAAAATATTTCCCTCTCATTTTCTATGTGTTTTGACTGACTGGAAAAATTGGTCCACTCTTTTCAAGGTTTGGAACTGGGAATCTGTGTACTTCTACAGAATGACAGAATGCAACATGCAGATGCAGTATCTGTGTCTCGTCACCTGTTGTTCCAGATGTTCTTGAAGAGGTTGAGGGCCTCCTGTAAACGGTTGGTCTGATTGTCCTCTCTGATCACCATGTTGTAACTGCTACTGGCCACCACGAAGATGATGGCCGTTACATCTGAGGACGAGAGAGGCACAGAAACAAATCAGACACAGTGACGGGAGAAGACAAGAGCTGAGTGAAGTGAGAAATAAAACAAGTTACCGTTAAAGCACTGAATCCATTTCCTGCGTTCGTCTCTTTGACCGCCAACATCAAACATACTGTGTAGAACAAGAGACTGCGGTGTTAAAATACTGCCATCATGTGGAGAAACTAGAACTTAGATTCTCATTTATTTATATCCTGAGTCATTGTACATGTTTAATACTGAAGCTATGGAGGACATTTTAATGTATACTGTTGTTGCACTGCCATTTTCTTCCTGGGATTTTACTCACTGGAAATTTACTTTGTCCACTTGGAATCTCGTCTCAAAGATGCCTGAAGTCAGAACTCTGCACCGCAGCAAATCCTGGTAAAAAAAAACAACAGAAAATGTAACAAAAATGTTCCTAAGATCATAAAGACATCCAGCAGGATTCTGAATGGTTACACAGCAAAATGGGAGCAAGCTTTAGACTCTGCAGATGGTTAAACAGGGGGGTGCGCTGTTCAACTTGAGGAAGTGTTATCAGGGATACCAAACCGTAACAGACTGTTTATTAATGACATGATACAGACAAGACTTTCAAAACCTTCTTCCTCTTGAAATACCTCTGTGGGAAAAGAAGATACACACGCATACTTACGTGTAGGATATATTAACTTTGTGAGATTCACCCACCTGATCTGTTGGAGTGTAGTCACTCTTTTTCACAATGTCAATCTTGTCTAGAAAGCTGAGGAGAAAGAAAAGAAAAAACGACTGTTATGGGGATAATATTACTGCTGAGATTGTGGTTTCATTGTTGAAGACTTGTACAGATGTGCTCAGGCACCACAATCATGACGGAGCACTTTTCTGCAGCGAGCATCATCTCTTCAGTCTGTTCCTCTATCTAAAAAGCATCACGTGTGTTTAAGTAAAAAGGTTAAATAGACATTATATGAAGTACAGCAGTTGTTTTCTACATGACACGAAAAGGCCCTTTGACAATGTGACTGAGACAACTAACGCTACACAAGCAAACTCAAAGAGCTTCAAGTGTGTGCCACTATTATTCCTTTAATGCCGTTTTTGTCACACTGACACAACGGTCATATTACAGACAGTAAGTGGGAGATGGTAGGCCACCTGCAGCATCTGCCGCAATTTCAAATCTCCTGGAAAGGACTAAACATCACGTGGACGGGCATTCCTAAGAAACACTTGAGGATCACACAAACATCTTCACTTTTATTAAAAAGGTCTTCTGAACTTCAGATGATCCATCAATGTAAAATACAACCGATCACAAATCTACAGGGACGGTGGATTATACAAAGCTGGCGGATTGTTACAGTATGCATTGATCAGTTCACAATCAACACCGTGCACTGTGGTCGACAGACAAGAAGTTTGAAATCAGTCAAAACTCCAGACACGGCTGGAACATTAAAGTGTCATCATCTCTTATAATAAATGTACTAACCCCCTTTTCAAACCCTGTCAAAAGATAAAGTACAATTTAAAGCAAAATACAAATTGTCAGTGAAAGATGGACTCTCCAACATGAGCTCTTGATGAGTTCCCATTCAACCCTTTAATGTCCTAAAAACTTAATGCCCAAAATAATCTTGATGTGCGCAATGTCATCTCATCACATAAAAACATAATTCCAATAATAGAACTTCTGGGTCTTAACGTCTAAACGGTTTCATTAAGCTGTGGACTTGTCATGTGGCCCAGTGCTGGTTCTTAGCACCACAGGTGAACTAGGTCACAGGAAAAGGAAACGAGCAGTGAACATCCCACAACAGGGCGAGAGTCTAAAAGGACTTCTGTGGAAATGAATAAAAAAGAAGTGCACGTGAAAGGTGAGACGAGAGTGCACATGAAGGAGGGGCAGACAGACAGAATGACAGCGCAGAGCCGTCTGTCTGACATTACAGAGCACGCTTCAAAAATAGCTCCCCAGCGCCCTGGCCTCCAGCACGGTTACCATGGAGACCCAACCGCAGGCGCTAATAATAGCTCCCAAATCTAGTACGGCAGACAGACAGGCAGACAGACAGACAGGCAGACAGAGATGTAGAAAAGGAAGAACTGGGAGAAGAAGAAAGCAAGAAGCAGGATGAGTTTGAGTGTTTATGCTTTAATGTGTGAGCGAGAGAAGGGAGGGAACAAAAGACTGGACTGTACCATCTCAACCACCTGAGGGGGGGAATAGGGGGGGAGAGCGTTTCTCATTGTGTAAACTTTAAACAACACCAACCTAAAGTGCTGAATTAAATTCATGTTATAATCAACAGTTTACACTTAATTGGCCAGATTTACTAGTAAAAAGCTGCTGAGGCTACAGGCTCACAGTCCTCCTCACACGTCACCCCCTCTCCTCCTTTAAACATCCTCTGATCTGCAGATGACTCAGCCTCGGCCATGTTTGCTCACAAACACTGCAAACTGCTGCTGTTACATGAAAACTATTCCACCATAACCTTTCTTCTTCCTCTGTGTTTTTACCTGCCTTTGCTTTGGAAATGACAGCTAAGACAGTCAACTCTGAGCTGTAAAAACACATTTTAGATGCCCTTGTGCAACGAAATACATAATGTATCATTTAGAGTGAATGAGAAAGGTTATGTTTTTGGAGATTATACAGGGTGAAAGATGCTTAGGCAGAGGTTATGGTAAGTGAGATGTCTTAAAGAAAGGTGGCAGCGTTGTCAACTACACATTTGAAACTGTATCGGACATTAATTAAGTCTGAGATGTTGAACATGTACATCAATAAAGAAACACTTTAGTGGCTGCTTCACGTGTTTGAGATCACGGCCAGTGAACAATGTAGACTCAAACTAGTCAGCTCGGCTTCGAGCATTTCTCCACGCTTCCACTGATAAAAACGCCTAAAAATACGTCGACTGTTGCAAACTGACTTGAAGTAAAATAATGGTAAAACAAGCAAAGATGTTGCTTATGTTTGTGCTACCTATGCATGGACTTAATGCCATTTATCAGTTTATACAGGAAGGAATCCAGTGAGCAACCTGACCTGAATTAATTTCCACTGTATGCCAGTGTAAAATAACATTATAACAACATGTGCTAGGTACACGTGGAGGCTCAAGTCATATCTCTGAAGTTACCTAATGGGCACGACGCTGTGGTGTGTGGTGGTGTCCTACGGCTGCCACTAGATGTTACTGAAGAGCCAAATCCTACAGCACCTTTGTGATTGTACAGGAACTGTTTACTTCTAAGAATGTGTTTTGTACATTTCATACTGGAGGTACACCACCTAGCTTGAAATTAAATCAATCTGTCTGATTGGCAGATCTATCACAATACACACACACACACACACACACACACACACACACACACACACACACACACACACACACACACATATTAAATTGCATTAAATGGGACTGTGCACCTAATGAACTGGTACCTCAGTGTAGAGACCACATCACCGTGTAGCTGGTACTTACTATTGTGCACAGTCGATTAGCTGGTACTCGTTGGATCTCTCGAAGCACGCCCTGACCCCCTCGTCCTGCCACAGAGTCTTCGCATGGTCGTAAAACTCCTGAGGAGGAAACAGAAATACATGAATGACGGGACGCAAAATCTGTCAGAGCAACAGATGAGTAACACATTCATTCTTGCTGTTTAACAGGATAACCGCAGTAACGTGCTGGTGTTTGTCTGTGTTTCACCAAGCTGCTCAAAAACACACTCAGTTTCATCTCGTGGCAATGTTATAATTACATACAGTATTTCAAGTAAAAAAAAATAAAAAATCTTTGCTTGATTAAACAGGGTCAACTAACGTGAACCGACATTCTGTGTTGTTTACTGTGCATCTTACACCAAATATGACAGCTAGACGACAGAGAGGCGGGCAGGCCTGAGGGCACCGGGAGCGAAGACGTTTATGTTGACATCACATGCAGTGTATGTTGTGCTGAGGCGATGCCTGTGTACATGTCTGTAAAGGTCAATGGTGGTGGAGGATAACAGAGACACCTCACTATTAGTGGTGCAATGGACCACTGTTGATCTGTGGTCAGTGAAAATGAGAATTGGCCGGAGGTCATAATGTGTAAAACCTCTAATACAATCTTTTATTTCCGTATCATTTGAATAGTATGTTTTAATTAAGAAAAAAAACCTCTAGATGACTATAACAAAGTAAAAGGATAACATTTAGAATTTCTGATGCTTTACAGACTTCAAAGTGGTTGAAATCATTTTTGGGACGGTGGCAAAAATAAAATAGTCTGGAGCCTTGTAGACCAGCTGCTATAATCAATTAGAAAATGGATCTGTGTCTGTCAATATGGATCATCAATGACCATCAATTAGTATCTGCAGCAAAAAAAACATGATCAGGGATCTCTAAAAGTTATATTTGTTTCCTTTTTTCCTTTGATGCTGATCCGAATCATGAGTTTCATGATCCGTTGCACCACTACTCACTATACACAGACACTACAGACTCATTTACATGCCGGGACACAGCATGGATTAACCACTTCACTTCTTCAATTCCTTGTACTGACAGAGCAACAGGTGCCCTCTGTGCATTACATTTAAAGGATTTTGTAAAGTTGCCAAAAACACATTGATGCACACATGAGCTGGAAACAAAAACATCTAACACACACACCCGCAGTATGTGCTACATGACGTCATCAGCACCATAGAATTCATAATCGCAATAAAAGGAGACATTTTAAAACTGTGAGATCCGAATTTCTCAGAAATGAAAGGGAGTTCTTGTACATACAGTTTTATATATTTAGAGCAAGTTTTAAGGGTTGAGTAGCCTAATAGTGGAGTGATGCCAATTTGTGTCATTCATGCAGACATACGTGTTTGTGTGCGATCTTAATACGAGCTTTGTCTTAACAAAATACAGCACAAAACTAGCAAAGAGGAATGCAGATACAGATATAGTACCGGCCAACTAGAAGGCCTCAGCAGTGTGTGCTGCATGTGTAGGGCTGGTAAAATAAATTAACGGAAACCTGAGGGTTGATGTGTCCACGAACTGTCCTAAATCACGTCAAACACGGGCTACTTCCTCGTTTCAGAGTGGGAATACACAGACGCCCGTCTGTCTGGCCCTGATACACACACATTTATATCAATTATGTAAAACTAGAATGGAATAGATCAATTAGCTATGTGTAATGATTTGTTATCTGCTATCCCATGTTTAGTAAAGCATAAAAGACAACCAGATAAATGAACAGTGTCAAATGAACAGTCACAGTCACAGTCACACACACACACACACACACACACACACACACACACACACACACACACACCTCAGTGTTGGGGAGTCACACGCTGGGTCATACGCTCTTGTCTGCCTTAGGTGCTGATTTTCTGGTCTAACCTTGCAAAGATGCTTATATCCCCATCACAACCACCAGAACAATACACACAGAGTCACAGACACACACACACAACTTTACATTTAGCTCGTTGAAACAAACACAAGACAGGGATGTGATTCGGAAACTAAAAAGCAAGAAAAAGAGGGCAGCGGAATAGTAATCCTTTGGAAGAAATACTTAAGGGACTAAATTTAAGAACTAAAAATGAAAAACAGACAATGAAATTTACATCCACATCCAGTGTGGAGTCTCTCAAGTAGATTCAAAAGCTGAATAGACTTTCGCCACCCTGTTTTGTAACTTGTTATGCCATGCTCGTCATAAATAAGTCAACCAACCAAACAAGTAAAGCCAAATAGCAGCCGTAAACAAATAATTGCTTCCCAACAGCTCTGCATGAGTGGAATTCCGGGGGCATCAGGGTGATTTGGTGGTTAAAGAGAGCCTCCCGCAGAGGAACACTCACACATTTGATTCCTGTAGCAGCTGAAGTGTTGCTGAGTAAGACATTAGTTTGCTGTCTGCTTACTTACTATAAATTAATTAGGGTAGAAAGCCACCATGTGGGTAAATAAATGAAGAAATCAATGCATCTGGTGAAGATGGTCACTTGACTTGACTATACATGTGCTGCCCTCTAATTGTTTTTAACCCTGTGGATATACATTTGATCATTGTCTTCCATAAGTAACTTGTATTTAATCCATTTCTGTATCGAGTTTATCATAAGTGAAGTGAAAGTAAATTATAACCATCCACTGTAAAGTAAAACTGTACGTGTGTGTGCGTGCGTGTATATATATTAAGGGCCAAAGATGAACCATGACAGTAACTGAAAAATCCAACAGATGTTTACAATGCAGTTTGGGCAACAAGTTAACATTTGTCTTCATTTTCATTTCCAAATAAGTTGTTTAGCTAATATAGCTAAACCTCTGAGTTATATAAAGCCTGTTTGCTGGATTGTTGTATCTATACATCAGTCTCTCTGCATTCTTGTATCTCTGAAGAAACATGGTGTGCTTTGTGATCATGAATAAAATCGTTATAAATAAAAATATTTGGCATTTTTTCAGAAAAAGAAAAGAAAAGACAATTACTTGATTATCGCAATAGTTACAAATGAATGTTCTGATGATCAGCTAATCTAATCGTCGTTCTACACCCTTGTTTGGCTCAGTTGCTTCACACTACCACTCCCTTTGTGCCTTTAATTGCAACGTTAACGACCTGTTAGCGAGAGGAATGTCGTCAGCTGCGAAAGAAAAAAAAATTCTTTCATTGTGCAGTTTTTCCATGACAGCAAACTCATCATGTGTTTACAAACAGAGCGCTCTTTTATAATCAGTCATGCTATTCACTCTTCCTCCCTTGATGCAACGCTCTCCCTCTTTCACAGCCTCCCTTTCTTCCTCTCTCTCCAGTTTACTGTTACAGTACGACAACAAACTTCAAACTGGGCAGCCAGGAAGAAATAAATCCTTGATGTGCGATGAGACACTATCAATCCCCACAAGGAGGTCAGAGCGCAGCGTCGGTTTAAAAACAGAACCACTGGCGCTGGAAAGCAACAAGTGTCTTGCTCAAGGACACTTCAGCAGGGGCTCATGTGTGGGCACTAGTTCGGTAAGGACAGTTCACCCGGTTTGCTGAAGGTCTTCATCTGGGACTGTTTGGAGAGAAACAAGAGGCTCTTTCGCTGCCCGAGGTCCGTAATCTAAGTCTTACATTAAATGCAAGCATTTACGCTAATTAGGTCATTACGCCAACGAATGCATTAATTAGCAGGCGAGTCAAGAGTACTCATCTTCCCACAAGTCACGGACGCCATTAACATGAACCCCTGTGCCCTCGAAGCACTGAAGGACGAGGCCAGTGTTTTTATGTGTTTTAGCTCATTTACTACAAATCACAACATTACATCGCTGCCGACGACAGCAACAGAGTTTTTCAGACTTCTGAATGTGTGACATTTCGGGCGGTGATTTGTTTCCATTCAGTTTGGATTGGAATGAAAATAATTTCCTATCAACAGCGTGAACATCTGTTTTAAAAAGGAAATCTAAATTATCACAGTGTGGAAATGTAGTTCAAGCGCAGATTAAAGTGCTCCTTAGAAGCAAACAAACAAGAGGTTGTGATAACAATACTGCTCAGCTGACAGCTCTCAGGACTCTAGTTTCCCACAAGGAAGTGCAGACTGTGCAAAATAGCTCACACACCAAGCAAATGTGTATAAAATACGGTTTATGATAAATGGGCTTAACATTAAAAATGGCTGCTCAACAAACTGCAGTATTTTCAGGGAAACATGTTTTGATTTCTCTCTAATTTACTCCAAAATGTAAACATGTACTGTAGAAGGAGGACCTCTGGTGTAATTTGAGATTTTTAGAAAGATTTTATCATTAACTGGCGGACAGATACCTCAATGACAACATAACGGACAGCTGCCGAGTAACGTGGTGGCAAGATGGTAAAAGGAAATGAGTTCCAATTGCTCAAAACGGAAACCACATCTTCTATTCATACACGAGACTCAGGGAACTGAAAAGTGAATTAAGTGAATTAGGCCCCGCAGGTGTCTGTGGATAAACAGTGAGACTCCCAGACTTCCAGGTTTAGTCTCTTGGCTCAGACAATTAGTAATGTCCCACTGAGAAAACTAAACTCACACACACTTTAACCATCGGGTCATTAGTAAACCTCAGTGTTTGCTGCCTGTGTCGAGGGATTATCACCTGGGATTTTGGGACTATAACTACCTACCATCAGACACTGAAACACAGCTGAGGATACCTGCACCTGTTCATAAGGGATTATATCAGCCACAACTTTACTGTAACTACTAGCGGGTGCACCTGAAATGTTCGATCTTTGAATTTTGCATCACAAAACTATACGCATCAACAACTACTGTAAGTGCAGTATATAAAACTTTAACTACATGGTAGTTCTAATTGAAGTTTAAACTGTAGGCCACATGGTAAAAGGGCAAAAATAAGAATAGGGTGTTGTGTTCTTTGTGCTGTTTGATCTGTCTGTGCGTGTGCGTGTGGTGTCTGATATTGTACTACTCACAGAGGGAAACTCAAAGTCCTTCTGGTTGACGAGGTTGAGCACGTATTCGATCCGGTACTGGCTCTGTGGGCATGCCAACTGCACCGGTGGTGCCAAGGTGCTCATAGCGGTGACTATGGTCTATCACAAACACACAAACACAAACATTAAAGTACATTTTAAGTGCGGATGACAGAGAGACGGAAGATGGAGAGGACTTTTGAACTATTTGGTGTTGCTTTGGTGTTTTTTCGCCACTTACCTCAATAGCCTCTTTAATGTTATTCTTGATGTCGTGTATTTTCTGCTTCTTCTCTCTGAAACAGACACACAGATTCAGTGACGATCATGTGAGGGATTATTGATGTACAGCAGTAACACACAGTGTCCTCACGAAGAAGGAATATGAGGAAAGAAAGCGGTACAGTGGTACACTGTGGATCCTGATTCACATTTTTAGTCTAAAGCAGTACTACAGGGGTGCTACAGTGATGTCACTTGAATGAAAAACAGACATTATGGTATGAATCAGAAATGAATTACAGTACATGTCAGTCGAATGAAGGGGATCCTTCAAACTGTCAGCGCCGTTTAGACCCAGCCATCATAGATGGTGTGCTCTTGTTTTGGTCACAAACGAGGGTTTAGTTAGCAAGTATTGTTTTAGTGCAGTCAACAAAAAGAGGAAGGAGTTCCATGTTACAGTGACATGGTGCACTTCAGTGAGCTGCAGGGAGACTGTTTTTGATCTGAGACGGGTAAACAGACCTTCATTGGCACGCGTGCTGGAGAAATTATGTCTGTCTGCTGTGAAGGATAGCTGTTTGTACAAGACATTTGAACTCTCTGTGACAGAAATGTTTGTATTAAAAAGGCAACCAGAGAGCAAGTGAGTCTATCTTTCACCTTGAGCCTGCCAGGACAACAGCGCATTGTGTTTACAATAGTTCTGTGTCAGTGACAAAGGGCAAGATGGGCCTCTTTGGTCTGTGCCAGTTTTTACACTTTTTTCACAAGGGACTCTGCTGCACTCAACCAAACTGATGCAATGTTTAACAATGTCTTTACACCAGTGCAATTTTGACTCACCCATTTGGTTATCAAAAACTGAGGCTGCACAATTCCTTCACAATGCCACCTAACAGGTCAACTCTATTAGAGAGTCACTGCTCACAGTCCAGGTTGGAGCTGCATGTTTGCATCAGATTGGAATCGGTTTCTTACTCGCTCACAAATGCTTCCACTTATATTCAGCAGGCTGCAGATTGTCCACACAGAGGAGCGGATTTTTCATGGTCGGACTACAGACGGAAAGCAATTGTAATAGCAGTTTGGACATGCAGATGCAGTCCTGTCAATACCGCCACCTACAGTCAAAGAAGCTCAAGCAGCGCAGGCTCTTCGTACAGCTAATTGCTAACATGTGGGCTAAAGGCGAGATCGTGTTCAATACGGGTGAAGATCAGGGAAGAGCACAGATGATCTTAAATTTACATCTGGAAGAACACAAAAAGAAAAGGAGAATGTATTCTGTCACACAAACTCAAAATCTCTTATGAAATGCAAACACACACACACACACACACACACACACACACACACACACACACACACACACACACACACACACACACACACACACACACACACACACACACACACACACACACACACACACACACACCTTCCTTTGCCAAGTTACCATGTCGCAGCACTAGAGTGAGTGGTTGCATTCCCACTAAAACCATTTTACTTTGTGTATTAGACTGAAACCACATGCAGACTTGCAATACAACTACTACTTTTTATTAAAGTTGTGTAATGCTCATTGACTAATGTTAACAGAAAGAGAGGAAAAGGGGGTAAGACAGAGTTTATTGGGTTACGAGGGGAATTGAGATGACCTTGTTTACTTTTTCAACCTGATAGTCATTAAAAATCACATGGTTGTGTATTTGTGTGTGCGCTCTGCAATCATGAGAGTACGACTGCATGCCTGTTTGTGGTTGGAGAGACATGAGACAACATGCTTCATGGATGGTGTCTGGTGAGAGTACGTTAAGGTGAATAAATGCAGATGAAAGGGATTGTATTCAATATCACAGTAATTACAATTTTGTTATAATTCAGTGCGTCACTAAATAGATTTGTCTGCAAAATCTTATGATATATAATTAATGTACTGAAGTAGATAGTATAAGAGAGGCAGCTGAAAACACATGCATAGCTGGAACTAATGTCCTGTGTTTGCGTTTAGCATCTTTCAGCTGATTGTTTTGGTTTTACGGCCTGTAAAATGTAACTCTTTTTGGGTTTATCAGAGCTTCTTCAGCCATAAAACAAATGTCCCATGCATACACACTTCCCAGCTCCTAGTTTTGACCACTTAACAGCTCCAGTGATGAGGCTGGGAGTGATAGGCCTCGTCTAAAGGCAGCTCAGTCATAGTTGAGAAGAATAGAGAGAGCCGAATCAGTCATTCAGTCATTCTTCAAATCGGGCCAGCACTTGGGACCAGCAGCCTTCCGGTCACAAGCCAATTACTCTAACCTTTAGGTTACCACAACACTCAATCCATTCACCCAAAATCTTTTATCGCAGGCATTATTGAACTTGTTCAGTCCAACAGCAGTAAATATATGTCCTGCCTCAGGATCCAGGTTTAATAGAACAGGTTTCTATGTTTGTCATGTGGAGACCCACAAGCTACTGGCCGGCACCTTTGGTTTGTTTCACAGATGTTTCTGAAAAGTAAAGACATCATATTCTGTTCTATTTTAAGCTTAATGGGCATCTACTCCGATACTTATCAATACCGTGTTATTTTAACTAAGATATAACAACAATCATCAGCATTTACCAACTACAGTTCCCAGAAGGCTTTGCATGTCTCCAACAAAGTTTATTGGAAGATATAGTTGCTGACACCATGGAAATACGCGTTTGGAAACTAAACAAATGTTAACTTAATTAATTCAGCAGTACATGTTCTCCTTACCGAGGCTAGACAGCATTAACTAGGTTAGAATTATTGCATCTACATTGACTTTATATGGAGCTGCTAGCCAGCTAACAGACGCTGGATTAGCTCAATAGTCACTTTCGGTCAAAACAATAAAGTGTCTATCATCTCGAGACACAGCACTTTAAATATAAAACTTCAACACTCCAGGATTGACGTTTCCTCTTCGGGGTCAAACTTCCATTTCTGCACTGCAGTCTGACTTGGCGAACCTGTAAAGTTCACACTTCACACTTCACACAACAAGCACATCATGAGGATTGGTTTACGGAACCGTCTCATTTTAAAGGCTCCTCCAAATGTGGCCATCAGCATATTGCAATCCATTGCATGCTGGCCAATTGATTAATATTGCAACCGCCTTTGGATGTGTCCTCGTGTTGGGCAACTTTAGAAGTAAGACTTCACTCATATCGTACTCACTCTGCATTGAAGCCGTTGACATGAAGGATCCTCATCTGTTTCACTATGGTGCTCTTTCCTGACTCTCCAGCTCCTGGGAGACAGAGATGAAAGAATATTAGGAATCGGTTGATGACATGTGACACAAGACCCCACACACACACACACACACACACACACACACACACACACACACACACACACACACACACACACACACACACACACACACACACACACACACACACACACACACACACACACGAGATATAGACCGTACACATTTGTCTGAAATGTCAATCTACCGTATGTTTACAGTAGTCACATTTTCTGTACCTCACTAAAAAGGTATTTTCATAAGTTGTATCGGCTGTAAATCACTCTGCCCAACTAGACATTTTCAATGAACAAACAGCCGATTTCACACACGACTGACATTATTTGGCAAAACCGGGATCAGAGGCAAGGACAGTGCTGCATGGTCATGGCTGAAATAATAGCTGAAATATTCCACTTGATACTGTGATCAGAATCACCAGATTGAGACCCGATGATGACTGCCTTTAGACTTTTCCCTGAAAAGTGGGGTTAAATATGTCCCCGTCAAAAAGCAGGTGTAGAATAAAAATAGCTCATCGTGTCTTTGTGTCCTGTGAGGAAAATGTGATCACTGTTATTGTCTGTGTGGTATTTGCTGTCAACGAACAGTAAACTGCAAAAATTCTGAATGTTGCTAAAAAGGTATGAGAGACGAGCTGGTTTAGCATTGCTAGCAGGTTAGCTGTATGCTGCTGTGAGAACGAAACTCACATCTCTGGCTCTGTAACTCAACGCCTGCAGTGTGTTCAACTGCTAACAGCTCAACAAGTTCAGTTCTCACGCGGCCCGATGCCTTTCCTGTCTCAGACCTTAAACCTCTTTTCTTTCTTTCATTCAGCTGTCGCCTCTTCTTTTATCTTCATCTTATCTTTGCAACTCAAGGTTAGATTAACAATGACTCAAAAACTGTTAATTATTTGAGCAAGGGATCCAAATAAGTTGTACAGTTTATGTAGAATCCAAAATAAAGTAGTATGTGAAGTTAAATAATGCACCTATCTGCCATAATATTAATCCTTAGAAGCTATTCAAGCTAATATAGTATTCTTCTTAAAAGTGAAGACAGTGAGGTTCATGATTTACTTTACTAACATTAATATTGTTATTTTTGCTTATAAACCATTTCAATAACTGTCTACATTTAAATCTCTCATAGGTACAGTATGTAACATCAGTCCAGGGACTACAGATGGAAAATGGCCACTTGTCTCTCTGATGCATTTACAGCAGTGTATCTGTTAAATAAAACTAATAAATGATCATTTTAAATCCAGTATGTCTAAATTATTACACCTAGTTGTATCTCCACATGTCTCACTTCATGACAATGTTTAGCCAAATCTATAAAAACAGCTTAACGTCTGACTAAGGGACATGTTTGGGACACGTTTGGATGGACATGCTGCGATGTATGGTCCACACAGACGAGCTGGAGATTTCGGTAAATGGATGTACGGACACCTTTTTCCAACCATCCTGTGAAAACTGGATTATAGCTGAGAAAAGTCTCCCAATATTAAGATTTGATATGAAGACGTAGGCGTGAGATTTCAGAAAGGAGACATAAATGTTGGTCAAGTTGGATTCCTCTAGTATATCGATGCTGTTTGGTAAAGGCAAAAAAACAATTCCAAATAACAGCCATCTAATGACAATCCTATTGTTGGCAGTTTGCAACGGTTGTTTAATAGCCAACGTTTCCCTCCCACGAGACACATTTGTGGTACTCAGGCACATTATCAGACAAGTCACAGAAGAGTCTGGGATTTGGGCATTTTGGTGGCTCAGCAAGTTACAGCACATACCATGAACTCAAAACATCATGCTCTCAAATCTAACTGATGACCTCATGTCATAATGTCAGCTCTCCTCTCTCCCACCTCGCTGTCTTCTCCCACACTACAAGATGAAGCACAAATGCCGAAGTATCTTGCAAAATACCAACACGATACAGTAAAGAACAATAGCGTAGCGTGTCCCTCTTGTGTGCAGAAAGTCCAAAACTGTGTGTATTTCTCTTCTGACATGAAAATGAACAGGTACAGAGGCCAGGGATGATACGATTATATTCTCAATATAGTTTATTTCACGAGAGAAGTTATGAAACAAATCATAAAACTCATTATTATTACACGTTATGTTAAAAGCTAGCACGGCTGCTAGTGGATGTTGTCCACTGTGAAGGATCTTTAACCTTAACGACAACTTCGCTGAACGTGTCCTTGATGAATTTGTCTCTTCTGAACCCGGAGACATGGAAATACACGGCATATCAAGTTACCACCATACAGCGGACACAGATGTAAACAGTGCAATACGTCAGATAAAAGTCATGAACTCTGATCAACTCAAATGTACGAGATCTCTGGGGAAGGATGCAACACTGTTAGTCAATTTAACATTCAAAGAAAATAAGATTCCAGTCGCAGAGCTCTGTGCGGACAGGATTGTCCCTTTGCTTCGCAAATATTGGGCCGATACTGCGTTAGAATCGCGCCGTCAATTAAAATACCTGCAATGATATTACCTGAAGGTCATCACATCTTCAGTATAGAGACTCTAGTATGTAAAAATGTTACTTTGTCAAGACCGGACTTAAAATAACTGCTAGCTCTTAATACACCACATACTTTGTGAACACCACTCCTTTTGTAGGCGTCACTCATTAAAGTGAAGCAAACTGTACTAACATGAGCCACAAACCCATTAATTAGGTGATCTGTTTAGTCCAATAACAAGTGTAGTTGTAGTTGCCTGTTACAATTTTGCTGAGCAACATAATCCAATGATCAACAAGTTCATCCTGGTGGACAGACACACACTGCAAATAGATGACCACAATGTGTGTGTGCGCCAACTACAATGAGCGTACAGATTGACACCGCAGCAACTGACCATGTTTTGCTTCGAGCCACATTCTTTAATGGCATTGGTTAGAATATAGATTGTACTACATCCCCCCCCCAACATGGATACAAACAAAGCACAAGGCATTCAGGTGTTCAGCTGCACCAGGTTTGAATTGAGTGACTCTTTTGTGCTTCATTTGGCTTTGTTTGCCATTGAAACAGATCATCCAAAACATGCAGAATCTCACACACACACACACCAGCCTGCAGGTCTGTGATAAAAGTGGTAGATGACATGAAAGAAAGACGACGGCAGACATCTTTGTTTTGGTTTTCATGTGGGTCCCGTCCTTCTGCTTTCCTTAAGTCACCACAACTTCCTCCCCAACATAAATACAGGCGTGTCGTACAATACGCACCCTCACTGGCACCTCGGCAATCAAATATTATGATTTTGACAAAGAACACCACGACTTCTTAGAAGTGGTGAGCCTGCTGCGAAAGGACATACGAGGAGGGTACAGAAGGGAGCACGGCAGGGAAAGTTAAGACACTCTTATTTGTCTCTTATGTAATGTAGAGACCCGGCCCACCTCCAGTTCACTCTCTTGACACACACAACCACATGTTGAGTCTTATACATGTTCACGTCTGCATTAGGTAGGTCTCTGGGATTTCTATTACAGTCACTACTATCTTAAGACACTGTATGGGCTACACTCCCACAAACTGGCAGGTAATGGTAACCTAGTGTTCGTTTGAATTTTCAGGCCTACATGCAAAACTAATAATGAACTGCACAGCATGCCATGTGGTCCTAAGCTCGTACAGCTGATGATATATGTTCTGTTTAAATACATGCATAAATGACAATAAATTCAGTTCTTATTGATGCAAGTGGTTGTTTCTCCTATGATGATCACTGACTGCAGTTTACGCTACTTATATATTTACTTCAACATCACTATATATGCTCTCAAACCAACCTATTGACTCTGCCTCAGTGTGTTTTGTTGTTGGCAATGGTAGACTGCTAATTTGACAGTAACATGCTGAAAACCCCGGCACAGAGCTGCATTTTTAGCCTTATGCAATGGCAAAGTCACACTGTTGACAATGTTTCCCAAAACAACATCCCAGAAGGTTATGCAGGGAGGCGGGAGGCCTCAACTGTGCAGACAGAGAACCTGCCTGTAAAGCAGCAAGCATAGAGAACAAAATCACAAATCAAACTCACCTAAAAGTAGTAGTCTGTGTGTTGCTCTGTATATCTGTTTGTCTTTCTGGAGCTGCTTTTCTATCTTTTTGTTTGCTTCTCTTTGTGCCTTCTCCTCATTTCTCTGGTCTTCAGTCTTACTGTTGCCCAAACAACCCATCTTCCCGCAAGAAAAAGAAAAAAAGGGGGTCCAGGGGAGGAGGAGGAGGTGGAAGAAGAAGTGGAGGTGGAGGGGGTTATGTTGAAAGAAAAATAAATAAATAAACTAAACTCGTCTAGTTCCCTCGTTTGACATGCGGATTCGGTAGCAATGCCACCCACATGTACGCCGTGTAACGTCCCTGGCCTGCTCCAAAAACTGTCCGTGGTGCAGCACTGTAGGAATTATGTGTCCATAACGCGTATTTTGCTGTCAGAGAAAGGGCAGGATACTGTGGCTGACGACACCGAGGCCGCCTTCTCGGTTAGCTTGAATCCTGCTCGAGCTTTTTCCTCCTTCACATGCAGTGTAGTGTTTTTTTTTTGTTTTTTTGTTGGCTTTCCCACTCTCTGCCCCTCGTCAACCGTGTCACGTTAACACTTGTAATCCACAACGTTTGTTAAGACGCCCAAAAAATCGGTGTGTTTCACCTCAAACGGAGGCAGAACAAACAGCCTAATTTGCATCTCCAAAAGCCCGGGTCTTGCGTCTCACTGCTGCCCGTGACAAGGAGCCGAACTCGGCGTGTCCGAAAACCTCGCCCGTGCTGTGGCGCGGCTCGTTTCCGCGTCTTCTTTCATGATAAACATTTCCAAAGGCGTGCACTTATTCTCTCTATCTATCTATGTCTCCGTCTCCCCGACGGCTGTCTTGGTCGTAGGGGTGGAGGGTGGGTGGGTGGGTGGAGGTGGGGGCAGCAAGACAGGGGGAAGGAAAATAATATTAACACCCCAACGAGCTACATGTGTGATATTCTCACTGCTTCCGTCGTCATCCTCCGGCTCCTTTGCATTCGTTGCATCAAATCAACCCCCAAACAGCTCCAAACTCACTGCGGTTGTCTTTTCGGCTGGATGCCCCACCACCTCCAACTCCGAAACGATCCAATACCCCCCGATTTGTCCTCCTTATTTGCGATGGCTGTCCCTCGCTGTGTTTCTCCTCCAAAAAGGGCCTTCTCTCTCTCTCGCTCTCTCCCTCCCTGCCCCTCGCGTTTGTTGCTGAAATGTGTTATCAGCCCCTCACATCACCACCGAGCCTCCAAAACTGCGCACCGATACTTTTTTTTTTTTAACTCCCGGCTCGGCTCTGATGAATCCCTTCAAGGAAAAAAAAAAATATTTAAAAAAAGGAAAATTAAAGAAAACGGAAACGTGACCAAGATGCGAAAATCCCTCGAAATGTATCCACGTTTCTTGCAGGTGAAAAAGCAACCCCTGCTGTCAGGCTCAGTTTATGTAGCCTACATAAGGCCTATATATGTGTACACACATAGGCTACACGCTCTCACACAAACAGATATATATCAATATTCCTCTTGAATCCGAGGTGGGTAAACAGGCTACAGGCTTGAGACTGCATGTGCATTTACATTGACAAAAAAATAGGACGCGGGGTTGTTGTAGCAGCACATTCCCACCGCGAAGGCCGCTCCCCTCCTGGCCGCTGGTCGTGGAAGGTGAAAGACAGGAATAACCAATTCTTGGAGGTTATTATTTTCTCGCTTTCTCTCTCTCTCGCGCTCTCTCTCTCTCTCTCTCTCTCTCTCTCTCTCTCTCTCTCTCTCTCTCTCTCTCTCCGAGAATAGTAGCCCACTACATTGAGGAGATAGACAGCGCTGAAGAGAGACGGGGTGGGGCCACACGGCGCTCATTGAACCCTGGGAAGGAAGGACCGAGGAGAGGAGAGGAGAGGCCGCTTCGCCTCGTCACGTGGCCCGGGCGCGGAGCAGCGTCACCGGCGCGGCTCTGCGGAGAAAACGGCGCCCTCTTCAAAGAAAACGACCGCGCACGGGTTGAAGGGTGGGCGTCACGTACAGCAGCCGGGCCGGGGGCTCCCAGAGCTACTGGACCCACATAAACACACTAAATAGACTACATACAATGAAATACATGACAACACAAGTCAGCACAGATGGATGTTTGCTGTGTTTACAATTAGCCTTAGCCTATAGATGAACCTTTAATGGCATCTGAAAGTGTAGAAATAGTGTTATTTGTTTGGTTGAAGCATATTTTACTACTAACTACTATTAGTAATAATAATAACAACAATAATAGTTAAAAAAACAAACATTTATACATACATTTGTATCTTTTATATCTAAATTGCTCACAGGATACATGCGTAAACATCATAGGACCCAATTTATCCATCCATCTTTCCTTCAATCCACCCAGCATGTTCTGGGTGAGAGCCATGAACCGTCCATCGCAGGGCAACACAATCACACGTGTGTGCTCGGGACGATTACAATTCATCTTACCTGCAAGTCTTTAAACTGTGGGAGAAAACAGCAGCAACTGGAGGAACCTCTTTGATAGAGGACATGCATACGGTACACAGTAAGTACTGGAGCCCAGGACCTTCATACTGTGTGGGCACCTGAAGGCATCCCTGCACATGCAAGATGTCCAGAGTCATTGGGTGCAACGTAGTCAGACTGTGGTTAAAACAACCAGTTTATTAGGTAAACAGGTACATCTACTGCATACCAATACAACAGCCCCGCAACAAATCTTTTCGCTCTCAAACTTATATTAGAACACAAGACTAAAGTGAGCAGACTATGAAAAGTGTGAATTATTATTATTTATAAACTATGTTCATACACAGGTCCTATGAGAGGTTTTATAATTTGAATATATGTCAACAAAAAAATACCAACAATTATTTCTGTCCTATTTTCTCAGCTTATTGTGGAAATTCTGTACATTTGAGATGAAATCATAGTTCTTCAAACTAATTATCCTTTCATACATAGTTACAGGGGCAGACCACCAGCTATATTGCTGTTAGGTCAGTTGAACACTAGGTGGCAGCAGTCTTCTAACTCTGAGCAGCAGGTTTGGGGTTTATTTCTGTCAACTCTATACAAACAGCTGCATAATTGTCATACATTTGTATGTAAACATGTAAAAAGAAACAACAACAACTTTGATTTAAAAGTATTTTCTGAAGTTACTTTGCAAAGTTAAATTGACTGCCGGCTAAAGTTTTTCTCTAAATAGTCTTACATGTTCTGGGTAGTTTTGGAGATGACATCTGAACACAAATACAATTATTTAGAATTGATTTGATTTTTTGAGGCATTTTCTTTAAAACACACACGTCCTGATGATGATCTTTTTCCTCCTCTCTATGTGACTTGTGAAAACACCCTGTATCCTGAGCCCAAACCTTCAAACTCCACCCAGATACACAAGAACGGCAAAAGGCAAAAAAATGATTGGTCCCAGTACAATGAAATGGATCAGAGGACTAAAAGCTGTGGCTCTGTATGTTAATCCCCCGGGCCATCCTCTGGGCTTTGCGGTGGGCTTTGAGTGTTGTGCTGACCTGCTTCCCTCTGGAGCTTGAGGCCAAATCAGTCAAAATCTCCGAGGACCCATCCTCCATCTGTTAGGCTCACATGAAAAAATGATTGCCATGTCTCCTTTCCTTCATTTGGTTTTCACAGTATGTCATCTCTAAATGTCTCCGTACATCAACTTGATGAAGTAATTATTAGATAGAAAAGTTTACCTTCCTTTGCTTATGCAAAACACAGAAAAAAAAACCTAGCTAACATTAAAACTGGAGCCAAGTCATAACTTCAAGCATTAAATCACAAACTTGTTTTGTAAACATTAGTTGTGTCAGTGTGTTTACATACAGTCTGCCATGTGAAGGGCCCCCTTGTAGAACGTTGGTGCTTCCCATTTAGCTCTTAGTTGTGCTAAACGCTCCCTTTATCGTGAATGTGTTGGGACAAAACATGCATTGAAATAAAAAAATCCAAATACCGCCTCCTTTTCACACATTACACGTGCACACTAATAGTGCACATTCCTCAGATTGCATACCGTGAGAGTGTAGTATCAACAGTTTGGACCACGGCGGTGGAGGTCGGACAATATGTTAAATGTCAGAGGAACTCATGTGAGACCGTTCCCGGCAACCGATCAATATTGGCTCAGCACTCAATCAAAACCGGGCATTAAAAATTTGCAAGGATTTCCCAATCATGCATCGACATGATGGCAGTTAGCTCACAAACTGAGCATGAATTATCAATCGATCCTTGACTCACTCTGAACTACACCTAATTCTGATCTTAAAACTATAATTATAACTTCCCAAACACTTTTCCTCATCTTTCTATTCCTGTGTCTCATAAGTAGTCACACCCACACACACGCGCGCGCGCGCACACACACGCACGCACGCACGCACGCACGCACTTTCTCTGCCTACAACCCCACCCAGGACCCTTTCTCAGCACGTCCACTCAAAGCTCTTTTTAACTGCACTGTCATGAGATTTTAGTTACCTACTCAGCACTCGTTCTCATCCTAATCAATTTAGATCTACTGCTGCGGAGTAATTGAGTGTTTTTTCTCCTCTCATTGAGTCCGAGGGTTTATCTGTCCGTAGAGGAGCCTCGTCGGTGATAATCTACAGACAAATGCACACAATAAAGTTATTAGCTTGGTTTGGGCTTAGTTAACAAGGTTAGGATCTCCTGGATCGTTTGTGGTGTTAAAATGATTAAATGGAGATGAATAAATGAGATGTGATGGTATTCTGACTAACAACTGAAGCTCCTCTTATCTGGTTTCTCTTATTTCTTTTTTGCAGCGTAAACCCAGAATTTCTTCTTTTCAACACCACTGTGTTCACAAAATAGTTTGCCATTAAATACAGCAGTCGCACGAAGGGCTCTGACTAACAATTACTTTCATTATTGATGAATCGTTTAGTGGATAAAATGTCAGAAAATAGAGAGAAACGCCCATCACCATTTCATAAAACCTGATGTACTTACTGTAGATCCGCTTTCGATTTACGATCATGTGGAAAAAGCAGCAAATCCTCATAAATACCAAACCGGAACTTTGGCGCAAGTTTGGCAGTTTGCTTGACAAATGACTTGAACGATTAATTGATTCACAAAATCATTTCGACTATTAATTAAGCTTTAGTCTAAAATGTTATTTCTGCATAGAAGTATTGCTGTACTTTATGTAGTGACCGTGTACAGTAAATATTAAAACCCACAACTCAGCTGATTACACCCTCAACACGGAACTGACATGTCTCGGGTGACCGTGGCTAAGTGGAAAGCAGGGCCCTCCTGCAATCAGAGGATCGGTGGTTCGATCCCCGGCTCCACTAGTTGCATGTCAATGTGTCCTTGAGCAAGACACTTAACCCCACATTGCTCCCGTAGCTGTGCCTACGGTGTACAGGTAGATACTGAATTGTAAGTTGCTTTGGATAAAAGCGTCTGCTAAATGACTGTAATGTCTCAATGAGTGAGGATTCAAACTTAAGTATAGGATTAATCTTTATGTTTTCTAAAACCCAACTTTACAAAGTGCTTTACAGCAGGATGGGATACGATGCACACGAGAAACTGAATCCATAAGCAGGAAACATGGAGATTTCATGGCACTACTAACACAAGACACAATATTATTTAAACATTTTAAGCTATTTTTGGTATTTCAAGCAGCAAGTCTTTGCTTGTTCTGTTCCACACTGACCCTGTACTGATGTGCTTCACATTAAGAAAGTAACAGGATACATTACACAGAATAATCAACAGAAACTTGACAGCATCCAGTGCATAAAATACCTGCTTGAACTGGTGATCCATTAAGTTAACAGGCTCTTTAAATGTCTGTCACTGGTAATAAAACAGCAATTTAAAAATTGTCCAGACTCACCCCGTTAACACTTGTGCAGACTTAGTCCCAGCTGCTATTTCAGCAGGTTTATCTTGTTAGTCTATGCTCTGTAGAAAAAAATGTCATTCGACACACAAAAAGACGTCATATCAGATCTTCCTTGGAGGATGGTGCAATGTTTTCTCTTCTATTTTGGAGCAAAGTTCATGTTTTTGCTCATCTCAGTCCTCGCATTGATCATTCCTCTGTAGTCACACCAGCTCTTAATGGCCTCACAACCATGAATATTAGATACACTTCCCTTCACCCAACAGCGCAAATATGATGAGCTAGCCTGACGCGGCTGTACAGAAACAAAACACAGTGCTGTGTGAATATCTAGCTGGATTACAGAAATAAAGAAATCAGACATTCAACACAACGCGTGAATGAACGCAAAGACGCCCGCACGCACGAGCTGAAACAACCTTTAAGCACAATCCCAATCGAAGCCGTCATAACATTGTGTGCCAGGTTTTATGTATCAGTGAAAGCATGTTTTGCAGTGATGTAGTGAAAGCGGATATTCTCCTGAGTGAGATTAGCCTCAATATGAGGATAGTAACAGAGATGCTGGGTCACAACCCATTATGTCTGGGAGAGAGACAGACAGAGAGAGAGAGAGAGAGAGAGAGAGGAGGAGAGAGAGAGAGAGAGAGAGCGAGAGAGAGAGAGAGAGAGAGAGAGAGAGGGAAAGGAGGGTGTGACAGAGACACAAGCAAAGATCATTTTCACCTAATTTTAAATCTCGATTGTCGTCTCTCTCTCTCACACAGCTGCTTGTCACTGGACTGACAGCATCTCCGTCTTGTTATAGTTTGAGTGTTTTGGACTCAAACTATATTTTCTGTATTTTTCACTGCTGCATTTCAGGATGCGTTGACCGAGGCTTCATAGATGTTCTTCTGAGAAATGTGTGAGCGGGTCGGAGTCCCCCCCCCCCCCAACATTGCTCAGACATTTGCGTATTTGTGCAGACATCTAAAGGGAGATAGTACCTAACGGAGCGGTGTGGCGGTCTCTGACACAAAGACGGAGACATGGCAGGGGACCTCGTGGTCGGGATGCTCTATAACTTATTACTACCACTGCTCCTGCTGACTGGTGAGTCCATGTCTGTTTAATCCTTTTATACATATGCATTTATGCTGAAAGAAATTACATTTCTGGTGGGTCCCTCTCCAGAGTTTAGTTAGAAAGTAAAGGTTTAAATATACAAATGGAATTTCAGCAGCAGTTTCAAGTCTTGGGTCTGAGTTATCTTTAGGTGTGGAGATGCTGATAAAATCCTCCTAAATCAAATAATCTTGAATTATTTTCCCTAGTGGTTTCTGTGTGGTATCAGCATTAGCTTAATTCTAATATATTGGTTATATTTCCTCCCTTTTGTGAAAACAAGTTACACTGAAGGTGGCGTATTGATGAGTTTTGAGTTTTTGTAGTAAAGCTGTTACCCGTGGGCTTACAGCTGAATAGTACTGAGGACAATGCTGATTCAAATTCAGGAATCAACGTGGCTTTCTATGAGGTTCATACATATCTTGTGATGTATGAGTGGAGTCTCGAGCGTTGCGATCGAGGCGGCGTTTTGCAAGAAGCAGCATGTGTTTAGTTCAGGTCTGAGATCGACCACGCTCACTTACAAAAGATCTACTAGGATTTGAATATTGAAGTGTGCTGTGTAACTTTGACTGTTGTCTTAGATAACATGTGGGGTCTTACGTACCCATGTGCTGCAAAGTTGATGCTTGACCTCCTAAAAGGTGATGATAATTTGAAATTTTGGAAGATGTTAAAAGATATTAGTTTATATTTGCCGATGGGCAAAATGTTTTCAGACCGTCAGACAAGTTATATGTTGCTTTCCCTTCCTCTCCTTTCCTTAAAGGAAATAGTTATGTTGTTGTGTAAAACTAGAGTGTGGAAAAAAGCATACTTTTTCTAGCTAGTAAAGGTAAATTTGCATTAAAAACAGGGATATGTGGTTAGTAAATTCAACAGATTTCCCTTGGCACTAGTTAGACAAAGTCTAGTGACATAGCTGTCAATTTCATGATGTCAACTAAACATCTCTCTCTGGGCTCAGGTTTCTCTTTCCCTGTTTTTCCAAGTCTAAGCCACAGCACTGATCTGTGGTAATTTCACCTTTTTAGATTGTATTTGTATTACTTTACAAACATTCAAAATGAAGGCAGAAAAAAGAGGCAGATTACACCTACACGTCTTTTGCTTGTCAGTTTCTTTGCTTGTTAATGTGACCTTTGTGTTATATTTTTCTGTGGACAAGTGAATGAATTCAGACCATTTCTACGGAACAGATGAAGTAAATGTGTTCTCTCTCTGCACCTCAGCGGCTTCGCTCCGCTACAATGGTCTGTCGGTGGTGTATTTCCTGTTTTTGCTCACTTTGCCGCTGATGCCGAACCCCAGCCTGGTCACCATGAAAGGTGAGAGAGGCTCCTGAGACCAATTACATCCAATGTAATGTTTGCTCTGACATAGTTACAAAGTAAAAGTGTTGATGACAACTTGAAATTCATTTATAGTCGTTTGTGTTTGCAATTTAAGATGATCACATTAAAATAAGACCATTCCTCCATGTTACAAATAATTCTCATTGAAAAAGCAATTTCCTCTGTTACTACAGGGATAATTTAGATCATTTGAAATGGGGTTGTCTGAGGTAATTATCCTCAGTCAGTGTATTACTTACAGTAGCTGGCTTTCGGCATGCCCCTAGATTGGAGAAACAGGCAAGAGTACGGACACAGAAGCTGAGCAATGTTCTGCTAAAATGTATTTTATATATTCTATTTTAAATATATATGATATAAGTTTACGCTATATTTTGAACATTTGTAACGCTTTACCTCGTCATCAGACACCTTTTTCCGACAGTGAACTGAAGCAGTTTTATCCATCTATGCGCTCTTCAAAGCCACTAGACTCCTTGGACAAAAAACTTAACACGAACAACCTAACCAACTGAGGCAGCAACAAACATAAAAAAAATCAATTTGGTAATTTAGCTTAACTGTAAACTCTTAAATAATGAGAATAGATAGTCACAGTCTGATGAGGAGGAAAAATAAAGAGGGAGAATAAGGGACATAACGCACGAGAGATTATATTAAGTGTATGTGTGTGTGTGTGTGTGTGTGTGTGTGTGTGTGTGCGTGTGTGTGTGTGCTCTGTATTGATCACTGCCTACTGATGAATTAAAGTATCTGTACCCCTCCGTCAAAGTACTTTGTAAAGGGGATGTGGTTGGAACGGTCAAATCAATTATACATAGCTTGGTAATTACAGTGAGGAATTAAAAGATGTGATGTCAGCACCCTGACAGCATTTTCTTTCTTTCTTTCTTCCCATCCCTCCATCTAAAAACTGTTTGCCTTTCAGCTTGTCTTTGAAAGCTTCATAGATCCCCCCAGTTATCTTCATCTCCCTAATATGATCTCACTCTCCTTGGGCTAAGTGGTCAAGTGTGTGTACATCCTGTGTGCATTTGTTTCATGAGGTTTTTGTACATCCACCGATACCTGGGAGAGTGTATGTGTGTGTGTCTCCCTCATTGGGAAGCAGAGAGGTTTAAGTGAAACGAAGCTTTTAGTAAAAATCCTGAACATCAACAGCACATTTGCAGCCTCAGCTAATGTTGCGCCACATCAGCTATTAATGCTTTTGTATCTCCAACATTTTGATTACAAGCGTCAAACTCTCGACTGAGATTATGAACTGATGCATTGCTTTGAAAACAAATTCATTGTAACGCTACCCATTTCTAGCATTTGATTCTAATTTAATTTAATGTAATCAAATATATAATGTACAAGACTTTTGTGAATGTTGCCTCACACACTGATTTGTTATTATTTTGTCTATCCAAGAGGAATATTAAACGCCTTAATCACTCCAACCAGAAAACAAGTAAAACTAAATAACTACCAAGACAGGAATTACAGGAAGCTAAATTGGCTGTTGAGACCCTAACTTCTTTTGATTTAAGCTACTGACTTTCGTCGTGTTGGCATCATGGCTCTAGGTATACAATGTCAGCCTGTCGATCGGTCCGTCCATCACTTTGTCCTGATTGAATGTCCTAAATTACAATTAGATATATTGCCATGTCATTTTGTACATTCATGATTCCCAGAGGACGAAGCCTGCAGACTACGACCATCCTCGGATTTATCCTCTAGCGCCACCAGCAGGTTGAGATTGATTTGAGGACCTGTAGTGATCGACTTTTCAAAAGAGATGTTTGGCTTCTTTGTGAGAAACTTTAGTTGAATACTCCTCCTGCATGATTACAATGCACTTGAATACCCAGACTCACATACCTCACTTTAGCTGGCTTATTGATCTGTAAAAGTGCTCACAAAGAGACAGAACCAGTTCAATTTAAAATACTGCCAACTGTCTGGGAGACAATATTCTACTGAAAAATATCTTGAAGACAAGTACGAGCTCCATCAATTAGGGCGTGTGTGTGTGTGTGTGTGTGTACCACCATCAGTGCTGTCTCTCTCCTCGGTTTCATTTCCTTGAAGTCATTTAGGCATTTATTCATTTATTTTTTATTTTATATATATATATATATGTATATATATATATATATATACATATATATATATATACATACAGCAACTACCATGCACAACTTTTAGAATGCTTAAAATACTAATTTTTGTTATTCAATGCAACTTGTGAAATCTGAAATTGTGAAGTTTCATGAGCTGCTCCAATTTAGAGGTAAAACAGAGAGATGAAACGTCAACATTTACAGCTGATTTGACATATATTCACCATTAACTAACTCTAACTTTTGTTTCAATCTGGTTTCTCTCATTCGCTGCTGTGTTCAGGTAAAACAGGTCAGTTCTTGAGGCAGCTCAGCTACACTAGCTTGATCTTCCTGACCCTGCAGTGCTTCATGCAGATCCCCTTCGCCTACATCCCTCCACACGGTAAAAACAAACCTGGCTCAATTCACAGATATCTGCAGGAACTAAGAAAAACAGATTTCCCTCCAGCTTGGTGACCTTATTCTATTTTATTTTTTCTACAGTTAGCGGCCACTGGGAAGAAGTCCTCTATCATTTGGGCATTATAAGGTATGGGATCACACTTTTCAGGTAACATATCAATGGTTACATGTGACATGTAATTTACATGACCTCTAACCATTTTAGATTGCTTCCTATCTTTCAGACAGCCTTCTAGTTGATTTCAGTGCAGTATGAAAATCAACCTATTAAGGATTTTTGTTTTGTTGTCATTGTTATATGGTAATGCAGTACCAATAACGTAAGGCTGACAAATAGAAACTACATGTTTACTATGTCAAAAAAGTCTTGTACCTTTCTGGTATGAATGGAGATCAGTGGAGATCAAACCTATGATGATGCTTGCGTTTCCAGATTCAGCTCGGTTGACGCTGGGAACGTTGTGCGTCTGCTGGCTCCAGATGTGGGCCTCTTCTTCTCTTCCCTCTTCATCATGAGGCTGTGCAAAAAACTACTGCGCTCCATGCCCCAAGTCAGTCTGCATGAGAACGGAATACCGCCGTCTGACCCCGAGGTAACACATCTACCGTTATGACTTTATAATGCGTCAACGAAGCACGTTGATATCAGTCTAATTGTTTCATGGGTCTGGCAGGAAGTGGAAACATCTGAAACAGACTCTGAGGGAGGAAGTGACACGGAGGGCTCGTCCTTTGACAGCTCAGATGAGACCACGGTGCCGGTTCAGTCGAGTCCACCCCAGTTTGTCCAGAAGCTGATCGTTTTTGCAGCCGGACTGAGGCTGCTGCTGGCAGCAATCATGAACACCGCAGGGAAAGTGGTGGTGGCTTTACTGCTGGGGCTGGCAGGTACAATACAGCAGCTGGTGTGTGAGCATGCAGGTGTATTTTAGTTTTAAAATGTTGAAAAGTCAATTTTAGACTTTTTTTCTCTTGGCTGTGTGTGTGTGTGTGTGTGTGTGTGTGTGTGTGTGAGCAGGTATCACGCTGCCATCCCTCACCTCAGGTGTGTATTTCGGGGTGTTTCTCGGGCTGGTGTGGTGGTGGGTGTTCAGCCGCTCCATCAGCCTGCTGCTCTTCAGCTCCCTGTGCGTGATGATGGCAATCTTCAGTGGAGGACACCTGCTGGCTCTGTACCTCTACCAGCTGCCTCTGTCCCAGCAGCTCGTGCCCCCAGAAGATGTCTACGCAAGGTACATAAGTCATTAAAACGTAGGAGTAGACTGATGTACTGAACTGATTTGGTGTTTTACATGTTTGTTTCAGGCTCCTAGTTTTTCTGTGAATAACTGAGGACAAATAATTCAATGCCAGGTGCATCCTCATTACAATCAGGTCATGGTGTCAATCATTTTAGACTTTGTTCTGGATTTATCTTCAATTGCCTCAAATGTGGAATTATTAACACTTAATTAAATCCACGTTGCATAAATCTGTTTGCATTTGCGGTATATAGAGTAGCATGTGGAGATGAGAAAAGGCACATAAATGATTTAGACCTTTGTCTAATGATTTTATTTAATTGTCCTTTATACTTTTATCTCTTTTGCACTCTCTGTAAAGTTTGACAATATACAAGCTCACATGTATTCTTATTCCTCTCTCCATCCCTGTCCCTCACAATCTCTCCATTCATTCTTCCTTTGCCTCCCCTCTACCTGTCGCAGGTTGTTTGGTATGACGGGAGTGGTCAGAATCAACGGTTCAGACCCGCACATTCTTGGTCTGCACCCACACGTCAGCTGGCCTGACTTCATCAACCCTTTGGTTCTACTGCTGCTCTACTACACACTAGTGGCTCTGCTGCACAAATGGGCCGACATCACGGAGGAGGTTTGTGAGAGCGCAATAAACGGGAATTATGCTCTCTTACATATTGTGAGTGTGTGTCGTTGGTGCTTCACAGGATATTTCAAATAGAATTATGCATTCATCGTTTCCAATATTACTTCTACTGCCACTGCCTCTAGCTCAACTGGAAATGTTACTACATGCTAAACATGCAGGCACATAAACTTCACACCGTATTCAGACTATATTAACTTACGTGACCGGCGTGTAATAACAGTTGTGTTACTCAGGATACTGTCGATGATGAGGAGTGTAACAGTCCAGTGGAAAGTCCAGAGGCTCCTCCAAGCTTCTCCAGGGTCATCTACATCTCAGGAGACAAGCAGGAGGTAACCTGCAAACAATTACATGTTTCTCCTTATTATTATTGTTTGATCACAGGAATACTGTTGATGTATTATGTCAGTTATCAGAACGCTGCTGTTTGGCTCATTGTTAGTTGCTCTGGATAATAATATCAGCACATGGCCGCATGGTTTTCAAGTCAGCGTTTAAAAATTGGCCGCAATATTTCGTAACACACCTAAGATTCTCTCTATCTTTTTAGCTTTTGAGCAGCACGGATGATGAAACCTATTTACCTGAAGAGGTAAATCATATTATTGGTAAATATTGTTTTTGAGAACAAAGTCTAAATTCACAGTATGGTATGTTCTCTTTCCTCAGCCAATGGTTTTGATGACTGGGAGTTCCTGGCAAGATGTCGATGACAATGATCTCAGCTCTCTGTTAGAAGGGGCCGGGTATACAAACTGTTACCTTCCACCGCAGTATGAAGTCAAACGCTCACCATCACGTGGTAAATGTCACACTTATCGTATCTCTAAATACGTGACCTCAGCAACAACTGTTTTCATAAATTTGAATAGATGAACCGTATGTGTGGTTTTCATAAAACCTCAGCGATGCATACATTAGTTTGTTTGGTTTGTTTATTAAATCTCTTCATGTCATGTTTTTTCCCTTGTGCTAGAGACAGAAGGCGAGGGAGAAGTGGGAGAAAACAGTGAAGAGAACCTGAAGACTCTAACAGAGACCTCACCTCCCCCCTCAGGCCCGAGTGGCCTGGTAATCTTTGGACTGCTGGTGCAAAAACACAGCTATGTCAGCGCCCTTATCATCATGATGGTAAACTATACTTACAATCGTTTGAGTTTGTGTGGCGAGTCTTTTAGCAACCCTGACTAGTGCCATCACGGAGGTCGAACAGGAGAGAACAAATATCTAAAAAGGATAATTTGTTCTGCTGTATGTGTAGCGTAGGTCTGCTCAGTACTGTAGATAACGTAACATAAGATTAGATCAAATAAGATAAGGAGGGTTCATATATGTTACAGCAGTGCAAAGAGGATAGTTATAAAATATTATAAACATTTTATTAAAATTCTTAATTGAAATGTAATTATTACAAAAGACCACTGTAAGGAAGTTGTATTTATACAGTAACTGTATGTAGCTATCTTTTTATTATTGATTAATCAGTGAATTATTTTTATATTCATTGATTCTAGTTTAAGGAAAGGAAATTTCCCAGAGCTAAAGATGATGTCTTCAAATTGTGTTTAGCCTTAACTTTTGGTTGAGTTGAGGTTAGCTAGCTATGCTATCTATGCTAACTTGTCTGCGGGCTAATTAAGTAGCTAACGCTTAACACACTATGGTAGCATTAGCAACGTTAGCGAATTGAGTAGATTTAAAACAATATCATTGTTATTTTTGACAGGCTGTTTGTTAGTTTAGCTCACCAAATATCATTATCGAAACAAATATCCAGTACGATACGTAGAAAACAGCACAGACATCGACATTAACCACCGTCTGTGGCATTAAGGCTAGCTAACATTAGCTTAGTAAGATTAGCTTTAGCATTAACTAAACTCCTTGACAGGAAATTCAAGTATAGTGTAAAAGTTTGACAGGAATAGCTGTTTGGCTGTAACAATGTCACAATATAAATGATATATATTCATAGGTGTGGAGTATCACCTACAACAGCTGGCTGACCTTTGCCCTGCTGGTGTGGTCCTGTATCATTTGGATGATGCGAGACCGACGCCGCTACGCCATGCTGTCCGCCCCGTTCCTGGCTGTGTACGGCACCGTGCTGCTGGTGCTGGGCTTCCTGAGCGGGCTGCGTCTGAGCCGGGCCGAGCTGTATCCCGGTCTGCCCCCGGCTGTGATCATGGACTTCGACCTGAACAGCTACCACCCTGCGCCCTGTATGCATCTGGGAGCCAAGGTGAGGCGAGGGGGGGTGAAAGGAAGGCCCTCTGAGACAAATCTGTGATTTTGGGCAATACAAAATAAATTGAATTGAATCTGAAAATATGTTTTGTTGACGTTAATTCAAAAAACGTTATGAGGTCAGCTAATAACTTGGCGTAGGAAAGCAGTGGTGGATTGTAACTAGTACTGGGCTACAATTTTGAGGTAGACTACTTGTACTTATTTCCATTTTATGCAACTTTAAACTTCTACTCCACTACATGTTGTCAATCAATAATGTAGTCTACTCCACTAACGTTACATTTATTTTACAACATAGGGGTTACATTAGGCTATTTACTTCAGCTGTAACATTAGTGAGTTAAATAAATGCATTACTTTAATGCTGTGATAAATACATTATCATAAAATAGGCCATTCTGCAATATTGAGTACTTTCACTTGTCATACTTCAAGTAAACTGAAAGACTGTTTAAACTATAATAGTGGGTTCATGTGGATCCCATCACTTATTGTAAGAAGCTGATGAGGACAATGGGTTTTCAGGTTCTTTGGTGCAGACTGGACAGAAAGCTAAACAGAGCTGCCAACTAGACACTTTCAGATCAATTAATTCAGTCAAACTAGATTGTTTTCAACTGCACCCACAGATCAGAGTCTGATAATTCTGCACTGACAGGTTATTTTTTGCAACTTTCTTTTATAGCCAAGTTTTTTCCTGTCCAGATTGTATTATAATTGTGACATAAATATGAATTTGAACTAAACAATGTTTACCAAAGCAGATCGTAAAACCGTGTGTGTCTGTGTGCTTTGTGTGCGTGCTGCAGGTCTTCTACAGCTTCAGCTTTTGGTTGATGTTTCGTCAGCAGCTGAAGGAGAGACAGGAGGAGCAGATCTTAAAAGAGGAAGCTCTAGATGAAGTCAAAGTCCTGCCACGTAATTTATTATAAATTTCCTTGACAAAGATTACAGCTACTGTGTTAGAGAATAACATTTTGTGTGGAGTAATCATAATGTAGGACCTGTGTACTCGTGAAAAACATCCTGACATGTAGCCAGGCTGTGACCAACTTCAGTTTGATGTACAGTGTCTCTCTTGTCTTTTCTCATCCTATTCTCCTTCTGTCCATCAACTCTTTCCTGTATCTCCACGCCCTTCTCGTCCTTCTCTTCTTGGTTTCCTCCACGTCAGCGGAGGAAAGTCCGCCATCGCCTTTGGCAGCGATGCTGATCTCAGGAGTGAAAGGGACGCTGGTGAAATACTGGATCCTCTTCTGCTGCTCCATGTTCTTTGTGGTCAGCTTCTCTGGAAAGGTATCTATTGACGAACTAAGAATGGGTGATGTCCCGTTCATGACTTGTGTCTAATCAAACTTTGCCAAACAATAATGTGAATGTCACGGTAATAGGAATGGCATTATAAGCTGCATGTGAGAATTATTCTGCTGAGAGCTTCAGGGCACATGTGTAGAGATTTGTCTTGATGGTCTTTCCCTATTGTTGTCTCCATTTTATCATCTGCTGTGGTGACCAAATTCCCACAGTGTTAATTTAACGTTCCTGTCATGCAATCTGTCACCATTCCACCTCATACATGTGCATTTTTCCTCTCAAAGACCTACCGAGGAAGAACTACACTCTATAATCGTCCTCATTTTGACTATGTTTCACCTGCTTAGGTGGTCGTCTACAAGATCCTCTACATTGTGCTGTTCCTCTTCTGTGTTGTCGTCTATCAGGTTAGTGATGTTCGTGATCTGACTTTAGTTGCCCAGCTTCTCCATTGAAGATGTAACTTACAGAACTCGCTGCGGCTCGTACAGTAACTACATGTATGTTAATCCTCGGTGTGAAAATGTGTTTATTACATTTATTCTCTGAGCAGATGATGGGCGGAAATTTGATATTGAGATGGCAGGGCTCAGTAAGTGGAGAGGAAATTTGCTTTTATAGTTGACACGTTGTTGCACAACACACAAAGCCGCGATGCTTTCAGGTTCATCTTACACCGTAATGCGTTGCCTCCTAAGTTATCATTAGTGAATCATTCAGCTGTTGTTTGGGCATAAAAACGCTCGGCTCTTATATAAACTGGGAACGCACACACAAACAGACTATTTGCCTCTCATCAATTCTATTTTATAGTTAAAAGTATTGATTATGACTCATAAACACATACACAGTCATTTTTTGTTGTTGTTTTCCTGTTGGTTTGTTTTTCTCCACCATCTTATGTTACTGCTGACATTTTGGAAACACAGAAGGCACTTATACAGGAAGGCCTAATGGCTGTAGAAGTGACGTAAGACAACACCACTTGTCTGTTCGGACAACATCAGCAACACTGTTTACTGGTGTTTAGAGGTAACTTGTTTGGAAGATGCAGAACATTCAGGACAAACTGCTTCACAGTGTCGTGTTTTACCTCTTTACTTAATATTTCATTTGTTATTTTTTTTACAAAATGTACCAAAAAACTGGCAACGAGGATGATCTTGGCTAGATAATCTGAAAAAAAATGAAATCCTCCAAACTAAAAAGGCAATCTGGTTTGAATTGACCTCAAACACTGTTACTAAACTTGTTTACAAGATATTTAGTCTGTTGTCTCTCCCCTCAGATCCGTTACGGCGTGTGGCGTCGGGTCCTGAAGACGTTCTGGGCGGTGGTGGTCGGTTACTCCATGGTGGTGTTGATAGCCATCTACATGTACCAGTTCAGGAGTGTGTCTGGGCTGTTCAGACAGATCATGGGCATGTCCGAGGAAGGGTGAGTTTTTTTAAGAGTCCCGTTTCTTGGGAATGAAGCAAGAAAATGATTTCCGTTTAGTGAAATGTTTTGTCAGACAGCAGACTTGGCCCTTCTCGTTAGTTATCACCGCATTGCACCTGTCTGGCTTTTCAGTCTTCGCGACCTGGGTTTGGAGCGGTACGACACGGTGGAGCTGTTTGCACGTATCCTGCTTCCTGCTGTGTTTCTATTGGCTTGTATCCTCCAGCTGCACTACTTCAACTCGGACTTTCTGACTCTCACTGACCTCGACAACGTACCTGTTAGACATGCTTCCAGGTGAGACCGCAAGAGTATGCGCAGACAAGGAACATTCTGCTCAATTAACAATAACGTAAAGTGACAGTGTCACTAAATATGTCAAGCAAGTAGAAATGAGATCACTTATATTAAAATTGACTCAAGAAAAAGCACAAAACCGCGACAAAAGACTACTTTAAATTAGTTAAATCTGCTCATTATCTAACAGACAATGCAGCAAAATGTCTTTGTAAATGAAAGCGGTTTTACTAATCTTAACAGTACAACTAAAGATATTAATATAAAACAAGCACATACTGTTTCTGTACTTTATATAAGATCTGGTTGACTGTTAAACATATTGTATATCTCTGTTTGTCTCATTTATCTTTTCCATCTTTCTCTCCACCCAGAGAAGAAGAGCTCAGGAGTTCAGTCAATGTGATTTCTGAGACGTAAGAGCTGCGTTTATTCCTCCATAAATGTTTCGCTGTGCTCACTTTTCAGATGACCCATCACAGCAGTATCTAGATATGATCAGTGTTTAATCAGTCAGCTGGACACACATAGTGTGAATGTATTGCCTGTGAGTCTTATAGGTAGAACGACAAGTCCTGCTTAGGTTGTGTATAAATATTTCAACATTGAGTTATTGACTTTATTCAGTGTTCATCACAGTCACAGGAATATCAGTCATGCTCACTGTAGTGTTCACACAACTCTTTTCAATTTCATTCCCAGCATTAAAGAAAACATTGAAAAGATTCAGAAAAGGTAAGGCTGTTGTTTGACTCTTGATTCTTATTGGTTAAACGGATCAGCGTTTGTGTCTACAGTACATACTGTATTATATCTATTTGGTATATAATTCATATCTATACATACTTTGTGTGTTTTGAGTTAAGATAAAGTTAAATAAACAATGTGTGGATACGTGTCTGCGTATGATTTTCCAATCATTTTGTAAATATTTAAGTACATTTTTTTGTTATCCTCCAGACTTGTGAAGGAGCAAATGGGAAATGGTAAAAGTCAGGACACTCTGCACAGCGTCGGACTACAAACCTCCACAGAGAAAGGAGCTGGAGAGCAGGAGGAGACAGCGGAGGAGGGTAACTATAGCTCAAGACCAAAAATGGCTCTTCAGCCTCCCTTTGTGACGTCAATTAGGAGTGGGACAAATTACACAAAAGATGTATTCCATACACTGTTATGTTTTCCTCTTCGGTTACACAGATACCACAGTGTATCACACATGAATGTCTTGCCATTAACTGCTGTCTGAGCCGTATGAGAGATGATGTTGACATTGTGTCAGATGTGTTCCCTACCTTTGATACCTTCTTTTCCTCCCAGAAACTGTCGCCAGCAGTCATGAGGACAAGTGGGTTGTGATTGTGGACCGGTCGAGCCTGCTGCTCATTCAGGCCCTGTCAGGACTCCACAGGCTCCAGGAACAGAGCTGGAGACTGCTGGAACTCCACAGCCTCAAAATCGTGTCCTCCGGCATCATCTGGGTGTCACTGCAAGAGGTGGGATGTTTGATCTGTGCACGTGTGTGTGTGTGTAAAGATGTGTAGGTATGTGTGTGTATACAATCCCCTGATATTGTGTTACTTAAAGTGAAGGTAAAGTCAACCAATAAAAGGCAAGACTTTTAGCCTTTAATAACTTTTTCACAGGTTTCTCTGATGAACTTGCTCTTCCTGGTTCTGTGGGTGTTTGCGCTTCCCTTCCCACGGTTACGACCTACGGCGTCCAGCATCTCCGCTGTGTGGGCCTGCCTCATGGTGGTGTGCAAGATGTTTTACCAGCTCAAAGTCATCAAACCCCTTGATTACTCCTCCAACTGCACCGCTGTGAGTAGCCATTACTGTGTGTGTGTTTGTAACAGTTACCTAAAACGAATCTAATGCTTTTGTTGGCAGCTTGACAAGCGGCACAGCTCGATCACCTGTCAGTGGGCTTTAACGTCGTTTGTATGTCAGGGTCTGGTGCCGTCCAACAGCTCGGGCCTGGATGATGGAGCGGAGCTGAGGGGGAACATGGTGGAGCTGCTCGGGAGGTCCATTCTCTACATCGAGCCCGTGGACCCCGTCTACTGGTGTGGAGCGCTGCGTAAATGTGAGGGCAGGATCCTCCCCTGTCTCAGGGTACGCTGACACACCTGCCTGACACCTGACATTTCTTTAAAATCACAACATCACACAAAGCTGTTTTGCGTTCCATTATATAATAGCAAATACACTCAACCAGATTTAGGCTTTAACACTCTGGACTATGTATTATCTATATAAACTGCAAAGCCTTTTAATAGCTGTTTGTAACCAAGGGAAGTAAACTCCTTGGTCTGAAGCTTGCTAAGATGCAGACCAGGACCGAACAATTAAGACCTCACAGGTAGAAAGACATACAACCGAAGTCCAGAGACACATCGGTTGGTTTTTGAAGTCGCTGACAGCCACTCCACAGTCCCACCTTTGCATTCAGATTTTCTGTGTTCTGTGTTGTAGAACCATCTGATGGTGCTCGGGCTGCTGGTGTTTGAGGCGACCGTCCATCGGCACCAGCTCTACTTCCGTCTCCATAACGACCTAAAGTCCCCGCCCTTCAGCATCATCTTCCACGGCATCACGAGGCAGCACCTGGATCACGGCGTCCTGCCCTGCGTCAAGTACTTCATCAACTTCTGCTTCTACAAATTTGGACTGGAGGTACTTTTAAGGGCCCGAAGTGTGTGTCATCTGAACAGTTCAAAGTATCTTTCATTGACTTCTTAACACGCACGCACACTTCTTTTTAGATCAGTTTAATCGTGGCAGTCAACGTGATTGGTCAGAGGATGGATTTCTATGCCCTGCTCCATTCCTGTGTCTTATTGGCTGTCCTGTCACGGCGACGCAGAAAGGCCATCGGGGAGGTGTGGCCTAAATACTGCTGCTTCACTGCAGGGCTCATGGTGCTGCAGTACCTGCTCTGCATTGGCATCCCTCCGGCTCTCTGTGTTGGTATGGATGTTTTAATAGTTCTGTGATTCCGTGAAACAAACGATTGATGTAATTATATATAATTCATAGCCAGTTCCTGAAAAAGTTAACATTTGCTGTTTATCACCAGGTGTGTGGCACGCAGAAAATTATGCAATTTTTATAAAAAACGTAAAACACCAGTTTACTTTGAAAGAACAGATGAGGAACTAGGTGGCATGAGCAGTGATAAAGACACAAATCAAAGGCTATAGTGCCAAATACAAGACATTTAATGAAAAAAATGCAAAACATCACAGCAAAGAACACACAGTTTGAAATATGTCATTCATTAATCTGTCATTCATGTTTTTGATTAACTGATTAATGGTACAATAATATCAAATTTCAAGGTGATGTCCTCAAATAGCTAACAGTCCAACAAACAAAAGATACTACAGTCAGTTTACACTGATAGCAAACGAAGAAAAGCAGCACATCATCACATTTTACAAGAAGGAACTAGAGACTGTTTATTGTATTTAAATCAATTATGTAATTAATCTGTTTTCAACAGTCTGCAAAAAATGTTCTGCCTATCAACCAATAGTAGGACTGCAAATAATGATTTCTTTTTTAATTAATTCATTATTTGTTTGGTCTATCTAAGATGTCCATTATTGGATTCCAAGTTAAAATCTTCAGATTGCTTTTTTTATCCAATCATCAGTCCGAATCCCACAAATATTACGTTAACTCCCGTAAATGAAAAAGAAAAGCTTCAAACTCTCACATTTGAGAAGCTGAAACCAACAAATGTTTGGTGTTTTTTGCTCGTAAAACTATCAAAATATTTGCTGATTCATTTTCTGTCACTTGACCTGTTAAATAAATCGTTAATAATAAAAAATGTCACCGTCTACATATAAGTCTCCTTGAACGTCTATTTTTTCTTCCTCATCAGATTACCCCTGGAGATCTGCAGTTCAACCTTTGACCTCTAATGTTATTAAATGGTTTTACCTGCCCGACTTCGCCATGAGACCCAATCCTTCATTCATATTCTGTGAGTTTCACTTCTCTATCTGTACGCTCCTCTCTTCTCTGCTGACTTTGAACCTGTTCCTCCTCTGTATTTTAGATTTTGACCTCCTCCTCCTGTCTCTCTCCTGCTCTCTGCAGATGACCACCTCCTGTTGCTCTGCTCGTCTCTGCAGTGGCAGGTGTTTGAGGAGGAGAACCGAGCAGTGGTGCGACTGATTGCTGGAGACAACGTTGAGATCAGCCGCAGTCTGGATCCTTGTTCCTTCAACCAGTTCATACCTGTAGATAACTTCCTTCACTGCAGGTCAGAAACAGAACCTTTTTTATTTTCAAGTATTTTTCTTTCCATTATATCTCAGACTTGTCTTTGTCTGAATGTCGATTTGAATCTTTCATGTTTATCTATACAAACTCATTTTTTTTTATGTTTGATTTATTTTCTCGACTCACTCACTGTGAGTCACCCTCAGAGTCTAAATGTATAGACCTGAGATAAAAAAAACAGGAAATAGCCTGAACTCCATAATCCAGCACTTAGTTCATCTCTTCCAACAGCTTCCTGCTCAGCAGGTTAAACCGCTGGTGGAGAATATTTTTAGTCCATCACGCTGGTGTGTGGTGGCTCAAAGAGTATTAAGGGGTGGAGTTAGATCATTACTTTATGTGTGGTTTCAAACTCATGAAAGCTGTTCTGGTAAACCGAAACTGCTGCCTAAGCAGTCCTGGACATCTCCCATTTAGTTTACGGGCTTCTTCTCACTTTTTACTAAGAGTCTTCGTCAGTGTCACAGACAAAGCAAAGAAGCTGTGTTGTTTCATTGGCTGATGAAGTTGGTTTTGAGTTGGAGAGTTGATTGTATTTTATACGTCGATAGATGTCGATCATCACATACTCTGGGTCTCATTGACAAATGGTATGAGGTGTTTTGCGATATTGTTCACTGTAATAATGAATGAACAACAATCATAGCAAATGCTGAAATGATCATTAACTGGAAAATTAATCAATAGTTTTGATAACCTATTATTTAAATGTAATTTATGCTTTTGTTAATACATTCTATTAAAATGTATATTTACTTATCAACAAATCAATTATTGAAGAAAAAGCTATAGATTAATTAATAACAAAAATAAGCATGAGATGGATCTATAGACATTAACACCATTAAAACAACATCAACAAATGAACAACCATTAAATAACACGTGTTTAAGGAATAGTTTGACATTTTTAGAAATACCCTTATTCACATTCTTGCAGAGAGTTCGATGAGAAGATTGATACCACACTCTCATATATGTACGCTAAATATGAAGCTACAGCCAGGAGACGGTTAGCTTAGCTTAGCATAAAGACCGGGAACAAAGGGAAACAGCTAGCCTCACGAGGCATGGTGTATTTTATAACTTTCGACAGCGCTAAAAAAAGAGGCGATAGAATTATAATTTGTGTACAGAGACGTGAGTGTGGTGTCGATCTTCTTACCAAAGTTTTTCACAAAATTTCAAACTATTCCTTTTAGTACAATTCTGTGATAAAAAAAACGTCTCTGGTTCTGATATATTTTTAAAAGTCTCTTTAAATGACTCTTTGTCTGTGTTTATCTGTTCTGGCAGCATGTTTTCTCAGCGTCCCTCTCTGTCTGGTCCTCAGGTGCTACCTCGACATGGTGAAGGTGTTTGTGTTCAGCTACTTCTTCTGGCTGGTGCTGTGCCTCATCTTCATCACCGGCACCACGCGGATCAACATCTTCTGTCTGGGCTACCTGGTGGCCTGTTTCTACTTCATGTTGTTTGGAGGCAGCGTGTTGATGCAGCCTGTCAGGTACATCCTGCGACTGTGGGACTGGCTCATCGGCTACACCTGCTTTGTCATTGCCATGAAGAACCTGCTGTCTGTGAGTGTCCACACAGTAAACCAGTGCAAGCACCCACCACTTAACTTGTGAGTCTTTTGTGCGGGCTCTACGCTGTCAATTTCAGCCTCTTTCTGCCATTCCCGTGTATTTTGTAATCAGCTCGGATCTTGTGCCTACCTGGACAGCCTGTTGAAGAACGGCTGCTGGTTGATTCAGGCCTTCAGCATGTTCTGCACCATCAAAGGCTACGACGTCCGTAAGTGTCTGCAACAGATGATGATGAAGGACAACTTAAATGTCAGTGCATTATTGTTTGTACAGAATATAGGTGTTATCAAATTTGGTTGATATTAGTATTACAAATAAACTTGGTGTTAGAAATATTGTCAGTAGAGGATGCAGAAATCACACTTTATTGAGCTTTTTTTTAATTTCCTAAATAGTTTTGTCAGATTATTGAAGTATAGAGTATAACTATTTCTTAAATTTCGTCAGCTGCTCCTGACGCTGAGTGCGAGCTGCCGGAGGGTGAGGCCGGCATCGTCTGGGACGCGATCTGTTTCACCGTCCTCCTGGTACAGAGGAGGGTCTTCCTCAGCTACTACTTCCTGTACGTGGTGTCTGACCTCAAGTCGTCTAAGATATTGGCCTCCAGGTCTGTACTCCACACTAACCTCCTGTTTAGGTCCCTATCATGCTGTAAAGCAGGTGTAAGTGAACTGTACAGTTAGGGTGAGAGGTTACAAATGGCAACGAGGGTAAAAGTTTGATAAATAAAAACATTTTTTGATACATTAAACCCAACTTAGCTTGCCTGTATTCAGTTTATAAAAGAAAACCAAAGGGACGTGATAGGCAAAAGAGTCCAACTTGCTTTGGATGAAGCAGCTCACTGTTCAGGGGAAGTTTCTTTTGCGCTCTATTTTATGGGTAATCATCAATAATTTCATAATTATTTCACAGAAGTTTTTCTGGCAAGAAGAATGTGGTTGTTATTGTAAGGAAAACAGTAATTTCATGAATAGCATAAATATTAATTTACTATTATTTTTATAGAAACTTTATTCTACATAAATATTTAATTGTTACATATTTTGACATGTTCAGCTGACCTGCTGTGAACTCACTAAACAACTCAAATGCTTGCAATTAGTTGGACATTATTCATTTGAGATGTAGCACTCACACACACACACACACACACTCACACACACAACCTCACACTTGACCACCATGGTTAAAATGAAAAAGGGACTCTGCTGAGTGCAATGATTCCTCCCACAATAATATACGGTTTGGCCATTGTACATTAATCAGTTAAGAGGTAATGCGCCTTTTTGTTTATTTGCCACTCTCACAGCCACAGCTCCTTTTTTGCCAATTGGCATGAACACAAACACACATCTTCCACCTCACACATTTCACCTCCATGCCACATTTCAGCCTCCCAGGGCAAAAACTGTGTCCGCTGAAGGGTGGGGAAGCTTTTGTGGAGCAACCGACTGACAGACGAAGTGAGCTACAGAGCTGCTGGTCGCAGCTAAAAACACACGCAGCAGTGGTAAAATGAACAGATGGTGACCACAACACTTTAAGTCATGCTCTGTTCCTCTACCTCTCTCTACCTCCAAGGGGCGCTGAGCTGTTTGAGGCCAGAGTGAAGAAGGAGGTAGAAGCCAGACTGGAGATGGAGAAGAAATCTGTGGAGACACTGAAGAAACAGTAAGACACATTAAACAGTGTAGAGTCAGTACGACGTACATTTACAGAACAACATTCACTGTTGTCACTGTCAATATAAAATACGTGGTGATCAGCTAACTTGCCTTTCCACTCTCTTCCTCTAGGATGGAGAAGATTAAATCTAAACAGACGAGTGGGCCTAAAGCAGCAGACAAACCAGCTCTTCCTGCTAATGAGGAGGAGGAGGCGCTGCGTAACATAAGTGCATCTATTTTCTGTTTCTACTGTTAATAAGCCAGCAAAGCATGAGCAAGCATTCACAATTCTATATTTACCGCCCATGAAACATAGATAGAAAGTCTGTAAATAAAATACAGATAAATAAATAGACCATTAATACCACATTTCTAATAGGTTTCTCTTTTGTGACAGAAACGATTCTATAAGCAAATTCTATCTATTATTATAGCTCCAGTCTTTTATACACATTTGAGCTCAAATCAGACCCATATTTGAACTTTATTTTTACGGTGAAAGATAATTTTGTGTCAACATGGGGTGTTGCACTTTTCACTGAGAGCTATACTTGTATGTAAGTGTTTACTTTATGGAACTCTTTATCATCGAAAGGGAGAAAATCATCAAATATCTGTGACGACTAAACCGACTGATTTGCGTTTTCCAGGTGATGAAGAGAAGGCAAAGAAAGATGCGGGGAAATGGTGGAAGCCTTGGGTGTCTAAGCCAGGAGGTGAGCAGCAACATCAGCCAACATAAACACTGCTCAGTGCTCTCAGAGGGAATGAATGATTTCCTATCATAAAATCATCTCCTCAGGTTATGTAGTAAAACAGTAGATACAGCCGCTGAGCTGCTGTATTGGCTCAGCTGTGGATCAGATGCCTTGCTCAAGAGCTCAACAGTATGCATAGTGATGCAGCTTTGACACTGTTCTGTTTCATGCAGTGGAAAACAACTGTGGCTACAACCTGTTTGAAAGTGACAGCGAGGAGGAAGAGGAGGAAGTTACAGAAAAGAAGGAAGAGGAACCACCACCAAAGAAGAAATCAGCTTTCCAGGTGAGAGCCAGAAACAAAACCTGAAACACAAAACTAACTATTTTTTTCTACATCCTTTAGGATCATCGTCTAAACGTGAACACTGAGAGAGTTGTTGCTATGTTGTAACATCATCAGTTGACAGGTGTATCTGTGTCTTTGATATCCCAGTTGGCCTACGACGCCTGGGTCACCAGCTCTAAGTCGACTCTGAAGGACCTGAAGAGGGAGAAGATAAAAAGAAAGAAAGAGGAGAAGAAGAGAGAAAAGAGAGAGCTGCAGAGACAGCAGGGTGAGAGAGCGTCATGTGGTGTTTATGAAACCGCTTCCAATCCTCCTCTACAGTCAGTCTTTGAATCAAAATGTCAGACTGGCTACCAACAACCACAGCTTGTTTCATGCAGTTATAAATGATAAGAAATGATTTGCTGATGATTTTAACATTTAGACACAAATCCAAAGCTTTACCTTCTGCGGAGCATGAATATGCTTGGAAAGTTTAAAGACAGTAGGTTATAAGATAAAGCGTCTTGTTTTCAAAGTTTTATCCTGCCCTAAGTGCCCAAAATGGAAAGCGACGTTAATTATAATGGTCACAGCAGTTGTGACGACATCCTGCTGCTGTTCGATTGATGGACCAACTGCCAATATGATAACAGTAAATCTTCTTTCTTCCAGGCATTGATAGAATGGACTCTAGTGAGGATGAACTGGAAGAAAGCACTGTGGAGGAGGAGGGAGAGGAGGAAAAAGGTAAACAGACTGCATTACACTCACAACAAACCTCTGGATTCCTCCAACGTTCTAACACCAGTTAACGTCTGAGTGAAAGGAACACTGAATTACTAAATTACTTTTTATTTGTTATAAGAGCAGGGAAACCTTTGATATACCAACTCATTCATGCTCACCTATGTACTTGTCCTCTCCTTACAGAAAACATTCTGCAGCGCGTCATTAACACCTTGAAGTTCAGCTTGGTCTTCATTAAGTCCCTGTTTGACGACGTTACAGGGAGTCTGAACTCATTCTGTAAAGAAACCCTGGACATTTCCAAGGTGCTGCGCTTCGAGCGCGCTTTACTCAGCCAACAGCAGAAGAAGGTGAGAGGAACGGATTTATAGCTGATGATTGAAAATGAAAGACATAACATGATATTAATTTAGCTACTTGTTTTAAGTTGATTTTTAGGTGTAACATTAATGATGCTTGGTGCATCATCAAAGGTGCATGCCCACTAACTCACATGGCTTTTGGGGACCCTTAATGGACAAACAGTACAGTTGTGGGTCAGCTACACCCTTTCGCTCCCTCGCTCTACAGGGTAAAGAGGTGAGCCAGGAGAGCGTGAAGCAGTTTTATGAAAACTGGATATCCCGTCAGAACACACTTTCATCTCAAGACGACCTAGACGACTGCCCGCCTTCTCCCTCCCCACCTGATGTCCCCTCCTCGCACCATGCCTATGCCAAGCTAAAGAACCAAGCTTCCAAAGTGTCCTGGGGCAGCAGCATTTCCAGGTAGGTTACTGGACACTGAGTCGGTCACATATTCACATCTCTCATGTTTTCATTCTGTTTTTCTGCTTCTACTGTCTTTCATCACACGTGTGCATACATGTGCTGCATGTGTAAACTTTGACCTGGCGACAAATTAAGTAAATGAATTGCATTATTAATGTACATATGTATATATACACAGTCTACCCCTCAGTCTAACCCTGTTTGCTCACCCGCTCTCTCCTCCTCGCCTTCAGCTGTATGACAGATGAGACGATGCTCGGCTCCCGGCAGCCGACCCAGGAAGAGCTGGACGATCCTCCCGCTGTGTCGCCTGCAGCTGACAAGCTCAGACGGAAGCTCCTGAAAACGGCCAACATCGACCTGACCTCCTTTGAGAATGTTGAACTTTCGCCAAGGTGAGGGAGAAAATCTTCAAGTGAAGAGAATCCTCAATATATGTACAAAATAGATGCACATTGTTTGTCTATGGTAAATCTAGACTTTCCTCAACGCTTTCAAATTTTGCATCACCATCTCCCCATTTGATTCTTGAAGTTGAAATGTCCCTGTCTCTATACTTGTCTCAAAAGCGGTGAAGATGAATTCCCACAAAAGAAGGACTACGAACAAGAAGAGGATGATGAGGAGGACATGGAGGGTGAGACGAAACGTGGGCAAGAACAAGAAGAGGATGATGAGGAGGACATGGAGAGTGAGATGCAACGTGAGCAAGGACAAGAAGAGGATGATGAGGAGGACATGAGGATGAAACGTGCGCAGGAAGAGACAGAGGTAGAGGAACTACGAGGGGAGGAGCGTGACGTGGAAACAGAAGACCTGAATGAGGAAGTGCAGCAGAGAGAAGAAGACGAATGCGCTGATTACCCAGAGTGCACATCGTTGGGCTTCAGGGAGAGTGATGGAGAGAAAAGCCTCGACCTCATAGAATCTCCCAGACCCTTGAGTCAGGAAACGAGGAACCTCACTGCCAGTGAGCTGCTGCTTAACAAGTCAGTACGCACAGAATTGTATTAGTTGGAACCATTTTTAATCTTTAGCAAGAGAGAGACAAGCTGCTGCGTGACATTATTATTATAACTTCTGTCTTTTCCTCCCTTCCCTCCATCCTTTAGTATGTTTGAAAATGACGAGATCTCAGAGTCCGATAAGTTTTTTGTGACGTTGCCGAGGCCACTGAAGCTGCTGATGGCCCTCTATAACACCATGGTGTCCAAGTCAGAGATGCTGTGCTACTTTGTCATCATCCTCAACCACATCGTCACGGCGTCGCTGCTCTCCCTCATCCTGCCCATTCTCATCTTCCTCTGGGCCATGCTGTCTGTGCCCCGGCCGAGCAAACGCTTCTGGATGACTGCCATTCTCTACACAGAGGTAGGCTATTACAACACTGAGTGGTGAGTTTGACATGATCTTCAAACTTGAGGGGCTTCATTGCAGTATTAATATTCATTTAAGAACAAATAGACACCAGGGCTGCAATCGGTTTAATGCTTGATAGATAAATTCATTCCACTTTGGAGGAATACTCAAAATGTTCAGATTAGAAAGTGGTTATTTTTCAAATAATACTCTGCTTGTAATACATAGGAATGGATGTTAACAATTCTGCATATCTTATACTTTTATTTGGCAGCTGATATTTTTTCTGTGCTATTCTGGATCCCTTCAAATCAAGTAGTGGGTGCAAGTCAAGCGAGTCAAGTTCATGTTGGACGGTCCATAGAAATTCAGTATGGCTAACGTAGTCCTACCCCACTGATTTTACACATCAAAGTCTGTTTACTGGTCTTTGGGAGTACCACCACATACGTGTATTATAATGCCTTTTGTGGCTCCAGAGAGAGCAGAATAAAGTCTGATAAATTGCCTCAACTGATTTCACTTGAGTCAGCATTGGTTGGGTCGAGACTACAATTTTGAAAATAAAAAAAGTGTGAAAGACTGCAAGCAGACACACACACACACTAATTTGAGCAGAGTCCAGAGTAAGGTCATGTATATATGTCTGAAGCCCGCTCCTCATCTCAGCTTCTGCTGACGCCAGGTTTTAACAAGGAAGACGAATGCATGGAATAAAAAATAATTGACTTTTTTTTCTCTGAATTTGCATATCCTTGGTTTACTAGTTCCATATGTGAACACCAAGGACAGAAAAAAATAGAATTAGTTTTATGGAGAAAGTATTATCTGATTTGGTGATCATTTTATTGTTTCAGCTGATGCATGATCCAGACCTCTCTTCCCTGTTTCTCTCAGCTGACTGTTGTGGTGAAGTACTTTTCCCAGTTTGGTTTCTTCCCCTGGACCACCTCTGCCTACAGAGGCATCAACGCCGATCGGCCCTTCGCCCTGCCCAACATCATCGGGGTGGAGAAGAAAGACGGCTACGTCCTCTTCGACCTCATTCAGCTGCTTGCTCTGTTTTTCCACCGCTCTATTCTGAAGGTAACCATGAAAGGTTACCCCACTCATTCAAATATGCCCATCTGCCGCTTTATGTCCTGTAAGCCGGGACCACCTGCATTGCTGCCGCGCTGCTAGTTTTGCATGTTAACATTCAGTTTGTTGTCCATGTAGTGCCACGGGCTGTGGGACAACAAAGAGGTTGAGATGCCTGATTTTTTCAAGAAGATGAAGAAGAAAGTTGACAAGAAGAAGATGACAGGAGGAGATAAGATGGGCAGTAAAGACAAAAGTCAACGCCGCCTGAAGTTCCTCCCTTTCCAGGCCTCCAGCCCCTCCATGTTCTGTAGACGAAAGAAAGGCGACTCAGCCGAATCTGATGGTGAATATTCAGAAAAGCTTAAGATATTTCGATCCAAATCGGACCCAGCAGTTTGGGTGAATCTACTGTGAGACTTCCACTTCTCCTTTATTTTCTGTTGTCTTTTGTTCTTTTTTTTGTCATTGGTAGTTGACATTAAACTCCATATATGACTAACATTTCTCCATTTCACATTTATTTTTTTCAATGGAGAGGTGAAGCCCAAAAAGCAGCACAGCAAAGACAAGAGACGGCAAAGAAACAAGGTACCGCTGACCAGGAAGCAGAGGATTAGACAGCTGTTCAGAGAGAGGATGCTCCAGGCCAAAGCTGCCATCATAGAAGTGTGCGTTGTTGCATACCGACCTCATGACATTTTAACATCATTTTACTGGTTCTTTTCTAAAATATAGAGTGAGTCAATATGGCACAGTGTGTTTTGACTGTATATTCTGTTTTTTCTCCAGCGCCCTTCACATTTACTTACCCATAAGGCAGTTCTTCTATGACATCATCCACCCAGACTACAGTCCTGTGTGTGACGTCTATGCCCTCATGTTTCTCATCGATGTCGTCAACTTCATCGTCACTATCTATGGATACTCGGCTTTTGGGGTAAGAGTCTGACCTGCCTGTCATCCAACCAACAATATACAGACTTTAAATGCATGTTATATACAGTACGACACAATCATGCTGATCGTTTGTCTGTCTGTAGAAATATTCTTCAGTAGCAGACATCACAGAGTCTCTCTCGGAGGACCAGGTTCCAGAGGCCTTCCTGGTCATGCTGCTCATGCAGTTTGGCACCATGATAGTGGACCGGGCCCTCTACCTGAAGAAGTCCCTGCTGGGAAAGTGTGTTTTCCAGGTGGTGCTGGTGTTCGGCATACACTTCTGGCTGTTCTTCATCCTCCCCGGGGTCACAGAGAGGTCATCAACTTAGTTTTTCATTGTCCTCATTTGTTAATTCAGTTGCAATTATCTTACTCTACAGGCTTTATAAAAAGCCTGTGTGATAGAAATAAAGGTAGATAATAATTTCCAAAAGGGACATGAAACATCATGAAAGTGCACATCGAGGGTGCTTGTCTTCGTCCTCCTAACTTCTTCTTGAGCTTCTATTCAATTTCAGGAGAGTAAATCGAACAATTCATCTAGAATGCTGTGAAAAATATGAACTTGACAAAACTAACCCACACTTACTTATCTTATATAACTTACAACCCTAATTCCAGTTGTTCAAGACTCCATTTGTAGAAGTTGAATAAATGGAGGGGAAAAGAAAGAAGAAAGATGCAAAGAATTGTATCTCAGATATTTTCATTGATTTTGCCTTATCTCATCATGTCTTTTGTGCTCCACAGGAGGTTCAACAGAAACCCCATTGCTCAGCTCTGGTACTTTGTGAAGTGTATCTACTTCGGCTTGTCTGCCTATCAGATCAAATGTGGCTACCCAAACCGCATCCTGGGAAACTTCCTCACCAAGAACTACAACTACCTGAACCTCTTCCTCTTCCAAGGGTAAGGGAACAGTTACTGGCTTTAATAAATACAGATATCTTCTTAACACAGCATGAAGTTATTATAAAGTCATCGAATCAGATACGTTTTCCACACTTTAAACGCTTGTGATAAAGTGTTGAGAGTGTTTGTGATTTGTTTTCTGTGTGGAATTTCAATTCTCCTCTCGTCTCCTCTTCCAGGTTTCGTTTGGTTCCCTTCCTGACAGAGTTGAGGGCCGTGATGGATTGGGTTTGGACCGACACCACTCTGTCTCTCTCCAGTTGGATTTGTGTTGAAGACATCTATGCAAACATATTTATCCTCAAGTGCTGGAGGGAGTCAGATAAAGTAATTGAGAGCGTGTAGTACACATACTGCTCGCTGTACTATTTCTACAGCTCAGACTCAAAGTTTATCAATTTAAATAATGTTTATTGAGCATTAAGTACACCATAATCTGCCTTAAAATGTTGATAACATGTTGCTTAATTATTATTTTTGTACTGGCATCTCCTTTCCTTATTGGCAGATAATTAATTAATTCATAATAATTGTTAATACATTAATATTTTTATATTTTTTTGGTATAAATGTAACTATTCTGTTGACCAGTACATTATTTAGTAGTTTATTAAATAAAAATACTAACAGTATAATGGTTAGAGCTTCTAAAATAAGAGGAAGTATCGATTAAATACATTTAAATTTATAACTGCTGGTCAGACAAAATATTCAATTGAAAGCCTTCAATCTGATAAATTGTGACATACATTTGTCTTTTTAAATTTCTTATTTTATAAGGTGAGAACTGTGGTAATTTTATTGTAATTCTTCCAGAAATACCCCCACACTCAAGGGCAGAAGAAGAAGAAGGTGGTGAAATATGGGATGGGAGGGTTCATCATCTTCGCTCTCATCAGCATCATCTGGTTCCCGCTCCTCTTCATGTCGCTGGTCCAGTCAGCTGCCGGAGTGACCAATCAGCCGGTGGAAGTCTCCATCCAGCTCAGCATCGCCGGATATGAGGTCAGGGTGGAAACAAGTTCATTTAACTCTGTGCTTACTTTCAACTTTTAGCGTTTTCATGCTTATATTCTAAAACACTAACGCTTATTCTCATCGAGGACTTCTTGCTTGTAAAAGGTGGAACAGCAAAGACGTGTATCGCTTGAAACGCTACAGTTAAAAAAATGCAGGTGTGGTGTCTCATGGATAAAGGTCACCATATTACACATCGCCATCATTTAACACAACAAACAACAAACCTAATGGTGACGCTACAGGATAAGTCAGTGGATCACCAAAGTCAGTAGGATGTATCCTCTGCGGACCATGAAAGTCTGCACAAAATTGCATAGTGTGACGACCCCTGCCATTTCGCCTCAATTAGTTGTTGCCGTGTTTTTTCAGATACCTGAGCTAGTTAGGGCTAAGTGGGTAGTTAAGATATTTCAGTCTGGACCAAAGGAGCAGACCGACAGACAGTCATCCCGAGAGCCAAAGACAACAACCACTCCCCTGCAGGACCATCGTGGTTTATAACAGTGATAACGTATTCACTTGCGCTTCTAACTGTGCTGTTCAGGTGCTAGTCATTGTCCATGTTTAGTGTGCGTGTATGTTTTACGGTTGAGTGCGTCCGATTGTGTTTCCACAGCCTCTGTTCACCATGACCGCTCAGGAGCAGAACTTGGTTCCGTATACAGCAGCTGGATTCAACAGACTCACCAAAGTCTACGCGACCCATCCAGTAAGATTTCACTGTAAACACTGAACTGAGACCACCAGAAACGTGGCAACGAATTAATAAAACTGTTGACTCTTTCTACTGTATTTGTCGTAGCAGTAATTATCTTAATTATAATAACTGCCTGTGGTCACGAGGAGGAGCACCTCTACGTTTGTAGCTATTTGTTGATGTAGATGTAAACTTGTGTGGGTCACTTTTCTTTTTTGTTTGGTCCACTTGTAGGTTTTAATGATTTTGAGAGTTTTTTTATTTGTTTCTCTTAATTGTAGGGTAGCCTGTTATTGTAAAACACAGTATTTTATAAACACAGTATTTTATTACAATTATTTAATGTGGATTTCATGAAAAGGGCTTCTGTATGTTGATACATACAGAAGTGATTGTTTTGGTGTCGACACGCTTTATATAAGACAATGCATTGAGAGAAAAATAATATAAAGGACATGTAAATAGAGAGATGAGGATTCAACTCATTTCAGAACACCATGGTGACATTCATTGAAATAACCGTGTTAATCTAATTCCCTTCTCTCTCTCTCTCTCTCTCTTTCTCTCTCTCTCTCTCTCTCTCTCTCTCTCTCTCTCTCTCTCTCTCTCTCTCTCTCTCTCTCTCTCTCTCTCTCTCTCTCTCTCTCTCTCTCTCTCTCTCTCTCTCAGTCCGCTATGCAGTTCATAATGAACTACGTGGTGGACGACATTGTTGTCGCAAAGATCAAGAGTGATGCCAGTCTGCTGTGGAGCATCAGCCCGGCAAGCCGAGCGGCCATGATACAGGAGCTCAGCAACTCCTCTCACATATACATGACCTTACGCTGGACGCTGCTCAGGTCAGTGTGTGTGTGTGTGTGTGTCGGCTTGTATTGTGACCTGTGTGTGTGTGTGTGTGTGTGTGTGTGTGTGTGTTGTTGTTTCACAATGCAATGCATATCCAGTAGGCTTGCATGTGTCATTGTTGTTTTCATGAGTGCTTATGTGCAAATGCTTGTGGACAATGTGTACATGTACTGGCATGAAATACATTCAATACCAAATTTTCGTAAATACATGTTATTCCGATACCTTTTACAAGTGTTTTTGCTACTTATTGTGCTATGTATATTAGTCAGATGTTTAGCCCTCCATCGTTTTACATGTCAAAGAAAGAAAAACAAATGTTCTCAAAAGTCCTTAAACTTGTTAAGATACAGACTCCATTAATGTGTAATCTGTGCATTAAATGCCTCTCCATTTATATATTGTCATATCCATTTCTTGGGGATTCAGAAATGTATCAAGTAGTTTACTATAAATGTTCAGATCTCTTCATTAAACTGTTTGGTAACTTAATGTTAAAATCATTTGGCTGGATTTTGCATAGATGCACATAGCATTGCACAAACTTTGGTACGCTCCTCTCCTTCCCTTCTCAGGGATGCGTCCATATCAATGAATGCAGAGACGGTGGGAGAACACACTGTGAAGTTTGAGGACAATGACTTGAGGGAAGGGATAATCCACATGCTCAAAGGCAACAGCAGCAAACCTGTGTGAGTCGCAGTTAACACACACACACACACACACAACCTGTTGGTTTTTACTTGGTTGTGCTATTACTGCTTGTATTCTTCTGGATTTGAAATGAAATGTGCTTAATGACTACAGATGTTAATGCTGGAGAATTAAACATGCTAGTAATGGCTATTGTAGTGACCCCGTTGCTGATTGTGTGTTTAGACGCGTGCCATAAATAACGAAGTCCAGTTTCCAAAATACGCACTTTATTTCTCACATAAACAGAGGCCAACCACTTTCTCTGTCGTTATCCATTTCCTCTACATATACTAAAGAAGTCATAACATTTACATTCATTAAATGTCTGCTCCTGCTTACTCAGCAACACCTGTCTCAAGCCAGCGCCCTGATTATATCAACCTGTGGCCTAATTGACAGCGTCACTACGCCCCCAAGTGGTGGGAGGTTGTAGAAAACAAAACAATAACAAAATGGCTCTTACAGCTATAATTAAGTAAACTCTAAAAATACTGAAGTAAGCATGACACTTTAAGAGCTTAAATATTGTATGTCATCAACTATTTCTCATTTGACAACCCAGACAGTCACGTGCAGCATCGCTGAATGTTTTCTTCATCTTATTCTGTCCTGTAGGATCATTAATTCTCTGCTACCAAAGTTCCTCAGGGGTCCCAAAGGACCAATATCCAAAATGGCAACCAGGATGACAGTAGGTTAGTTACAGCTTTAAGTATGTTGACCATACTACAGACCTTTTCTTCCATGAATTATAGCTGCATTGTACTGATACCATTCAAAGGGATCCATCTTGGATAAGGATCAGGTGGTGATCTCGTGTTTAAAACTTGCAGTTTGTTTTTAACCCCGGCATGTTTCCCCTCAGCGCAATCGGACCGGCCAGAACTCCAGGCGCTGGCTTTCTTCAGGCCCATGTCAGTCAATCTTCAACAAGTCAACAAAGGGTCAGAGAACGGGGCAGACCAGTGGTGGGTGGTGGAGGAGTGCTCCCCTGTGCTCCCCTTTGCCGACCACAAGTGTCACAACATCGAGATCGTGGTGTTGAGTGACAAAGTCAGCCCCTCCAGTCTGGGCTTTCTGGCTGGTCACGGGTAGGTAACAAGACATCTCACCAGCATCGCTCACAGTGGTATCGCTCTCACATTATTCGAACATGTCCACTCCCTCTGCTCCTCTTCTCTTCACCGCAGCATCGTAGGCCTGTACATGTCGGTGGTGCTGGTCATCGGAAAGTTCGTCAGGGAGTTCTTCAACGGGATCTCCAGGTCCATCATGTTTGAGGACCTCCCGTGTGTGGACCGGGTCCTGAAGCTCTGCACGGACATTTTCGTGGTCCGCGAGACGGGAGAGATGGAGCTGGAGGAGACGCTCTTTGAGAAACTCATCTTCCTCTACCGATCGCCGGAGACGATGATCAAGATGACCAGGGAAAAGAAGGACAGCTAGGGTTTGGTGGAATACCATCTGTTTAGTACGGGACATGGAGGGTGGATCGCCAGCTGTGGCTGCGTTCACACTGAACTCCCATCACTCAAAATGGATGTTTTAGAGCAAATAACATTTGGTGCAGAGGAGTCATTTTTCTTTCTATTTCAACATGTGTGCAATTAAAATGTAATTGGTTGCAAATGTAGCAGCAGGAGGAACTTGTGATTTCTGATCCAGAAACCTGCTGAAGTGGCCCTGAGCAAGATTTAAGATACTGACTGCTACTGATCTTGACCTCTGACATACATGGAGAGGGAAAGCAGAGAACAGATCAGCGTATATAAAAATGGATCGAACTGTTTTCCTTAAACCATTACAAGTAGTAATACCGACAAAAACACTTTTCCTGGTTTGATTGTAGTTTCATTTAGGTCATTAATGTTAGATTCTCTTGTCAGACATGTTCTATCATTCGCCTGTATCATACAGAATACAATCAATGACATGTTACAGTAATTTAGAAGGCACTAAACTAGAACTTCAATTAATCTGAACTGCAGTTAAAACAAATGAAGTGCCTGCCAGTTATTTGCTATAGTGTACTTGTTTTTTCAGACCACTGGTTAATGCATGCATTTCTAATGGTTTTAGACTCAGATTTTTAATGCTTGTACAGTACACACAAACACCCTATTCCCTAACATCGTACAGCATCAATGAAAGTTCAAACCATTGATATACTCATGGATCAGCACACGCATACCTCTGTAAATACCAGGTTTCTGTACATGACTATGTATACTACTGTACTGATTTATTTATACCAAAATAAAAATTGTTCGACAAAAATGTATCAGTGTCTCGTTCTGCAGTGCTGTAAATACGATATTCACCAGAATACAAGGAGACAACATGTATTTCCGATATCCATTTTTAATACAATTTTAAATTACAAATGAAAGGGAAAATACAGCAATTTCATTCAGGTCATCTTGATGTCATCCATCTTGTCTTGTCTTCTCCTCGGTGTGCAGGACTGAACAGTGAAAGGACCTCACAACTCAAGGTAAAACTATCTACATCCCGGCCTCAAATCCTGGAGAGAAAACAGAGAAAAGATAGAAACATTACTGAAAATTATTTTGCATCCCAAACAGATCTCGAGAATCATTCATATCAGTGACCGCAGGTTAAGTGTTAGTCTACTTGGACAGTAAACTCTCAACTTCTTTTATGACAAAAACTTTAAAGACTTGAAGTTCAACTTCGCAAAGGTCGGCCAAAATGAGTCATGAGCAGTTAAGTTGGGACATTTCCAGTTATTAAACATAACCTCCATACATGGGGTCAGTTGAGTATTGTGCATCAACTTTAAGGTATGAATAGTTCTGGTATAGGGACCCTGATCAGGAATAATTTGACCCCAAGTACACTGAATGAACGATGTTGACAGACTGCAGTGTGTCCAAACTTACATTCAACCCAAACCTCCATTGATCTAAAAGACATTTTACATATGTTTCCAGGAAACTCATCTAGAAAACATAATGCATCGTTATAGATGCATAATTATTAGTTATAAATGATCACCTTGATTAGGTACAACGTTAAAATGACGCCTACATGTTAGTGCAGCAGCAATACTATCACAATGACGATCCGGTCCTCTGAAAGGTCACCGTTGATACGGAACTGTATATAAATGCAGCAGATAATTCTTCTTCTGCTGCTGCTTTTATAAAAGCTAGGATGCACGTAATTCACATGCACTTCGACATTGTTAACTCTCTGAATGATTCTTCCACCGCTGACAACCTGCACCCCGTCACCGCTCATTGTCACAGCCGCCTATCCTCGTCACAGTCGGGGGGGCCATGGTGACTTTATGTGCCGGTATGATCAGAGTAACTTATACTATTTGATGAACTTACATGCTGCTTTGGCTTTGACGACCTTCACGTTGGATTCTGCGGCCTTCAAAGCGGTGGCTTGCAACTGCGGCTTCATCGCCGCCCGCACCGCGCTCGCGCAGATAGAGGAGAAGCGGATGTAGCTGCAGGGAGAGAACACTCGTTAGCCGCATGCTAAAGGACACGCGCTACTGACAGTGAAAAATCACAAGTGCTGCTTTAATGACTAATAATCCCATGCATTATCAGAAAGAGTCACGTCTTGGACGGTCATCAACTAACGTTAGTGCGGCAATCTAAACGCATGGGTGGTAAAGCTAATAGTTAACTAAAGCTAAGCTATGCTACGCCCTCTAAGGATTTAATAGACATAAAAACAACAAGGACGTTGCGAAAGTATTCAGTTATAATAACAAATCCTTATTTACAATAACGTGGTCAACACTGACCACAAAGCTAGCTCTCTACATATACATTATATGTATTTTATTACCTGAGGCCTGCCTGTCTCCAGTATGCAACCATCTTGCCTGTGTTATGCTTCAAGGACGGGTCGGGTATGTGCGTGATGACGACATTTGAGACACGCTGGTCTTTTCCCCGAACCAATAAGAACCGTGTATGATCATGATTGACAGCTTCGAGGGTCACTTGTCCCGCCTCCAGACAACACTTCAACCAGCCTTTTTTTTTTTTTTCTTCTTCTTAAATAACATGTTTCTTGCATGGTTTGGTGAAATGTCATACAGTCGGTTGATTGTAAATGTACCTTTAGATTATGTGGTGGCAGTAACTGAAGTAAGTTACCTTTACACAATAAATTGTTAGCTAGCCACCACATTTAGTTAGTTGTTAAAGAAGATCAAATTACTTTTGGGAAAATTGGAAGTGCAACAATAGCGTCCTAATTGTATGTATGAAATTATTTTACTGATAGTGTTCTGTTGGTATCTAGTTGGTTTGATGCTAGTATGATGTCGTTTAGTCAGCTTGGGTCCTGCATCTTTTTCATGCCCCCATTTGGTAGAATTGGAATTACTTTTGATTAGGTTTAGAAATAATAATGCTAATTTATTGAGTTTCTATTATAGCAAGAATTTACGTATAAATAGGATGTACCGTTTTTTTGACCGTTTTTTACTGATGGATTAATAGATTCACCTACAGAAGTTGCAAGGTGTGCAGTTAGAGTAACTCGATCGGATGATGAAATACACAGAGAAATATCAAATTATTCAAATGTTCAAAAAGCTTCTATGTTGAACAGAGTTGCATAGATCTAAAGTTTAGTGACTAAAATGATTATCAACCAAACACAGAATAAATCGACCTTACATTTATACACATTAATTCAAAACTGATGATACTGTTTGTATGTAAACAATATGAGTTACTAAAATAACTAGTAACTACAGCGTTATAATACATAATACATAGAATACAGCGTTATATACATGTTAAATGTAGCGGAGTAAAAAGATGTATTTGCCCACGAAACGAATTTGAGTAGTTAGAAGTTTAAGGTATAATAAAGCAGATGTGCTTTAGCAACGTAAAAAATGAAAAAAAACAACAATACCTGACATTATCAAATACATAAATATATAATACAAGGATTGTTCTGGACGTTAGAGTGCAGTTCCTGTCCCTGCCACCAGGAAGTCTCGTCGTTTTAAGCTTTTCTCCTTCAGTTCCTGTCTCCACCACCAGGGGGAGTCTCGTCCTTTTAAGGTTTTCTCCTTCAGCTCCTTCCTTCCTCACCGCGGTCACAGGCACCGGGCTCCCGAGCCCTGACGGAAAAGCCTAACAAAATGAAGATCTGGGCTTCAGAGCACATTTTCAAGTGAGTAGTTTTCTTCTGTCTGTGACGATGCCTTAAACACGTATATCTGTTTAGTAACCGTTTTTCTTTCGAGTGATACGTTACTGTCCGGGGCGCAGCTGCTAACCTCCTTAGCTGCTAAGGTTACGCATAAGTTAACAGTCACGTGAGCTAAGGTTAACTGTAACTAAACACACGCTCGCGGTTACGTTACTTAACTGTGTGTCGTTCACGACAGTAATCACATTCAGTAACTGTGACTTCTATTCACCTCCTATGGTTGAAGTTGTTTCAACAAATCTACACTTGTCGGTATTTGTGCGCGAGAAGTAAGCTAAGCTTTAGCTAGCGTTAGCTGAAGGTTAGCTTTGGGCTGTTAGCTTCCTTCAAAGCTAACTTTGTTATTAGATGCTGTAACGTTGAGTAGCTCAGCCGTTTGTGTCATTTTACATGTTAAAGTGTACTGAAACGTTTCAGCCACACGTTAACGTTATTATAAAGAGAAATGATTGCCATGATATTAATGTTTGAACCGCGATCATTGGTGTTACATAACGGTCTGTCTGTCTGTCAAACGAGAGACCATGGTCTGTCTATTGTTTGTGCTCATCGGACAGTAGTACGTGTGGAACAATGGTCGCAGCATTGTTGTCAGTTTCCATAAATTTCTAGTTAAATCCACGATGATGGCCCGTGCTGTGCAGAGGGGGCGTTCCTCCTCCTCCTCCTGTCGGTCTATGTATGTCTAGTTAGGTGATTCCTCCATTTTGTTTCTGCACCAGTCTTTATTAATATTGACAATATGACATTTGATTTTTTTTTTTAGAACATATTTTTGTTACATTATAAGACATTATGGATCATTTTCACTTTTTACCTCCTGAGTCCTGTGCATAATAACTGAACTTCAAAGTTATTTGTTTGTCAATTGTTTGTTGTCACATTTATCTTGCAAGGCAGCTGGATTCTTGCGATGTCACCCATAGCAATGCATTTTGTTTTATTGGTGTGTGTGTGTGTGTGTGTGTGTGTGTGTGTGTGTGTGTGTGTGTGTGTGTGTGTGTGTGTGTGTGTGTGTGTGTGTGTGTGTGTGTGTGTGTGTGTGTATGCGGTGTACACATATTATAATGTAAATATTACAAAATTGACTAACATTGACGGTCTGCAATCCTTTTCCAGAGTGTTAAATGACCTTTAGGAAGTTGCTAAATGTTGATATTGTTTTTTTGACAGCCATCCATGGGAGACGGTGACCAAGGCGGCGATGCAGAAGTACCCCAACCCCATGAACCCCGGTGTGTTTGGTGTGGATGTTCTGGACAGAAGCGTGGACATAGAGGGCCGGTTACACAGCACCAGACTGCTCAGCACAGAGTGGGGGCTTCCCGCCATGGCCATGTCTGTAAGTTAGATGATGAGAGAAACGCTTGAGCGGCCGCTTTCTTTTGATTGATGGTAGGCTTGCTCGAGATGAACTCCGCCTGGCCTGATCTTTGATAATCGTGTGTGTTTCTCGTCTGGCCTCAAGCTAAAGAAATGTACTCAAAACTCAAACTCAATAGTTAAAATAATTTCGTAGAGGAAAGAAACACAAGACGATAGTATTTTTTTTAACCAATCCTGGGTTGTGTCCTTTTCCTGCAGATGTTCGGGGTAACAAGAACGTGCACTTATGTTCAGGAACATTCAGTTGTGGACCCTAAAGAGAAGAGCTTTGAGCTGAAATCTACAAATGTAAGTAGTCCTGTCATCATTGTTAATACACACTTTCTGAACACTGATACAAAGTGTGTGAGTTCCAGTAGGACAGAAAACCAATACATGGCCTCCTCTTTATCATCTGATTGATTACAGGAGGTTATTTTGGTTGAGAAATGCTGTCGATTAACACTTCATTATATCTGAGGACTTCAGGCATTGTTTCTAATGGAACTTTCAAATCTCTGGGAAAACAAAATAGATTTGTGTCCACTGCTTAAGCTAAGCTAAGCTGTAGTAGGTTCCTCAGTCAGCCTTGGCACCTGCTTTTCATTAAGAAGCCATTCACATACCAGCCTTCTAGCTGCTTCTGCTAAATGACTGTAATGTAATGTAATGGTAGTCTAACAGTCTTAACAGTGGACGTTTCACTCGTTAAACACAGGTGCAAATCATACCAGTAATAGTTGCTGGAACCATCGTTAATGTTATCAGTTGCACCTGTGTTTTTCCTGCTTACTTTAACTACAACAAAGGTCTTTGTTGAGCGAGAGGATCCGTGTCCTTGTCTGGGGCTTTATGGCTCTGTTCCCTCTGCAGTGGCTGTTAAATCTACTAAAATGCCCGTAGACGATGTAAATATTGTCAGTGAGAGACAAAGACTAAATGTGACTTTGTTTTGTCCATCCAGATCTCCTTCACTAACCTGGTGTCTGTGGATGAGAAGTTGACGTACAAGCCACATCCGCAGGATCCTGAAAAGTAAATTACTTTTCTTTCATAAATGTCAAATGTCACCCATGATATTTATTATCATTGTTCATTATTTGTTTATTATTTCTAGTTCGGTCTTTTTTATGTTTGAGTATTTTGGTTTATTGCAAAAATGTTTAGTAGTTTTTAATCGAAAGATTATAATCTATAAGAGATTTACCTTTTGAGTCGACTGTTTTATGACCTTTTTATTTGTGTTCTCAGGACGGTGCTGACCCAGGAGGCTCTGATCACTGTGAAAGGCATCAGTCTGAGTAGCTACCTCGAAGGTCTCATGGCCAAGACCATCTCTACAAACGCCGGCAAGGTGAAGCTGCCCTCTTTTAAATTCTCCTGATAACTCGTCACGATCCCTCTCTTCATAGCAATGTGCCCGTCACTACACATTCTGTTTTGTAATACTCTCCCTCCGTCTGTCTCAGGGTCGGGAGGCAATGGAGTGGGTCATCAGACGATTAAACACAGAAATCGAGGAGCTGGCGGCGACCGCTCGTGGTACTATACGTGCGCCAATGGCGGCAGCGGTCGCTGACAAATGATCCCGGTCGTCCCACTGCTTCGTCCACCGCCATGAACCGATGGATCTCTCAGACATTTCCCATCACCTAATCTGCCAACACAGCCTATTAACCACAGCCCCTACGTACGTTTTGTTTCTGTGCGTTTGTCCCTCCTCAGCAGTCTGCGCAGATGAGTTTTGATTCTCGCCGCCATGGGCAGTGACTGGGAGCGCTGAGCTGATGACGGTTAAAAAAAAAAAAAACCGGGTTTGACCGGACTGCACTTGAAGCTCATCGGAATTAGTCTTGTGGTTTTACGGCTCTTATTTTTTTTTTTTAATTCACATAGTGCCTCCACATTTCATCCATTTCTTCTTGTCTGTCTCCCCCCCCCCCCCCCCCTTCATCTTGACTTGATCATCTGTCTCTAATGTTCTCTTCTTATTGTTTCCAAACCCTCGTTAGCTAGTTGAGTACTGGTAACCGCTAACATGAAGTCAACTTTTCTCCAACTTTTTCTGGATTGGCCGACCTTGCTTTGTACAGCAGAACTGACCAAATGATCTCAAAGCCACATGCGGGCTGTATTATAGTTACTCACTGCTTCAGCACTCGTTTCTTGTGGTATCGAAGCTCCAGGCTTTTTATTCTCCACGGTCACGTGAGGTCAGATAATCCAGATTAATCTGCCGTCTTTTGTGCCACCTGGACTTTCTCACGGATGGATTTTGCTGTGAGCTGCAGCCGGATCTGAGTTCAGACAGGAAGGCCCTTGTGGGTGTACTTTCATGGTGCTGTAACACTTACGGTGCTTGTCCAGTTCTTGTACAACTGACACTCTTGTGCCATCAGGTGGAAATCTACCAGCACGGTGGACTAACGACTACTTTATTCTGGCCATACAAATGGGGGACAATGACTTTGTTTCTTGAAGTCTTTCTTACCTTTTGTTCGTTTTGTCTCTTACACTAATGTGCTGTGTAGTCGTGTTACAGTATAAGACTGTGGTACTGAATGTCTAACTTATTTTCAGCATGTGTACTGAAATGCATTTAACAAGACAGGAAGTGTTTAAAGTGCGGCGTTGTGAACGCTCAGCAGTGTTGCAGAAGGAGCTCTGCAGGGTTACGTTCAGGATCACTGAGTGTGCAGAGTGAAAATGTGAAGATTGAAGTAATAGTACTGATTTAATACCCCAAAACACTTTATTTATGATCTTGTCTGTTTTCTCCATGTCTATAGATGGTGTTATTTATAGTATATTTGTTTTAGTGAACAAAGACTGTGTTCATTTTATTCTACGTTTAACTTCTTTATCTCACATCAGACTCTCAGGTTGAGTTCAGTTCCCCTGTTTGCTCCCTCCCTTTAAGACCACATTAAGATGAAGGCAACATTATTGTAACTCTTGTTTGTTCTTTTCTGCTCTTCTCTTTTGGAATTTAATAAGGACAGTTCTACAGATTTAAGTTTACTTTAAAGGGGTTTGTGCTATTTGACGACGTCCGTTAATGAAACTCGGCATCACAAGTGTTCAAAGACGCTCCACGGTTGACATCCTGCTCAACTGTCATTGTCTCTGTTCAGTAGATCCGTGAATGCCATAGGTCAGTCTTTTTCACACCTGCTTCCAGTTCAGCTGAGCTTCTTTTTGAATGCTTGGTCATAATTATCTAACTCATTGGGTCCAACTCAGGATCACGCAGTTTGAAGTATGGTCAGCTGTCTAAATGACCCATCAGCCATTTGGTAACCTCACCGTGTCTCCTTTCATGACCGAAGTGTGATGTTTTTCTATGGAGAAGATTTTAGGAACAGTGGCTGTAAATAGGCTTATATTTATATTTTGGTGGTGTTACATTCCAAGAATGTGAACGTGTAAAAGGATATAAGTAATGCACACTGAAATGTTTCAAAATAAAGAGATGTCATTGTTTCATGAATATGTTGGTGGTGGTGTTTTTCTTTAAATGTGTGAACTCTAGAGGTTTATTTTCCCAAACCAAAAATATGTGGACCCCCTTAATCAACCCCTTCCAGTGAACAAAGAGATGAATTAGTCAGTGAAAATATGCAGGTAATTGGCTCCTGACAGTTGAGTTTACCAGGAAACATGAGAAATGTATCAGATCCAGTTTAAATGTAATGCACTGTGGTGAGAGTATGAATATTGGCACACAGCGTGCTGTCCAAAACCAACAACGATACCGCCAGAATGCAAAAACGTTTTAATACCTTGTTTGAAACAAAAATCAGATTTGAGCCTGAATACCACTTTAGAAGCATTTATAAAGATGAACTATTGATTTGACAGGAATGCTGTAGATTTGTAAGTTGTGATTATATACTGTGTAACAAGGCCTGTTAATCATTTACAGTCCAGAATCCAGGGTGGGGCAGATGTAGCTTCACCTTGTAAACACATCTGTATCGTGATGTATCCGATATCTACAAATGCAGTTTGTTCACAGGTTGAAAGTTTTAAGGCTTTGAAATGAGATGAAGAGCGTTTGATGAATTAAACAGACCAGTTTGTCAGTTGAAGCCTCTGTCTGTTTCAAACAACTCGGCATCTGAAGAGATGGCTATAAATCCCTGTTAAAAAAATATAGGCAAAGGTCAGCACAACACGTTCTGCTCTTAATTCAAATATCCTCCAAAAGTCAAACATTGACCGAACATTCATGAGTAATCTTTTACCAACACTGACCTCTTCCATCCCCAGAACTGTGTTGACCAGCTGTACGTGTTTCATTCTGGGTAAAAGAACTCCTGTGCCCAGTTCCACTGAAACAGACAAGTCAAGTCACGGACAATGTACACTACACATTGTGTTGTTGGATTGTATCGGCATATTGTGAAGGACAAAAATGCATTGTTTCCTTCTGCATTGCTCTAATTCATGTTGTTAATTGCATCTGTGTTCCCCCTGCAATGACGCGTTAAAAGGGCTGCTGTGAACACAAAAACAGACTCACCGTTCAGTTTTGCAATGACTAGTGTCATGCCTGCCTTCATCAAGTGTTCCAAAGGATCGGTCTGCAAAGAGAAACATGTGAATCGTTTCAGTCACTGTATTTTGTTCACACATTAGGCTTCCTGTGACTAACGTATAGAGTGGTGTCGTTGTGTGTCACATACCTGAAAGCTTCCCACTTCACTCGACTCCAGCGTCACTGTAAAGCTGTTTAAAAGTAAGACATATCATTAAGTCTACTTTAAGTTTGCGTTTGTGAACTCAGGCTCAGGTGTGTTTTAAAAACATGGCGATGCTCACTTATCCAGTCTCACGGAGCCCTTCAGTCGTCCACCATCAATCCACACTTTACCGCTGTTTGTGGAGTCCTGAAAGTAAGAGGTTTAAATTACTGCTACAACCAATGATTATTTATCATTAATCAGTTGTTTTAGTCATTCATTGTTTAGTATATTACATGTAGGAAACCCACATTGGAGAACGGTTAGTTTGTAGCATTTTTATTTGATAAATGATCAAAATAATTGTCCATTTATTTTCTGTCTATTAACTCATTTGATTAACCGACGAATCCTCTGAGCACTAGTTAGAATTTATCTGAATGTACTTATGTAATATCCACTATACGACTACTTTGATGCATTGTTGACATAAAGAGTAAGTACTCACAACATTGAGTTTGAACAGCGGGGTCTGGGTACCATTTGGTTGGATGGCGAGAGCCTTGACAGCGCCTTGAAAACCCAGTTTAACAACACCGGGCTGGAAGGAAAATATTGGCACTGCTCTGGCATAAACCTGCAGATTCATCAGAAGTCCGGGAAACATCTTGGGAAGCTGCAGTGAGAGAGAAAAAATAAGTGTAAAGAGTAAATGGTTGTGAGACAGTTGAGATTCAACTTCAAGCAAGGAGAGATACAAGACAAGCTACAGACAATGCAGAAGTTAACGGACTTGTGTTTGGAATAAAGTTGCTTTTTCTGGTTCTTTGGGTTCATTTCATATAAGCAATTTTTTTTCTCCAACTGTTGCAAAGTGCAGGTGGCAAGGTAGACTAGTATGGGAGTAACATGTCAGTTATAGAGTGAGTGAGCAGTAACTCAGGTCCAGATAAATGATTATGGCGCATAAACGTGTGATGTAGAATGTGAAAAAGAACATGCACTGATGTTTAAAAACCTCTGTAGTGTTAAAAATGAGTTAGTTAGAAAATGAGATTAAATTCATGGTGCTGTCTGCACCGGTTTATAAAAATAAAAATTAAAAAATCCTCCTGACTTCAAATAAAACAGGTCCCACATCTGTATCAAATGTTTTTGTCCCCATGACATATTGTATTTATGTGTGGTCCACATTTACCGGATAGATTGCTTTTAGGACATGTCTGTTGATTTTGAATGACGGTGTTTAAAGATTTTTGATCACTGAATTTTGCTATTATACATGTGATCATATATGTGATGGCATGTAAATATGTTTTAAACATGTTCATCATAAAGGTAGGGGATCATACATTTCAGAAGCAGTACTGCTTTTTGATAAAGGGAAAATAAAACCCGTCAGTGATGCCAAATGTAACCCTGATACACACTTACCTGAGGAATGTAAGGCCCCATCCAGCTGGTGTTCAGGTGCATGTGGAGGTATGGAGGTATCTGAGATGATGACACACCATCGTTTAACAGTATAGACAAATATTAGGGCAGAAAGATTGTGTTGCCGTTTGTGTTTCAGGTTGCTCTTACCATGCTCTCGTTGATGACGGCCTGAAGCCGGTGCGCTTCGTAGGCTACGTAAGAGGCGGAGTTCAGAGTGAACTCAGACAGGCCCACTGACAGCATGTAGCCCGGCTGCTCGGGCACGGTGAAAGGCTTAGCCTTAAAGGGAGGCTCTGTATGACTTTTCATATCGTAGAACTCTCCCTTTAAATAAAGAGTTGCAAATGATGAATTTCAGCTATTGATCACTTTTTTGTTGTTATTAATTCTTTACACATGTCTTGGCACTCGCCCTAATAATAAATTACTGCCATAGGACATAACTTGGACATACGGTACACCTATAGTTCTGTGTTTATATACCATCATTTCTTTCAAAGATCTGCCTGAAATGATGTGGCCAAAAGTCAGAGGTCTTCCGCTATACAAAAAAATAGATTGTAGAGTGTGTGCGTCCTTACCTTAAGACCTAGATTCAGACTTGAAGCATTGATGACGGGCATGCCGGTGAGAGGGAGGTCAAAAGTAACGTTTTCCCCCACATCGAAGGAAACTGATGAGAGTAGAAATCATATGTAGACTGAATTATCTATTCATTGATTTAGATTATTTGCTGTTAATTTACATTTGGACGATGTAACTGGTATCAACATGGACATTTTTAGGGTGTTTTCGAGGATGCGGCCTGCTGCAATACCTTTCATGGCCTGTAGGTAGTGCTCCAAGTCTACGATGTACTTCTCCACTCCAGGGCAGATCTATGGAGGAAAAAAACAAGGCAAATGTCCTGCAATGCTCCTCACTAAAAGTCTGTACAATATGTTTCAACTGAGCATTGTCTGATGATCATACAGCATAGACAGAATACTGATAAATGTGACACAGATATACACTCACTGAGGCCTCTATTTCACCCTTGATACGCCCCTTGAAATGCTCCACGAAAGGCTGGAACCACCGACTGTTGACGAATGAAAATGCAGGGCTTACATCCAGACATCAGTATTTGTTCTATTCCCCTTCCTCTCCCTGTCCCTGTGTTTTACTGTACCTTGCTCCACCCTGAAATCGTACGTCCACATTTGCAACATGAGCTTCACAGCGGGCACTGGTGACAGACAGATGCCCGTCAGCGTCTTTCCCCAGCTTCACTACAGAGGTCACATCCATATTAAATATAGCCATGTTGAATGATCCCCCGTCATGTCTGAAACACACGCACAAACAAAGTCAGTGCATGTGGTGGTGGTGGTGAACATTTATTCATGCAGTTAACATATCCAAAGCCACTACCGTGTGTGTGTGTGTGTGTGTGTGTGTGTGTGTGTGTGTGTGTGAGTAAGTGTAGCATACATATACACACAAATTAAGCAGACTAACCTCAGTGACTTGTCCAAGTTATAACGTATTATGCATGCTGTTGTGGAAATTTATCATATCGTTCTTTTAGGTATAACTTGTATCGCTTAAACCTGCATATATGTAGATGAGGCCAACCAGGCTCATTTAAAACCTAACGATAAATGAGTTCATCGGTATTTTAGCATTTCTGACTTGCTGTAGTGTTATTTCACCACCTAACCCTCTTCCCACGAAAAGGCTGGGAACTGGCCTTGGTCTGTGCAGCGGCAGACAGAGGAGGACGACATCTGCGAAGGGGGGGTGAAGGGAGGAGACGAGATAACGTGCATATACTCTGTTTTTGTCTATTCCTTGTTGTTAGACCTCCGAACCATCTGTGGGGAAAGAGCTCTATCCATTCAGTTGAATTATCATTAGTGTCTGTTAAATAAATATGTTTTTATATTTTAAGAGTTTTCTCATCTCGATTATTTCTCACCGGGAGGTTAAAAAGATTATTTTCCACGACACATGCATTACAAAAAACATCTGGTTGCAAAGCTATCTTCATTATGAAAGTAAAAAATTCAGTTTCTCTTCCGCATTGTTTCATTCCCGTGTTTTCTTGTTTGTATCTAACTGGTGGCGGTTTGCCACAATTCAAGCCTTTGTGACGAAATAATAAATCTGAGTTAGACAAAAGTTAAAAGTCACATTAAAATCCTTTTAAAGAATGGGCTCAGCTCTGTAGTGCAGACTGGACATCTTCGAAATATATAATTTGATATGAACGCATGTTAAAACAGGCCTTATAATATCCCCAGTTAGCTGTAACTTTCATATTCAACAGAAACTGGGTGGATGACTGTAGTTATAAACTGACCTATAGTGGCCTCATGGTACTGGGTGAAAGAACAGGAAGTCCCCCAAATTACTGTTTTTTCCTTTTAGACCTTATCTTAAGGTTCTTAAGCTTATATTTCTTGGGGCGTAGTTCCCCAGGTGGCGTTACTGGTTCCCTCTCATTTTCCCCTAAAGGCCCCGCCACACTAACACCACCTATTATAATCTAACTGACACCATTTGATCCAGGATAGTGTGGCAAGTTCTGGTTTCCAGTCGTTTAAATGATCAGTACTGTTTTATGACTTAAAGGCCAACATAAAGATCACTTTAATTTAAAAAGTTAGGACAGAGTGTCATAAGTGAACCGGTAAGTACAGGAGTACAGGAGTTGAAACAACACAGCACTGGAGACATGATACCTTCGAGGAGACACTTCCTTTTCTAGTTGTTGAACACAAAGGCTATTTTAAATGTTAATATCACTTCCTCATTTAGGCGTTATGTACATTTCTTTCAACATTTCAAACTGAAGTGTGTAATTTATACATTTGAATTACAATATTTAATATTGTGGTGAAGAGGATAATCAGGTTACCTCAGGTGCTCTGAAGATTTGTCTTTTGCCCAAAAAGAAAACCTGACAACACACCTTGAGTGAACAGCTGTGGGGTCACTTGCTTCACGATGAAGGAGTTTAAATGTATGACTGAGATCGGGGGAAACTCACATTAGGCCAACACGTGTCATCCACCTGCCGATTACTGCAACACTGAGGCCTGAGATGGATGTGTTGAATCCTGTGATGTCCTGATAGAACTCAACAGATGGCTCTGGAAAGTCACACTTTGTGATGGTGACTCTAGTGCACATGGGGAGAGCAAAGACCGGTGTGAGGACATGGATCTGAGTAATGTGAAAATGTCTAATGAAATAACTCCAGAATGTTAAATGTAACCTTACCCTGAGAATGTGTAGTGTATGAATTTCAAGATTGTACCACTGATGTCAGGGAGAGTGACGAGATCCAGCTTCTCCTGAATCCATCCTGCACCTACATGCTTTCCTGGGATGAACAGCACACTTGTACAGTTTTAATAATTTTGAATGAAACATATTTCATTGACCGTTTTGTTGGGTTATTTATGAAAAGACTAATGTAGCTGCACAGCAATCTAACTCCCCCAAGAAGCAATTATTTTGTGTTTGAATAAAGTTAACTGAGTGAAAAACACCATTTCACATCGACTTACCGTACTGAAGTCCTTTGTTAGTCAAGGTGACTTGTACAGCAGGATTTTCTCCACAGGTAAAGGAGACGAGCATGAGCACTACTATCACTGGTTGAAACATGTTCCTGGGTCCTCTGTGGCGCAATGTACCAAATACTTACAGCAACTGCAAAACTCTGCACAGTCAAAGAACCACCGAGACATGTAACTTACATTTCCACGTTAAAAATACATTCTAAAATCAAACATATACTATTCTCGTTTGACCTATTGTTGTGATATTATGTAGCACATACCTTTAAATACTGCAGTGATTTCACCAAGTTGAAAGTCAGCTCCTGAACAAGCGTCTTCACTGTTTCTCATGCTGTTGATTCGTCACGTTCGCTTCCTGTTACTGAGAAGTGAAACTTACTGACGCCTGACAATAAAAGACGCACGCGCGCGTGTGTGTCGCGCTTGACCGGACACTATTGTTTGATTCTGCTCTGTCTGTGTTGTTCAAATACTTGGTAGAATGTGTCAAAAACTGAACAAAGTGAAGGTTTTAGGAGCTCAAGTGTTGAATGAAATCTATACTTGAAGTACAATAGCTCAGTGTTGAGCTATGTGTTGTTGAAGGTTAATTTGAAAAGAAACAAGTTATTTGAAGAACATCCTCATTCTTGAAAAAAAGGCCTATCATGGCCCACTAACATAAGGAAGTGATAATCTCTCCCATGTGTGTCTGAGGTATGAAGCTGACTACAGTTGTATTGTAGATAATCAACAGGGCCGGGTTTTCACATGTCTGCTGCTGTTTTTGGAGGCCTCTGAGCCCTGTCAAGGATTATTAGGCAAATGCAAATTGTTATTTTTTAAGAAAGGGAATCTTAATTAACATTGTAAGAGTAAGTTAAACCGAGCCCAGGACAGTAGAACTACAAGAGGAAGTAAAACCAGCAAGGTCTCTCAGTCATCCCTGGCTACATTTCAAGGAATCATTAGAATCACCAGCCATAAAATATTTGATTTATTTATCTCTTAATTCAACAAATACTCTTTGTCTCACACACCATGGTTAGTTCCATTAAATCACAATTAACAAGTTCAATAGGAAGAGAATATTATCAGACAGACATTTTTTCATATAACACAGTTAGGACCCACTTGCTTGCACTTTGAATTCACTTCATCCAGAATGACACTTGAAACACCAAGAAAACAAATGAGCCAACAAGGACTACTATAGGCATAAGATGGAAAATAAAACACTAAAACGAAAACAAACTGAAATAAAATTGTTTAAACAACTACACATACGTTTTTTTTTTTTTTTTTACGGTTTATTATAATCCACAGAGCACCATCTGATCTGATGGGAGCATTGATATTTTCTCTGAAGTGGGATTATTGATATATCTAGCAGCTCAAAAACCAATAATTACATATTCACTCCATTGTTTTTCACATATTTCATTCCCCAGATATAAACACGTATACACAGTAAGACCCATGGTAGACATTTTCACTGGATCTTTGACAACTTTGCATGAAGACTGATACCTGGACAGGCCTTTTAATGCCCGCATATTTATTCACCCCTTTCATGCGGAGGTTGTATTCCTCTGTCCAGTCAATAAAACACATTTTCTGGAATGAGTAGAATACTTAACACTATGATTGAAAAGTTTATTATTGCACATTATCACGAAGGCAAAATAAAAAAAGATGTACATTTCACACAAATAATCATCCTCATGAGCTTCTTTGTCAAGTGGTTAACATGATGTTTTGATAAGGTCTTGCGTCATGACAACTTGCCAGAGTGTGGCATTTTAGCGCATCGCCATTCAACAAAGGTCATCTCTGAAGCCCTCAGTCGTGGATATTGTACCTGTACGCCTCTATGAGTCCTTCGATCGAGTGAATGAAGCCAGATATGGCGCATATGCCCCCAATAACAAAAATGGCAACGTCGAAGAAGACGTGGTGCCACAGCAGATTCCTCCACTGGAGCTTCAGGTGGAAGAGGCTTGGCAGGAGGAAGCATAGGCCAGCGCCGGTGAGGCTCCCAGTTAACCCCATGAGGAGGGCGAAATGGGGGACAAAGACGGCCATGAGCAAGGTGAAGACTACCAGGGCAATTCGAAGTCCCAGACCCCATGACTTCAGCTGCCCGCCAGGGCCGTAGCAGTCAGGGAAGATGGCTCTCCCGCCATCCTGGAAAAAGGATTTCTCCAGAACCTCAACTGCAGCAAAGAACGGCAGCGGGTAAGATAACAGCGCCTTGGCAACGAGGAAGAGGTTCACCACAGCCCGGATGGTCGAAGGCAGGTTATCTGTGATGACCTCTTTGGTGGCGTCTGCCCAAGTCAAGTAGGCCACCAGGGCGAAGAGGCCCTTGAGGACGCAGGCTGAGATGTGAGTCCACTCCATCATGCAGTGGAACTCGCTGGGCTTCTGCATGTTTCCCTCCAGGGAGGGGAGGAAGATCTGGGAGGTGTAGCTGAACACGATGATGCCGATTGAAATGGGGAATTTCTTCACATCGATATAAAACTTGACCTTGTCCCAGGCCCAGTCGCGCGCCCTGGAGAGGCAGTAGGCAATCACGAGGACGTTGATGACGAAGTGCGCCATAGTGCAGAGCAAGCTGAACTTGGACACGGCCTTGAGGTTCTTCAGGAACGCGCAAGGCAGGAGCGCGACCGTGGCCACCACAGACCAGGCCTTCTGGGAGACTGGGAACCCCGGGAAACTGTTGACCATCAGGTTGCCGCTGACCACAACGTAAAGAATGCAGGTCATGACCAGCTCGATGATCTGGGCCACGTTCACGACGTGCCCGCCGAGAGCTGGGAAGCGGGGCGCGCAGCAGGCGTTGGCGATGTCGGTGTAGGAGTCCCTCACGCGCACTTTTATGCCGTCCTCGTTCTCCTCGTACAGACACGCGATGAGGATTTTTCCGGTGTAGCAGCACACCACGGCCGCGAAGATAATGAGGAAGAGACCGAGGTAGCCACCGTGGAGGATGGCGTAAGGCAGGCCGAGGACGAACATGCCCTGCGGACAGAGAAGCGCAGTTGAGTGGTAATGGACGAGGCCTACATCGCAGTGACAGGCCGAACCAGCCCAGGCATGCAATGACTGGCTCACAGAGCTCACATCTTACATAATAACTGTAACATATCTATCTATCTATCTATCTATCTATCTACCTATCTATCTATCTATCTATCTATCTATCTATCTATCTATCTATCTATCTATCTATCTATCTATCTATATATCTATCTATCTATCTATATATCTATCTATCTATAGATAGAAATATAGATATAATGATCACAGCCAAAAACATATCGCTATATCACAGCGATTTATTTTCAGTGTCTGCCTAAAACATTTTCTCTTTCACCTCGCCCTTGAAAAAAACGGGCCTTTCGTTTGCGTAAATCGGCGGAATCGAAATAAGGCTTTAAAAAGACAATTTTAAAACGAACTTTTCAATTAATTTGGTTACAAATTTCAATTTGATGGTGGCGCTGATAAGCACGTGGGTGCCATTCAGCCTCAGGGCTATCAAAGCCATACAGGCCCTGCCTGCAACTCCACTGATAAAAAGATTTGAATATATAAATTCTAACACATTGGCTGCAATGAATTCCCCCTCAAACCAATAATTAAACGTTAAATTAAAGTCTGCGTTAATTATGGTACACATGTAGCCTACCACCAATTAATCCAGTTAAAGCTCAATTTAAAGTATTCGACAATATTGAACATATTGTTTATTATATTCTCTTGGATCGTGTGAAATAATGCGCATCCCCAGAAAAATCTGCGGCGTCTTAAAATATAAATCTTATAATATGAAAATCCTCAGTTCAAGGTGACTTTTGGTCCAGTCGCAGGCCTGGTCCACGCAGCGCGTTATTGTTGCATGCACACATGCAAGGTGAAAGTCACCACGGTGTACCTGAATGGCATTGGTGACGTTCCAGCCAGCTTCCCATGTCGTGATTTGTGGTTTATCCTCATCCAGCGAGCCCCCTGTCTTCATGGACGAGGGCCTTCGCTCGGTGCCATCTCTCTGGTAGTGACTGTCTCCGTCCAGCTCCCCCTCTCCCTCCACGCGTCCCCCTTCCTCTTCCCCCTGAAGGACATCCATTTGCATCCCATGCCTGTAGTCGTAGTCCAAGTCGTCGCACTCGGCGAAACCCACACCCTCTTCATCCGTCGCGGCCTGGAAGCCCAGCCGGGCGAACACCCCGCTGACCTTGGCCTGAGATTTGTTGGACACCGTGTGGGCCGCGTTGGTCAGCTTGTTGGTGAGCTTGTGTCGTATTAGGTGAGCCATCTTTATCCGAATAAAACACGTTCTTCAACTGAAAATGATATCACCGAGTGAAAGCAAAAGAGGCAGATGCATGCAGGGTGATTTGTTCTCCGTTTTTAACTGCTACTGTAAAGTCATGCCTGTTGCCTCTTCGATCGTCGTCGCAAAGTAAGCTACCCAGCCCTCTAACGGCTGCCAAACCGTTTCACCCAAAACCGTTAAAAATCCTCAGCCGCTTCTCTTGGCTTGCTCATCCATATTACTCCCTAAAATAAAGCACTCCTTAGCATCTGCTTCACGTGGGAAACGCCCCAAAACAGAGACAAAAACGAAAATATGTCCTCATGTGTCGTTAAAAAAGACAACTTAGCATTTGTTTTTTGTCAGTTGGGGGTCCCTTTGGTGGCAGCACGGGCGCTGGAATCTCTGACTGCACCACCGAGAGAGAGGAGAGAGGAGCGTGCACGTGTCCGCATAGTGTGTCAGCAGTGTGGCTCGCGCACAGCACAACTACCACGGAAGGCAGAGAGAGAGAGAGAGAGAGAGAGAGAGAGAGAGAGAGAGAGAGAGAGAGAGAGCGCGTTAATTTACCGACAGAGTGATCACGAGGATAAAACGGTCAGGTAATTTAAAGGCAGCAGGAATTGCTCTTGACATTCTGCACGACTGAAGAGATCAAACATTTTACCTGCTTTCATGCTGCATTCTGTCAACAGGTCGACGGGCAATGCCATCAACGAATAGACATACGATGCACGAACTTATAAATATTCAGGCTTATGAAACTATATATATTTTTTAATTCTTACATTGATCTGCAGTTGTCTTTGCGATATATACAATTTATAGCAAATACAATTAACACCAAATATACATTAACCATGGGCCAATAGACTATTCGTACAACAAGGCAATCTCTATTTTTTCGTTAGACAGAATTTTAACTGTTCCGCCTGACCTGCTCAATCTTAAATTTGTTAAATAAAGCACGCAGACTGACAACGAGCACTCACATGCAGTCGAGAGACACACATCTCATGTGTAGACAAAAGGCCTGATATTCCACGGGTTGCCTCATATCTTTAAAGAATGATGAAATTATGTTTTTGGAAATTATACTATTTGCCAACAGTAAATATTGTAATGAATTTTCCAATAATGTTGAATTATTTTGTTCTTACACATTCAAGTAGCCTATTTCCATACAAAATACGCCCCCACCTTCATATTTAAATATTTAAATGAATGCCACTGTTTGCTCAGATCTTCACGTTGTGAATGCATACGTGTAGAGATTTTAAGTTTCCAACTCATTTAACAGCTTGATTCCAGATGAGCAGGATGCTCATCATATCAGCAACGAGTTGCATCCCTTCACAGCCTGCTGAGCATCCTGCAGCTGGCCTGCTGCAGAGCCCCGGCAGCACCACGGACAGCTCCTTCTAACGGAAAGAAAAGAAAACGGGTCAACCTCCTCCTCAGCCTTTTTGTTTTCTTTCACACAGAATAAAAAAAAAAGAGTCTGCCCATTTAACACACCACGAAATTAATCTAGCTATATTAATTATTGTCTATAATGGTCTACATTTATTTGATATCCGCACATTGGAAAAAAGGGTAGAGTTATTTATTCTCCACCTCAGCTCTAATCCTCGGGAATATACGAAGCACCTCGTCTTTGCCTCGATAATCTGCTGTGACACGGCTGAGCAAAAGTGTCATCACATTTTTGCAGCCTGCTACAGAAATGTATCCCGCTGTGGTGAAGGCTGGAAATCCACGCCATTTCTCTCTTCTTTAACGAAACATTGAACATTTCTGAGGATATATGTAAACCAAACTAATTTAGATGTATCTTTTTTCAAGGCTGAGTGAAATGTTCGCACAGAAACAAGTAGGCCTATACTAAGACATGCGAGACAATATCTTACGTGCGGCATTGCAAGAAACTAGAGGTCTAAATTTAGAAACCAGCCAGAGGACAGAGAAAGTTCCGCATATTTTCATGCTTGGCTTGGGCAGCTTTGCCAGCTGCCATTGGTGCTCAGGCCAACATAGTGTTTGTTAGGGAGTGTGTGTCATCCATGTCTGGAGGTATGTGCGTGCATGTGTGTTTGTGTGTAGGCCTATGTGTGTGTGTGTGCGTGTGTGTGTGTGTTTGCAGGACAGTGAGGAAACAGGGAGAGTCCTTGAGGCATATCTCCCTCCCCCATTACATGCACAATCCCCGGGCTAACGCTGGGACAGAGGATCGGATGCAAATGTCACACACACGCGCACACAAAAACGCAAGCATGCGAAATACATGCTGCCTCACCCTAAATCTTAACAAAAAAAAAAACTGCTTCTACATCTAAATATGAAATAAAGACATGTACGAATAAATATATGTTGCAGAATATAAAATGATTTCGCAAATCTGAAATATAAAAACTCAATATTGAAACAAATATACCGGGCCACTATAAATTCTGTCCAACACGATACACGTATTTCTACTTCCTCGCGACAAAATGAGTTTTCGGTGTTTCCTTTTTCTTTGAAGGGGCTTTAAGATTGGTTGCTGGGGCGACCAATTTAGCTTCTAGGCTACAAAGAGAAGGATTAATTCAGGCTGAATGTGTGTGTAAGAGACAGCAAGAGACACTTGCACTGTGTGTGTGTGTGTGTGTGTGTGTGTGTGTGTGTGCAGGCCTGAGATACGGAGGGGCTTATAGCCTCGTCTAACAGCCGTGCAGTGCTGACTGGAAGCAATAATCTCTGATAGTTGCCATGGCCACAGTAATTGGACAGAGTGTGTGCATGTGTGTGTATGTTGAGATTTTGGAGAAAAGAGATTTATTTTCCTCAGCGCAGGTTATTTGTGTCTGAAAGCTTTGACTCAGTGGTTGGCCTGGAAGGAGAATTAAAACAATTAAGCAAATCATAACCCCTTTGAGTGACAGAATAAAGTCAAAATAAACAGCTACAGAACAGTCACTTCCAAGGCACAGTCGCGAATTTTTTGTTTTATGATAAAAAATATATATTCTTTATGCGCATCTGCATTTATATAAGCATCAGATAATGCTGATTGGCTTTGATGTTTTGAGAATACCTTTTATTGAAAAAGCATGTAGAACATTTCAAGCGCATCTCCTGACCACTGAACCATGGTCACGCCACCCATAAATTAGAACAACATTTTGCACGATCGCTCGTGCATGTATAGGTATATACATGTCAGCTGAATTTGGTTTTAAAATGCCTTCCTACAAAACAAGTCATTTTTTACAGCACTCATTTTGATTTGTCTCAGAAGAGAATAGCACAGGTGTAGCCTAAATTATACAATTATTGATGGCTGAATTCCATTTAGCTGCTCCAGAATCAGAGTCCTGATATTGTGCATGCTGGCTCACTGTCATGACTTACTGGGACAGTTGAATACAACTGAGCCATCATTAATGTGCTTTTCCCAAATGTTTTTTCAACTTCTCACCTAAATATGTCCCATATATGCTTCTGTGGTTAAGATTAGATACAATTATTAAGGGGGACAACTATAATGTAATAATACAAAAATCTAAATGTTAAATTGGTGAAAATGGGCATGGTCTTCAAGACCAAAGAAAGTGATTCTAGAAAATTAGATTTTGCAAGGCCTGGTTAGCTTTCCAGTGGCAGGGTTTGGGTCAATTCTAGCTCCCTCCAACTTCAACCTAACTAGAGATCTAATCAGCCAACGTGATCAACAACATCTTAAAAACACATTACTGACTTTTGAAATGCTAAAGAACAGTGGATGAATTGATACTGTACAGACATATTAATCTTATCCACTAAACAAGACATAGATTGCTAACATGAAACTCACACGCACACACTTTCACACACATACATGAATGCATGAATAGTGACAGGTGCACAAACACATTAATCACTCTTTGGCCGAAAAAGATCTGCTGGGCTTACAGTGCCAGAGACTGAAGAGATCGGTAGTGACAGACGATGTGCGTGTGTGTCTGTGTGTGTGTGTGTGTGTGTGTGTGAGAGAGAGAGAGAGAGAGAGAGAGAGCGTATATGTGTACAGTGTTGTCTCAAATAGGAAGATTGTGTGTGTGTGTGTGTGTGTGTGTGTGTGTGTGTGTGTGTGAAGGGTGTGGAGGAGAGTCATGGAGGTTGCAGGGGTTTTGTCCGCAGTGTGGCTCTGATATTTCAGAAGTGCTCAGTTAGGATTGTTACATAAACTGGCTTCTCTTCCTCCATCAGTCATTCTCTCTCTCTCTCTCTCTCTCTCTCTCTCTCTCTCTCTCTCTATCACACACATACACACACACCCACACAAACACACACACACACACACACACACACACACACACACACACACACACACACACACACACACACACACACACACACACTTCTATTGTTGAAGGAGGTAACACAATGGTTGGTAACACAATGTGGCCCACTGATGAGTATCAGTATTGCAATATTTACATATATGCATGTATTTGCGAACTGGGTGTCTGTGGCAATATTTCCGGAAAAAATGCTGCATTACAGTTTCTCACTATTGTATTCACACAAAAATGTGACTATGCACACTAACTCAGACACAGCTCAGGACTCCAAACTGCTCAACTTTAAGCACAAATCCATCGATTTCACTGAAATAGAAATTCTAATTCAGTCAGGACGGAAATCTTAAGGATTGCCAATTTAATTATTGTGATTCCAATCAGTGGAATTTAAATTTAAATTGATAATCTCATTGTGGCATCATAATGACACAACAACTGTCTTCTGATTGCAGAATGTACCGGAACAAAATGCTGTGTTGTCATGACAACGAATGGAAAATGGTTCCAGAATGCTCTGATTCATAATCACACACATAATCATCACTTACAGATGTTTAAAAAACAGCCACAGAGGAGTCACAGTCTTTTCCCGTCTCCACATAACAGCATTTGAGTGGGAGGTGAAAACCCTCAATAGAGTTAAGTGAGCTTGTATTTGAGGGGTTGCTGTTCTAATCCCCGGAGTCGATGCTTAACTGTTCCATTGCTGCCAGTGTACTCTGGAGCAATGGGAAAAAGACACTAGTTAATAGTTAAAAAAGAGCAAGTTACATCTTGTAAACATTTTATTTTCTACTCACTTTTATTATTTTATCAGTAAATCGCATCATTTTCAGTGGAAACCACCCAAAAATAAAATATTGTTGAATAGGTTAAATAAGAAAGACAGTGAATAGTTAAAACTAAGACTAATAAATGACCTTATTAAATAATTGTATTATTCATGAACACTAAACATGATTGTTCCCAACATGTAAATTCCCTCTCCTTCCCCTCCCTGTCAGTGGGAAATAACAGTCTGTTCATTCCTCCACAAAATGGAGGCTGCTTGGCATCACTCCGGCAGTCCCAGAGTGCTTGTAGCCTATTAGTTCCCCTGCGCCTCATCACCGCTGCCTGGATGACAAGCACAACAAGCAGAGAGCTGCGAGCATCGTGCACAGACAGCGACACAATGTCACGTCTTGCCTCCTGGGAAGAATGAATGGACGTCAGTGTGTGTGTGTGTGTGTGTGTGTGTGTGTGTGTGTGTGTTGGGGAGGAGAGGAAATAGATGGGGGTGTATTTGTATTTGAGTTTGTGACCGTATGTGCATGTTTGTGTGGGTGGGGATGTGTGGAAAGTGTGGATGTGTGTGTCTTACCAGTGTAACTGTGTGTGTGTGCGTGTTCGAGAGGGTGAGCTGACCCAGATCTGCTTATTAGCATCAGGAGGAGGGGGACGGCAGTCACTTAGAGCTTTGTGCCTGAGCAGTGAACTGTGCTCATGCTTCATTGACACACCATCAAGCATCATACAGTAACACTACATACACACACACACACACACACACGTACACACACACACACACACACACACACACACACACACACACACACACACACACACACACACACACACACACACACAGACAGACACGCTTTCCTTCCTTCATCCTTTTCCTCCTTTGCTCCAAAATATCTGTGCTATCCAGGAAATAAATCCACCCAGAAAACACAGTTTATAATTTTTTAAGAAAATGCATTTATCTGAACAGCAGAAATCAAATGTTTTGTGTTGGACAGCTTGACATAATTCCAAACATTTCAACATAGCAGTAGATATTCAAACCCGGGAAGAATTTGTATTTCGCTGGATGATTACATCAAATGGAAATACTGTGTCTTAAGCATTACTTTAGACAATAAATTACTCTTAACGTTTTCTGGGGCAGAACGCTGCTTGTGTAAAGATTTGTAGATTAATCGTGCTGCATTGAAGGGGTTTAACTAACAGTCAGCGTGGATGTTTGTATATGAAATCCTCATTTAGATATTGTATTTCAGTTTGCTTTCAAGATCTGCACTGGCCCGAATATATTAAGAGATATTCTAGTTTTAAAAACAAGATGATTTGTAATTGATTCACCGAAATGGTGCACACGAAGGATTACAACTGCCATGATGTAAAAAAAAAAGGAAAGTATTTTGTAAGAACGAAAGATTATTTGCACAAACGGGTGCTTCCATTTTTATTCAACAATGGGAGAGACCTTTTTAACATCCGATTTATCTATGGCGTTAATTAAGTATTTTTCCTTGTACATTTGTTCATTAACTACTGTAACTATTCTTGATCTATTTGAGCATTGGGGAATACATTCATGCAATTTAGGGTAATCAAAATCAGAGTGTGAGATTTCCAACATGAACATGTGCATAGACTGAATGCTGTGACCTGAAGCAGACTGGGATGTACAGTAGCTTAAATGTGCAGGTGTCCCACATCACCAGCTGAGGCTTCACTCGGTCAGCTTAGAGTAACAGGATGGCAGACAGAAAGAAATCAGGGATCTCAGGGCCTGAGGGAAAATGTCTGTTCACATGGTTTAGATGTATAGCTTCAAAACGGACTCATCCATTTCTAGCATATTTATGCAGTTGACCCCTGAGTGATGAGTGATAAGAAAAAAATGGCAGCAAGACTTGAAACGTCTCTTTTAGTTTGCAAACAGATTGGAAATGGATCTGTAGAGAAACGTTAGGCTATTTTTATTTTTTATGGCTGCATCATTCCTTTGTATGGAAACTTTGGGTTTTCCACTAAAATGTAAAATGTGCTGCACAGCATGAGTTCTCACCAACTGGTCAAACAACGATTTAGTGAGATTAGGTAAATTACAATCTGCAATTGAGATTTGCAATTTTCTACATATAGTTTTAAATTGAAACATCATTTTGAAAATGTCTGATGTTTCTATACAGTCGGACTATAATAATAAACAGGCCCTTTCCCGACCCATTAATCCACCAGGATAAATCAGTGTCTCTCATTTCAATGGGAGTTTGCTTACATAGAGTGCAGCACGACCTCTGGTGGCAAAAGGTAGACATATTTAAAATGAACCTTTATTGTAATAACAGCAGAGTTAAAAGAGGAGATGTCATGCGTCATATAATTGGGTTACAACCACACATGTGCAGTAAAATCTTGTCTGCACTTGCCGGACGGCTCATTAGACGGCACTGGATCATACATGAGGACGATTGATTCGTGTCAATGTGGCATGTTGTAGGCTGAAAGAGAGACGATATTGGTTACTGTGAACGTATTTCTCCAAAGTCATGTTACACTGGACGACAAATGTGGTCTACATCAAGGGCGTAGGTTTGGTCTCAGCATTGGTAGGGACACTGCCCCCCCCCCCCCCCCCCCCCCCCGCCATATACAAAAAACTGAATTGATATTATGTTGAACAGAACTTTATTAATAAAATATATTAACATTTGTGTAACTTGGAACTGATTTAAACATAATAACAGTAATAAAACCTTAGTTTAAATACAAAACAGTATTCTGCAGCAAATAAATAATAATAATAATAAATAATTAAATAAATGAATAAAAAACGTTCTGCTAAAATGCCAATATACAGTAACAGTATATTCTATATCCAAAATATATATAAAAAACTTTTCCCAGTTGTGCAGCCAAAAAAGACAAAAAAAATAAATCTATTCTACAGCACTTAATAGGCTATAAATAAAGTGTTTTCTTCCTTTATTTATGCAATTAGTAGTAGTGCTGGGCAACGATTAACATTTGTAATCTCGATTAATCGCATAGATGTTTTGCAATTAATCGCATTGTTATGGCAAAGTTCAATAATGAATTAAAAAGTAGTGTATTGCGCACTTTTATTTGAAAAGTACTGCTATCATGCACACTTTAAACAAATAAGGTGCTTTTTAACAGCAGTATTCCCTTTACACAGTAGCAGTTATATTTCTTGCACTGTCTGTGCTCAGTGTGCTGACTGTATGTGAAACGTGTTCCACTGCTGTGCAACAGGAATACAATGTTTCAATGTCAGAGCATGTGAATGCAGCTCTACTGTTGATCAATATAATTCTGTAACTCCGAGGTGATGATGGTTACCCAGCGATCAAAGAATAAAGACACTTTACGCACAATTTAGGTGTATTTTCCCTTTAACTCACGAGATGCAGGTAGCATGTTTTATACTTAATGTGAATATAATTCATACTTTGTTGGCATGTTATTCTGAAAACCGGATGTTAGTCTGAAGAAACCGGATGTTGTCTCACGTTAATCTTTCCGCTAACTTTCAAAGTCCTTCGCTCGCTCCCGATCTGTGCCGTTTGAATGCGTTTACCGTGAATTTCAGCATATAGGTGCACTAACATGTAAGTGTCTGCTGAGTTGAGCACGGAAATCTGAGTGTCTGCTGACTTTACCGCAGCGATGTCCAGTAGTCTCCATTCCTCCACCGCTGCCAGCGAGCAACGGACTTTCAAAATAAAAAGAAACGCGCTATAAATAATTGTCGGCGTTAATTAATTAATGCGTTGACGCGATAATAACGCGTTGACTTGCCCAGCACTAATAATAATACGAATGAGTTTGCAAATATATTGTGCAAAATATTTTTTTCTAACAGGCAATTCAAATTAACAAAATATTGGTGGGGACAATTCTTTCCCAAACTTTGGTCGTGACTAGTCCCTATGGACCATATGCAAACCTACGCCCTTGGTCTACATGAAGACGTCATTTGAACGAATGTAATGCAATGGGTGAGGATTACAATTATGCAATTATATGAAAGTATCTTTAGTAAAAGACAATACAAATGCTTTTGTATATCGACTGCCATCCATTAGAACTCAGACTCCTGCTCAGACTCCTGCGGTCTGCTTCTGTCAGGCGGAGCGCACCGAGAGAGCACCTGGATACCATCCCATAATGTCTAGCGCCGTCTGCTGTTACCCTCCAACGTCGCAGCTCCGGTTACATACATATACGAAATACGTTAATGTTACACACCTTAGTTGAAAAGCAGACACAAATTAGTGTTTCATTGAAAACATGTTTTTCAATGAAACACAATGAAAATGTACCACTTTTGTATTTTTTAACCAGCAAAGCCTAAGCGTGTATTTTATTCATATTAAATATATGTAATCTTTCAATCTTTTAAGTGCTACTCGTATTTTTAATTACACTTTTTAAAAAAAAAATACATATTGCTGTAGGCCTATACAGATTTAATGCATGTAAGTTGGAACAGTTCGGGAACTATAAGTCGGCAACACCGAGACTTCACCCGGCTGTATTTTGCTGTGACACACTTCCAAAATGGCTTCCAAACAGGAACCGGTCTATCAAATCTTCTCATTTCAGGACTGTAAAACCTCTCCTGACCCGATTTTTGAACTCCCCGCCCAGTGCCTGGCCCCTACATCGGCCCCTATAGTGATAGATAACGGCTCCTTCCAGACCCGGGCCGGCTGGGCGGCTCCAGCGGCGCAGTTTGACTCTCCGCGGCTGCTTTTCAAGTCGGTGGCGGCGCGCAGCAGAGGGGCCGCCCGCAGCGAGACCCAGATCGGTAACGATATCCCAAACCTGGAGCCGCTGCGGTGGCTGCTGAAGAGCCAGTTTGACCGAAACGTGGTGGTCAACTTCGAGATCCAGGAGCTCATGTTCGACTATGTGTTCACTCACTTGGGCATCGGCTCAGAGGTTAGTGGTGCACGGTGACTGATGTGTCCAACATTTACATCATCCACGTGCTTTCTTCACGCTAAAAACGTGACATTGGGTTAGCTATTTTTATTATGTCATTTATTTTCATATCAATGCCTTTTTCAAAAACAGTAGTTAAAGTTTAATTCGTTTCTACATTTTATCACAGAAAAATGTCACGTCCTTTCCACTGAGTTTGTTTTGTGTGTGTATGTGCTCAGATTAATCAAACCACAGACTGTAAATTATTTAATTTGATCATTATTTGCATTCTACTGTATATATATATTCTGTCTGTATATTAATTGGTCAATAATCAAGGTTGTCAATAGAATGTTTTATCATTTGTAGAAATTATCATAAGAACAGATCATTTCTAATGAATAAAGAAAGTTATACCCCACGTTTTTTTTGTAGGAAAATTAGGTGCGTTTTAATTACAGTAATGCATGCTGGTAATAATTATCCCTTTTTATGTTTTATATGCAACGTCAAACTAACTCGCCACGACATCCAGTTTATCAACCAGCCTTCCGTTCTCCATGCTTTTCTAGGACAGCGTGGCAAACCCCATTGTGCTGACTGAGGCGCCCTGCAACCCGCTGCACTGTCGGCAGATGATGTCAGAGTTGCTGTTTGAGTGCTACCGCGTCCCGTACGTCTCCTACGGCGTGGACAGTTTGTACAGTTTGTACAACAATGACACTCAAAGGAACCTCCAGCCGCCACACACCGGCATCGTCCTGTCCTCCGGCTACCACTGTTCTCACATCCTGCCGGTTATCGACGGCAGGTGAGGATTCACAGACAACTGCTTCATGCACACGTTTTGCACACGTCTGTTCTGTAGAGTCTAACTTTGATATGGTTTTGAGTCAAGGTTTGATGCGGTGAACTGTAAGCGCGTGAACGTGGCTGGGAGCCAGGCCGCGTCCTACCTTCAGCGCCTCCTCCAGCTGAAATATCCAGGTCACCTCGCCGCCATCACACTCAGCCGCGTGGAGGAGCTTCTGCATGAACACAGTTACACTGCTGTGGATTACCAAGAAGGTACGTCATGTCAGTGCGAACGTACATGTATGTTGATACACTTAGAGCTTCTCCCTGGCAAGTTCACGAAATCTGTTTAAAGTTTTGGAATAGTTGAAAACATTTATCTTAAGTAACATTAATAAACTCCACACTGACATGAATTTTCTCCTAAACCCTTTCTTACCCTTTCCCTCCTTTCCCTCTTTTGTTGCGTTCTCCACAGAGCTGGAAAAGTGGCGCAGCCCAGAGTTTTACGAGCGGGAGGTTCACCGTATGCAGCTCCCCTTCTCGGGTAAGGTGCCGGGCGGCTGTGTGAGTGTGGAGGAGAGGCAGGAGAGACGAGCTCAGCAGCTTCGGCGGCTTCAGGAGATCAACGCTCGTCGCCGGGAGGAGAAGCTGCTGCAGGACCAAGAGAGGCTGGACAGACTTCTAGCAGTACAGGCAAGGGGCCTATTGCATCATTTGCTGTTTATTCGAAAGCCTTTTAGGTTTTTTCCAGATGCTATTGATGTGCAGAAGACTTAACATACACTAGGGAAGACTTTTTGACCCCTTTGCATCCGATGATTACAAATAGACAAACTACGAAGAAGGCTAATTGTTCTGCTGAGGAATGATTGTGTTCACTCCAAACAGTAACTTTAAAACATCTGAAATACAAACTAGCTCTAACTAAATACGGGTGGATTCTAAAACACAGCAGGTGTGTGCTGCGCAGTGATCAAAGAGTTTGTTTGTGTGCAGGAACTGCTGGAGGACGGCCTGTTGGATCACTTTCACAAGAGCCTGGTGGAGCTCAACATGGACTCGGCCGAGGAGCTGCAGTCGTACATCAACAAACTGCAGCTGGCTGTGGAGCAGGGCAGACAGAAGCTGCTGCATAGCGACGGAGCGGAGGGAAAGACTGAGGTGGGTGTTTCTCCACCAAATCAGAGAGAAACCGAATCAGGAAATCTTGATTTGTTGTTCACTTGTTAGTACCTTCTCAAGAAGTATCAGAGAAGTATTTTAAATTCGGCTAACCATAGAAAAAAAAAGACATCTAACATTTGCTAGAATAACTAGAGTGTAGCATTGTTATACAAGTAGTGTTTTCTATGTATGTACTTGGCTATAAGTTAGGTCTGCAAATGCTTCAGTTGTCAACTTGCTTATGGCTCTGTTCCATTTCGGTGGGCCAGGGTTATCGTGCATCCCGGCTCACTGGAATGGCCGTGACACATAATATGACCATAATTAGTGTTATTAATTACACCTGTGTTTTATATGTCAAAATGGCTGCTGTGAATAAGTCCTATAAGGAAGCAAAGCAGACACTGTATTCTACTACTATCTACCTCGGAGCCGCCGAGCTGAGGTCACATTCAAATGTACCAATTATTAATTATCCCTGCATGTCATCGTGGTGAATGTGCTGCGGGGCGTCACTGGATCCGTCCTTGTTTGCTGCGGTCGATGTGCATGCGGCTGACATGAAGCCTGAGGCTGTTCTGTTGCCCTCTGCCAGGTGTCTGAGCTGGAGCAGCCGATGGACGAGGGAGATGGAGTGGCGCTGATTGATTCTGACTTCCCCGAGGACACGCTGCCAGAGAAACCTGCTAATGTGGTTCAGGTAGTGGCACAGAGACACTGGAGGCTCCCAGACAAGATACTTAGATCCTCATTAATGCTGCGCAGGCAATTTTCTGCCAGTTTACCGCGTGGCAGAGTGCGTTAGAAAAACTTTTCCGCGCAGTATTATGTTTATGTGCCAGGACAGTCAGGAAACTAACAAACTTTGCTAATAAGACGATGCATTTGGTACCACACAAAATGAACTTTTGTCTCATCTCCAGCCCTTGTTCAACATGGCGGAGTACCACCAGCTGTTTGTGGGGACGGAGCGTCTCCGGTGTCCAGAGATCCTGTTCCAGCCCTCGCCAACCGGAGAGGACCAGATGGGGCTGATGGAGACGCTGCAGTACGTCCTCGCCAGGTAATGACAAACCAATGCGAACATACACATGGATCACGCACATTGTCTTTTTTCCTCACGAATGCCCGTTCTAAACATTCTTGTTCAGAACACATTGGTAGGCAATACTATTTACATTGATACATTAGTATTAATGTCTTTCTTATGTCTCCTGTGCCACATACAGGTACACACCAGAGCAGCAGGAGGCGCTGGTGAGCAATGTGTTTCTGACAGGAGGGAACATGCAGTACCCCGGTATGAAGGAGAGAGTGGAGAGAGAACTGCTGGCTATGAGGCCCTTCCAGTCACACTTCAAGGTACAAGGTCCTTTTTTAAAACCCCTATTTAGCAATACACATTCCTACTTCACACGTTTCAGGTGTTGACCAGTAAAGATAGATACTGCCTTTATGGTTTTATGTCTTTTTATGTGAAAAACACATGTACTCGCACAGCTTACACTCAAAATGGGAACCAGTTAACCGGGCTTTACTGCCCAAATACGCCAGACGAAATCTTGTAAACATTTGAACTCTGACTGACTCCGTCCCAGGTGAGGATGGCGTCTCGGCCGGCCCTGGACGCCTGGTACGGGGCGAGAGACTGGGCCTTGCAGCATCTACCTAGCGCAGAGGGAGGAGCAGCAGAGGGATGGATCAGCAGGCAGGAGTACGAGGAGAAAGGGGGCGAGTACCTGAGCGAGCACTGTGCTTCTAACGTCTTTGTTCCCATGAAGATCACCAAACCAGTTCCCGCTCGCCCCACCGAGCCCTCTGTTACCACACTGACATCTACCGGAGCTTCTGCTGCGGCCACCACGGTCACGTCTGACCTGCCTCCCTGCTGTTCTACTGTTGCTGCTAACGTTACTTTGGTTACCTCCTAAACTGGGATCTCCGCTCTCGTTGAGTCTCTGATGTTCGATGTGTTCTGGAGATGATTTTTGAATGAGGGAAAGTGTTTCCTTTTTTGGATGAACCCACTTTCATTCAGTTTGACTTGTAATGTTTTACTTTTTAACAAACCCCAGAGAGCAGCTGTGGACTTGATACAATCAATCAACGGTAAAGAAGACCTTGCTCTTTGATTCTGAGGGAACGCGGGGAAAACGGTGGTCCTGCCCACACATGATTGCAACAGCAATTAATCAGTTGTGTCCGATATCGGACCTTTCTCTGTGGAAATGTAAAGAAGCACAGCACCAAACAAACACATCAGCTCAGGGATGTAAGGTGCATTAGCTGTAGCTGTTTTTACAAAATTAAGACATAGAACTTTTCCTTTTTTGCACCAACCGGGGAAATGGGAATAGACTTCCTGTCCGTTCTCAGTCTTCATCCATCTGTTTTTGGTCTCCTGTGACTTTTGTAACTTCAGCTTTGTTTTGTTTCCATGATGCTTAGCGAAACCACAAGAGACCATTCATATTGAATGATCGTTAAAGGTCTAGTGGGAATATGTTGGATACTATGTAAATAGCATTTGTTGTTTGTATGTTTTTAAGAAAATATATTTTCACTGATGGAAAGAGCTGTTTGCTTTTGTTTGTATTGCAGGTTGAGATGAAAGTCAGGCAGCTGTCTGATGCCACTGGTTACAGAGGAAAAGTCTAACTCCGTTCCTCAGTCCTGTTGTTTTTCCTTTTACTGCAGCTCACTTTAAAACCAAGTTTTGGTTTAATTCCCTAGTTTTTATCTACAATTTAGGAAAATAGATTTTTTTGGGGGGCTCACAGCATTGAACAATTACTTGGAAAAAAATTCTATTTATTTTTTAAGGAAACAGTGTCCACATGACTATGAATGTCAGCGATTTAGTCTGAAAAATGCACATTGCAGTTTCCCAAAGCATCTTGAAATGCTTGTTTTGTCTGACCAACATTTCAAATCCTAAAAATATTCACCTTGCAGTGATGTAAAACAAACAAGAAACAAATCCTCACATTTGACATGCTGTTACAAGAGAATGTTTGTTTGATAAATAGCTGAAACGTTAAGCCCATTATCAAAACTGCTAATTGATTTTCAGTTCAGACAAACATATTCAAACCTTGACCGAACAATCCTAAATATTTGCAAGGACTTGAGGTAATTGAGAAAATATATATATTTGTTTGTTATGTTAGGGGGAACTGACCCTTTACAATGCAGCATATATCATAATATGTTGTAATATAGTTATAAACCACTAGATGGCGCAGATAAACACAAAATCTAGTCGGCATATTTTCAACCTCTACGCCTGAGCATTTCCCAATAGCAGAGCTATTATACAACATAATAAGATTGACCCATCATGTCTAGTAGATTTGTTTCGATCCAAGAGTTTCAAACTTCCTCTGAGAAGCTGATTTATGCAAGTATTGCAGCAAAGTCTGCTGTGTCTCCTTATAGGAGAGACATTCTCACCGTTGGCTTCCTTTAATGCTAAAAACTGATGCTGGATTCTGAGTGCCAGTTTAAAAAAAACGTGCTTTGTTTCCAGCCTGCTCATCTACAAAACCACAGTTTAATCAGCCTAATGTTGCTATGCTATTATGTTATATATGTCCAGGTCTCTCTCTCTTTCATCTGATTCAAAGGTTTTGACTCACTGAAGAATTCTCAGGTGACTTGCAGGTGTGTTTGCTGCACTGTACTGTTTCTTTGTTGGTCCACATTATTAACCCAGCAGACCTCTGCGGTCTAATAGTATTATGTGGTGATGAAGTGTGCCACAGCTCGGGGTTCAAACCGCCTGCCAGCTTGTTCTGTTTCTCCTCAAGCAACAACACACACACACACACACACACACACACACACACACACAAAACCTGGTTTCCACAGCAGGGCAGAGCGAGGCTAATCAGAGCCAAAGCAGGCCTGTGACTGCAGGGTGATTGGCTCAAATTTAACAAGAGGGATTAAAAGGGGGGAAAAACAAGGTAATCTTTTATGTTTAAAAACAAGTAAACAGGATTAATTTCTATGGCTACACTACATTTCAATGAGACTTTCTTAATGGTATTTAGAGGAAAGAAAGCTGCAGGTGGGAACTCAAAGAAGACAATGGATAATGTGTTTTCTAACCCTTTCAGCTGACTTTGTGTTTGGCTAATGGGGGGATAATGATGGTTTGTTGTACAGCATTAACAAGCAGTCGGTGAATAATCTCTTACGGGTTATATTTGGTATTTACAATATTATGTGGCTATGATCCGTGTTGGCCTGGTGCTTCGGAGCCCATCAAGATATGTCGCAGCTCAAACAAAAACAAACATGTGATGGGTGGTCATGCTGCCCACTTTTATCCATGTTCATTCCTGATTGCAGCTCCTCCTCCACTACCACCTTGCCAGATGTCAGCGAGGAACAAGTCAAATTTACTGCTAGGGCCAATATGCATCATCATTAGCTTTCTAAATGAATTCTCTACCCAGCAGCTCACGGGATACTGTAGGTATATCTGCACCGCGTTGGACCTGAGTTGGCACTGCTTGTGCCATAGTGCTGGCTAGTGTCCAATTAGGAGGATTTATCTGTGAGCTCTGTGCTGCAGGTCAGCAGGAGCAGCAGGCAGGGCTGAGCTCATGTCACACAGTCCTGTGTCAGAAGGGAGGAGAAAATAAGGAGCCAGAGTTGGCGGTGTGACAGATGCACAATGAGGGTTTATATAATGGCTGGACAATCGTGTTTCATCTTATTTTTCCCGTGTAAAACTGGAGCCTGCATGTCACACATTCTGAATAATTCTGGAGGCAACAATATGATCCACTTATTTTGTTCTTGTTTTGATGGTTGCAGAGTTTAAAATAGCCTGTTGACAGAATGTCCCGTTGGCACAGTCGCACAAGGTGAAGACATGTTGAAATCCAGTACAAGCTTTGTGGCAGACAACCACCTCTTTCTCTCCATGCTTCCTGTCTCTCTTCACTCTGCACAGGGGAAAAAAACAAAACTTTTGCAGACTATCGCAAACATAGATGCCTTGTGTTCAAGGGTGGGAAGCCTGTGAGGGATCATGCTCTTGTTTCTAGCGACTTAGTTGGATGGGGCGCCTGCACAGTGGGGAGTGAAAATGGGGCTATAGCTTGAACCTAATACGCATGATGCCTTACTGGTGAAGCTTATTGTGTTTGAGCTGATTCGTTACCTTTTTTTCTACTGCAGCAGTATTCAGATAGCAATATCACCCTATACAAATAATCTATTACAAGTAGAAATCCTGCATTTGAAAATTTGTGAAGACATTTTAGCAACAAGATGTAATTTAAGTTTCAAAAGTACCTAAAAGTAACATGTAAAGCAGTGGCTGCTGCAGCTAGTTGAGGTGGAACTATTTTCTCTCCACTTTTGGGTAGTTTAATCTAGAATTATCATATTTTCGGTACTGATCTGCATTGCATGTAAATTCTCTAACAATAGCTTGTCAAATGAATGTTCTAGTTGATTAAAAAAGTTCAGTGTTTCATTATAAAGCAGCACGAATGAAAACATCGTGATTAAGTGTAGTACGTTGTGTACATAACTTTGATCCACTGAGAGCCACAAATTGTTTTGAGAAGTATTTGGAGTTGATGCGTCATGTGAGAAGCCCCTTACATCTGACTTCTGCCAAACATCTTTTTCAGATTCAAGAAACAACCAAATTGGCACGATGCTCGTACAAAACATCCATGTTTGATTACTGTTTGTTTTTTGGGTTTGATTTTCCAGCACAATATGAATTCAGTGTCTCTTGGCAGCTGTCCATCTAGATCCCATGTCAGGGCTGCAACATTATAAACTGGACATGGACAAGTGTTTACAAACCGCTCTCTCTGCATCATTACCGACCAATCATTATTCTTTGGGAAGATTTCACGTATTGTGTACAGGGATTGCTGTTAAAGGGATATTCCACTCAAAGTCATTTTATTATAAAACACTCTCCTCCTTTGGTCTTGAAACGTGTCTAAAAAAGGTTTGTAGTTTGTAGCCCTCACAAAGAACAAAGGTTTACACAATGGAAAAAAAGTAGCAACATACCCACAGACACTAATCAACAATAATCAATCATTTCTGCAGCATAATCCACTTCACTATTGCTCACCCATATGCTTTCCACTGCTGCACAGGTAGAAGGAAGGGGATAACGAGATACGGAAGAAGTGCATTTATCCATATCTTTGACATTTTATTATTTATTTTGAACATATTTAAATGATTTTGAACATGAATAGCATTTGCTTTAAGTAGAAAAGTTGACTATGTCAGAGGAGCTGTTTGAGAAGTTTCTGTCGAACCTTTTTACCTCTATGGAAACTTGTCACTACTGCATGCTTTGTAAGTGACGTGAATCCAGCTACAAACCTTTCAGAGCCACCTGTCAAACCTACAGGGGGTCCAGTGGGTGCTTCATACTGAGAAGGTAGATTTTGAATGAAGTTACTCTTTATAACAGCTATGAAACAGTGGTTAAATGTGTTCCAGTTATTGTCCAATGATTAGTCCACCTGGCTATGCACACACACACACATTGTATTGAATTGTATTTGTTTTAACTTCCGATTAAACTGGAGTACAATGAATCAGACACTGGTCCATTTAACAGAATGGGAGGTTGTTGCATTGCTGCATTGACCTCAGTTTAGCTAAGTCGAGCCTCCCATTAGCTCAAAATGCAGTAATAGTGTTAATGTGAAGGTGACATTGTTATTCTGCTCCTCAGGCATCAGCATGTTATGTTTTCATCTTTTTTTTCTCTGGGTTAGCTGATAATCATACGGAGCTAATCTTCAGGCTGAATCACAAGTGAAGCACTTGCTGGAAACATTTTTCCTTGGATTTACCCAACATTTTATAACATTTGATTAAAGAATCAGCTGCATAACACTGAGACTTCTTTTGCAAGTAATGGTCAACAAGCTAAGTTGTTTCTAAACTCTCTGTCCGTGTGCCAAAGTGTATCTAGGTCAATGAAAAGTGTTTAAAGGGTACAATCCTGGTGTTTGTGGTGCATAATTATGTTTTGGATTGCCCCTGTCTTTAGTTGCCAACATAATCAGCCAGAATACAAAGGGATCGCTTCCCTCAGTGTTTGGTATCATTCATTGTTTTTTGCATTATTTCTTCTTACCAATAGTTTATTTGTTTAACTTCATTACTGAGAAACAGAAAATGCTCTCACAAAAAAGTACTTTAATTGCAGCCCCATTCAAACCTCGAGGAGGTTTCTCTTTGGTGTAGCAGATTTCAGTTCAACTGTGTTTTTCTGGGATGTGTACTGGATACATCTTTACGGATATGATTAGGCCAACTGAAGAGGCTCATAGAAGATAGATATTCCCCAGCGGCCTTTTGAAAGGACACAGTGTTTGTATGCTTTTCCACTTCCTCCAGTCAGCTCCCAAAGGGTCGAAAGTCTTCAAAATGCAATAAAGGAAATGAGGGAGACAAGGCCTTTGAGCTTCTTCTGATTAAACACTGTGATATGAGCATCAAATGTTCTCTCTGCTGGATATTTAATGAATATTTACAAGGATGAAACCTTATCGTTTGAATACAAACTGTTACACGGTGTCCAGCGCCGAGCATTCACCCCAACAAGGGAGCTGAAGTTGCTCTAATCAGATGTAAATGACCTCTTTCTCCTCCTCCTCCCCTCCTCCCTCCACATGCAGAGAGCAACAGGTCTAAATCCTGTCTGTGCACTGTGGATATCAAGGGCCCGAAGTACTGACTCTGAATCATTTTATTTCATTGCATTGTTCCTACTTTCTACAAACAGGAGCAATGGTATTTCGGACAGCAGTGGAGCATGCTAAGAGGCACCCTGGGGTAAGTCATATTTATATCTTCCCTGTTTGTTTCTCTTTAGGACTTTATTGTCAGTGACAACAACCTGTTTTCAATTCCCAAAAGTTTTAATGTAAAATAATGATTAAAACTGAAATAACATAACATTTTAATATGACGATGTGCTTTTCTGAATCATCATTTGGACAGCTCTATTGTTTCTAATAGTGAGTCACATACATGTTGATTTTTCTCGCTGCACATTATTCAACAACGATGCCACATTAGCATCAATGTAAATACATTTTGGTTAACTAGAAGTTAAGTATTGTGGTTTTTATCCATTCATTTGTTTGTTGATTTACTGTAACAGGTGCAGTACAGTAATGTTATGTATTGTAGGTCTGGCTGAAGCGAATTTGCTGCTCCATCACTGGTTAGGCTTTACAATTCAGGTTCACATACATTGTTTTTAGGCTCCTAACCAAATGTAATTCTGCCTTCTACGATATCATTACAATATGAATAACATCACATACAAATTAATGTAATATATTTACGTTTTATCTCTCAGAAAATGTATTCGCAATGAATTTAACTTGATATACTGTACGTTAATAAGTTCTAGCTTTAGTTAATGAAATACTGTAGCAGACACACTTGATGATTGCCTGGAGGGTTTATAGAGTGTTGGTACATTAATTGATGTGATCAGAAGACTAATGCTGTCCCGTCTGATCTTATTTTAACTCTAAATAAGCAGGTTAAGTTTCTCCAGTGGCTCATTTGAAATCAAGCCAAACTGAGAGAGGCTTAAGACTTAAAAACACACACACATGACACGAACAAACCTCCTAAATCTAAACTGACAAAATCGTAAGTTTTAAGGAGATGAGTAGTTGGAATAAAATACATTCAAAAATATGAGTTGTCCCTACAGGGGGTGGGATTATTTCTGCGTTTTTTAACCAGCTCTGCTGTCAGAGAGCGAAGTGGAAGAGTGTTAACTTCTTGTCATCGACCTCCCATGAGAGAGAGAGAGAGAGAGAGAGAGAGAGAGAGAGAGAGAGAGAAAAGCTGCAGGGAGGAAATCCCTATGAGACTCTACCAGAGCTCCTTCATATGGTCTATACTGTCTGTACGGTCTACAGACAGTGGGCAATGCATCATAGTCCAGTACCTGAGTAAATGTACTTAGTTACGATCCACTACCGTAGAGCTAAAAGTAGTGATTGGGAGAAAGGAATGATTTCAGTGTTGTGTAAGCAGATAGACAGTAGCAGAGTAGACAGTAAGTTAATCAAGTGTAAAGAGACAAGTTATCAGAAAGACAGTCAGTCAGACAGAGAGAGTTTGACAGGCCGACAGCATTAAAGACAGGCCTGATTATTATTCAGTCATGTTGCTGTAGATCTTAAGCTGACAGTAAAAAGTGCTTCTTCTCTCTCTGGCTGTCTTTCAGAGTTTCTTTTACCAGAGTAAAAGTACAAATCAAACAAGCTAAGTAAAAGTCATGCATAATAGTAAACGTTTATAAATTTGATCAGCAAAATGTAAAAAAGAAGAAGTAAATGCCTGTTTTGCAGAAAAACATCCTCTATGACTGATTTGTCATTATATATATATATGTATATATATATATTACGATTAGTACTAATGCATCAACACTTAAGAAGCATTTTACTGTTTTGTCTGTTAGTCTATTGGTTCCCAACCTGGGGGTCGGGCCCCTCCAGAGGGTCGGGGGTCGTGAGATATTTAATGGGGGAAGGAAAAGTTCTGATACACAGATTTATAATCATAAAGAGAGAATAAATCACTCTTTGGTTGAACTGTGAACAACTCATAGACATCTGAAATGTTTGAATGCATTGCATTTTAAAAGCTTAGCCACATGTTTTTTAATGTAAAATCTGAATCGGAAAAGTAACTGCTGCTATCAAATATCTTTAGTGGAGTAAAAAGTGCGTTATATTCCTGTGAAATATAGTGAAGCAGAAGTATCAAGTCGACTAAAATTAAGCAAAAGTAGCTTAACTGTATATTTAAGCGCATCACTTGAATAGTTTCCACTTGCCTTAAACACAAACAGTACTGTCTGTCAGCAGGTTTACGCAAGGTGACTGAGTAAGAGCAGGTCAGTAGTTAATCCTCAGAGTTGTTACAGTAACTATAATCTACAGACAGGAAGTGGCAAATAAAGTATGCATGTGTTTGAACCGTAGGCTACTGTAAATCGTATCTACTTCATGAAAGACATTTCCTACTTCATTAAGAAACCCTGGGGAGTATAATTTAAAACAGATAGTTAATCTGCAGACCTGTTACAGTAATCTGCAGACAGGAAGTGACAAATATTAGGGATTTAATAGGAATTTGGAATGATACATTTTGTTACTGTTGATGGTTGGTATGTGATTCAGAGGAGAGTTTCTCACAATTGAATAAATAGGTTGAAAAAAGCCATATCTTCGCTTTCTTAATTCAAGAATGTGCTTTCGTATTTTTGTTCTCTGAGACATTCAGCGAACACAGAGTCAGGAGTCATGAGGTTGAAGCTGACTGAGGCTTATGCAACTTATAGAAGGGGGTATTGTTTTTATACGTGCTTATTATTCGGCAGGCATTACTTTGGTTTTAATGAGCAGGAAATCGGGTACAGCTGTGCAGCTAACATATTTCCAATAATTTTGCAATGAAGAATCAATGTCTCAACCATGACAGATCAATAATAAGTCCCCATAGCAAGTATAGCCCAGTGTCATTTCATTTCACCAACTATCACTATTTTGTGTATAGGTCAATTACTAGATCCAAATGAAAATGTTTAACATTTTAATTCCAGGTTGTAATGCAACAAAATAGGAAAAATGCCACAATGTCACTGTATGCACTAATAAAATCACATCAGCTGTCTTATTTTGAAAGCCTCAGGCTGTGTTGTCATTTATAAGCAGCACAGTATCACATATGAAATTAAAAACAATTCTACTTATGTTAAATAAAATAAGATTTAAGAAACCTAATCTTTGGATTGTCCCTCTCTGTGTCTGCAGCTCATCCCCCAGTTCTTCTTCATCTGTTTGGGAATGGGCGGGGCATCTCTGTATTTGTTACGGTTGGCTAAAGGACCCCATGTCACGTAAGGACCTCTGATGATATACAACAGAGATACTATGTAATATGTCAGGATGATACCTGGTAAAACAAAAAGTTCACTTTTGTGGATGAGTTTGGTGGCCTTCTTGAGCTGTTTACTGACTAAACTGTTACCTGTTCAATGATGTAAACATCTGTATTTTGTCAAAATTGAGACTGAGCATCAGGTGTAATTTTCATCATTCTTTAAACAAATGCGTCACCATGCACAAGGAATCTGAAAATGAGCTTAATGAGTGTTTTCCTTTGGTTTAGACATCTGTTTAGTTCTGTTTTCATTATTATTATTTGAGGACAATTAGCCTAAAATTTCCAAAAAGGAATCAATGACCCCCTACAGGGCGGTCACAGGATGGAGTACACCACCAGATTAAGATGTGTAAACAAGGAAATTATGGATTCTAGAATTTAGAATTTAGAATTTCATCTTCATGCAGATGTGCTAACATTTTAACAAGGCATGTGGAGGACAGATGAATACATTTTACACTATAACCAAGCCGAGGGATTTTGTTTTATGATTGTTACTGACTACAGGGATCCCCGCTCACTTTGATTTTCCCCTCCAGCCGCCTCTTGCCTGGACTTCCTCTCCTCCTGCTGCTATACAAACCTTTGATTTACCCATAATGATACTGCAATAACAGCAGACACAGCTAAGTGCTTTTACCACAAGCTCACAGGATGGTGCTCTGTCTTGTTTCTTTGCAGGTCTTTCATCATTTATTTACAGCAATGATTCTTTACATCCTTGATGAAATTATTAAAAAGAGTGTCTTGTTGATGGCACAGCAGGCTTACAGCACATATTGTGTGCTGAGTTTGAATCTGACCCACAACTTTTTGGTTGTTATCTTTTTTTGTGTGTATAAAATATCTTGGCTCTCAGGGGTATCAGATCATTTTTTATTTTATTTGTTTGCTATGTCTGAAATGAGAGCTTTATTCATGCCTCTCAGATTCCCAAAGAGCCTAACTTATACCAATTCTGTCCGTATCTATTTGTGTATTTAGCTGGAACAAGACCAACAACCCAGAGCCATGGAATAAACTTGATCCCACGTATCAGTACAAGGTAATACAGCACACTACGAGTATTCGTTGTTCGGAAACAGAGATGGCCTCCTACCTGTAATTGATGTATACATCTCTGTTTGCATGTGAGATTGGATACAGAAATGATTTCTTAGCACAACAGTATCAAGCTTCCACTCAGTTTGATTCCGTCTTCTTCCCCAGCTTGTGGCCATCACCACCGACTACAAAAACCTGAAGAAAGACGGACCTGAGTTCTGAATCTCTCGCTGGCTTGAAAAAGTAACAGAAAATCCTGATCTAGGGTCAGATCCACTCCCCCCTCCCCCCTTTATTTCTTCACTGTATAGTTGAAAGGTGAAATGCATTCTAGATCAGGATCTGTAAACCTTTAGTGTCTCTGTGCCTGTGTGATGTTTGCGAAAGCATCTGGCGATCTGGTAAATGTGACCAGCATTGTCAGTGAATGGATCCTGAAGGAACATCTGAATATTGAAAAAGTTGAATATGTCCCCCTTCTACATAATTACACCCACGCAGGAGAGATACGAGACACATATGCACATAGTCCCCACTGCACCAGACAAGTGGTATTGCATTTTTAGCCAATTTAACGCGAATAAGGTATACTGTATCACAACTGTTTTGTTAACCATGCTGCTGCTGTTTTAGAGATTTCAGTGTATCATTTTGAAAGTTTCAGGCATCTATTGGTTTCTGTTTACCTCTTATCACATCTAAAAAATGAATTATCAGACTCACAAATAAAAAAAACCAATGATGACAGATGACAAAAAAAGACAGGGATGCATAAACTTGGCTGGATTCTTTCAATAAACAGTCCGTCTGTTTCATGTTTGGATGAGAGCGTTTGTTGCCAACCTGCACCGTGACTTTCCTCAACCAGCTGCGTGGAACTGAGTCAGATACAGATCTTTCTCCACATCCTGAGATAGAAATACACAATCAGTAACTCTGATGGAACAGATCCATCTGTCGGCAGTGCAGCTGCTGATTAGTGCTTATATGGCCACATTTAGTGGTGTGTGTGTGTGTGTGTGTGTGTGTGTGTGCACCAGTGTGTGTGACAGCAGCCCTGTGCCTTATTTGATCAGCGACAGCAGTGGCAGGATGCTGAACAGTCTCCCAGCATGGTGTTGATGTATGACAGCAGAGCACAGTCTAAGTGTACACAGACACACACACACACACACACACACACACACACACACACACACACACACGCACACACACACACCAGTCTCTCAACACTGCAGCCACAAGCATACACAGATTACATTACGTATGATGAGGTGAATCAGATGAAAGATCTTTCTCCCATTGACTTTTATCATTTTATCATTTAAAGTAACCAAAAATACCATAAATATGTTGTAAGGTGAGTAATTGTAAAACAAATAAACATTTGTGGTAACTCTCAGGAGACAGGATTTGTCAATCTTTAACCTGTGACTGGATATATGGACTTGACATATTAAATATTGACATACAGTATTTATCCCTCCCTTATTTCCTCCTCATTAACTCCCTCAGTAACACCTCTGCGGCTTATAAAGGATAAATTAAAAACAAACTTCTAAATTTCTTACAGGAATTTGGCTTTGTTCAGTGAAGGTGAGACTCATGTTTCATCCTCTTAAGAAACCTTCAGACCACCCTCCCGGCTCTCTGCGCTCATATTCATCTCTTTCCTCCCCGTAAAACGACAAAAAGAGAGAATGAAGAGAGAAGAAAGCGAACATCAAAAAATCATCCGACTTTTAAACCATAAAGATTGTTGTGGTAATAAGGAGATGGCTAGAGGCAGACAATGGAGCTTGAGGGAGTATGTGATTTCCCTGAACGATATTTAAAAGCCTTAAAACACACGCACACACACACACACATACGCACACTGCGTTAAAGGAGTTGTCAGGTCATGAGAAACAGGCACAGAGATGAGCAGATGAGTCGGTATTTGCGTTGTGATGCTGCGTGTGTATTTCCTTGTGTTGTTTGTGTGTTTTCTGATGACAGAGCTGTGAGAGCTTTCCTCACCTTTGACCTGTGATTCAGCTGGCCGGAAGACGGACTGAAAAGCCCAGCAGGACTAAAAAAAAGTCCATTCAGTTCATCAGAGAAATAAATATTAAGCGCTCCAATAGGCATCAAGTTGTGTTGCAAAGCTCATTTTAGTGCTGCTTTATAAAAGACTTCATGTCTCAGAGGAAACTGTTCTTTCAGAATAATAAAAATATACATCAAAATAAAATAACAAAGTCTCATCCTGCAGTGAAAGAAAGAGGAAGCCTGCTATTTGTTTACCTGTCTGGGAGTATAAAGATCTGACTGCTGCAATTTGAGAAACAGGGGGAGAGAACGGGTTCAGATCAATAGAAGTGCAAGTTCTGAAGGTATTGTGAGGACAGGGAAGGACTCTGGTGTTACATAATGCTCTCATCTCACCTTATATACAATGAACTATCTATGTTTATGAGCATTATGTAATGTCGGGTGACAGGGTGATATACAAATATGCTCAATGTGAAGTGAAGATGGTCTCACCTCGACCACCTGCCTGTTTCTATTTGTTAATAACAGGTTCAGTCTGGTAGTCTTCATGCAAGAAAGTTAGTTTTAACAACATGAAACAAGTCATTCAAATAGAAAAAAACCCAATTGTTCAGTGGAGTCAGGAAGCCTTCATTGGACAGATCAAATGTCTGAAGCTCATATGTTTTTTCAGGGTGTGAAGCTCTGGCTCTTTCTGCCGAAAAGATCCGCTTTTCTTTTCTGTTTCTGGACTGTTCCCTGAAGCTGACAGTGAGAGGAAATGAGAGGAAATGCCATCAGACATACAGATCAGTGTTTATAAACTCTGGCGAGTCTCCTTCCTCCATCGACCCATAAACATAAATCATCTGCCTCTCTATGAAATGCATGCGTCTCATATGACAGCAGGTATTCTGCAACAACAGAGAGCTGTTAGAAAATTCAACAAACATAAACATTGAAGATCAATTTTTATTGCAATGAAGAAGATCACTGTAGCCTATATATACGTTGTACTATATTCACAAATATAGAAGGAGATATAGTATGTTGTACAAAAAAAAGAAGAAAAGAAATGTGCACTGTCTAACTGTTTCCCCATTTAGTTTGTGGTTTTGCAGGTTCAAACTGAGCTTGTGTTCAATTCCTAACACAGCTGCTGCAAGTTTCCCAGCCTGGGACAAAGCCTGGCGTTGATAAGGACTCTAAATACTGCTTATTGACAAAAAGCCAAATACCTTGAACACTTATGGTCCTTCTCGGCTTAGAAAAGGAAACAACAGTCTGAGAAGTGGGGAACGTATTACTGCTATTACTGAACTGCAGGATAATGTACGTTACTGTGCAACGTTTTTAGGCTCCTATAAACAGTCTTAATGGAAAGCATCATCATTATCGACCTCATCATCACATGCACAAAACAAATCATTTCCATTTCTAGTAGGTTCAAACATGATTTCCCAATGCGGCCTATAAGAACGTTGCAAATCACTGTAATAAAGTGTCAAACTGAAATAAATTGTTGACACTAAATGGGTTGCTAATAGAACAAAACCTGCTAAAATTGAAAATGACAACTTCTCCCATGATGTCATATTTAACACTATTGCCACTTTTGTGTTTTTCTATCATCATTCATCATCTGTTTATACAGGAGCCTCTACTTCTGGATGCCTCACAAGTGGAGTTATACATGCTGACAAATACATTAATACACACTTACAGTTAATCTGCCAAACTTGGCAATTTGCATTGTGTGACTTTTTATTCATCAGGCTTTGATACATCACATTAAATTCGTCGTGTTATTTGGCAGACAATGTCGACTGTTGACGTGGAAATGTAACTGCGTGCATAAATGGCCGCTGATGCTGACTACACTTTCAGCTGACGTAAACCTGAAACGACGCTTGTTTCCATGGCAGCGTCATCAAAAGACTATTACAATAGAGGACTTATAAAGGGGATACTGGCTTTCTGTGTGATGTGTTATCAGTGGTCAGTGAATCCGGGCATGGGGAAGGGTCTGGCGAATAGCTCCACCCGCTGGCGGAGCTCCGCGATGCGCGACACTGTCTCTTGGTCCTCCAACAGGAAGGACTTGAAGCTGGACAGATTTCCTGAGAAAGAGCAATAAAGAAAAAAGTGAAGATAAAATCCTCTACAACATTGAACCTCCTTAAAACTTGTACATGTTTTCCTTTAGATGCACATCATCATGTCACTTTTGAAGACATTATCTCTGGTTTTCCTTAGTCACAAAGCATTAGAAAGCCTTCTCACCAAACATCACGTCATCATGATGTGTCTAACACTATATCAAACACACTCTTCCTCCTCTCTCACCAGTCTTCTTTTTCACATCCAGTGCAATCTGAATCCCTTCATCAATAAACTCCACAACCTTTTCAAAGTCTGCCTCCTTGAACTGTCTGGAGGTTAGAGCCGGAGTTCCTGTCAGAAAAACAGTATAATCATTAAATATTAGGGTGAGGTTAAGAGAGACACAATGCTGACAGGTTGACTGACAGGCCGATGAACATACGGACAAATCAATACAGACAGAGACACAGAGGGAGAACAAAGGGTCCAATATCATTTGGGTAGCAAGACTGACTGGTTGACAGATTCGGCCCAAACAACCTCTCCTCCTGCAGCTCCTCACCAACAATAACCAGATAACCAGCACATCCTGTACAAGCTTTTTATCTACTCATCTGAGTACCGAGCCTGAGTCCTCCTGGAGTCATAGCGCTCTTGTCTCCGGGGCAGGTGTTCTTGTTGGCGGTGATGGACACCAACTCCAGGACCCTCTCAGCTCGAGCCCCGTCCATCCCGTGGGGTCGAAGGTCAACCAAAGCCAGGTGGTTGTCTGTTCCACCTGAGAGGAGGAGGAGCAGGAGGAGGAGGAGGAGGAGGAGGAGAGACTTACTGTTTTTGCTCATAATGTGTCTGACAGTGTGATGAATTATCCTTCACTCGCCACTCAAACCTTCATAGAAACAGTGATAAAGTTTTCACTTTTCTCTTTGTATTGCCCCCCCCCCCCCCCCCCCCCCCTCCCATTCAACTGTCAAGTGAAGGTTACGTGACTTTTTCCAAAGTTATGAAAACCGAATGCAAATTAGGTTGGAGCAATTGCATCAGGTACTTTGAGTGGTAGAAGTGCAATATTACTTTAAATGCTAAATTTAAATCCATATTCAGGGGAAAGAACCCCACACAAACATAAAAAAACTTCTTGTGTATATATATATATGTATGTATGTGTTTTGGACAAACAAACACCCTTCGGCTCCCTCAGTACCTGACACCAGTGTGTAGCCTTTCTTCAGCAGAGCATTAGCCATGGACTTGGCATTCAGCAGCACTTGAGCAATGTACTGTTTGAACATGGGAGTGGAAGCCTGCAGAGACAGAAACGATGCTGCATGTGTAACGAGAAAGACCATATCAGGACACTCCAGATGACTTGTATGTTTTATATGTAAACTGCTGAAATGAAGTTGGTGTTGAAAATGTTCTGCAGAGCGTTTTCCCAAAGGAGTTTCTCTCTCATTTTGTCTTGCTGGCTATTGTTAAATACTCATGATTAATGTTGATATCTGGACCTGTTTGAGGGCGACAGCCACCCCTGCAATGGCGTGGTTGTGTGGTCCTCCCTGAAGTGATGGGAACACTGCAAAGTTCACCCTGTCCTGGAGGTCATAGGTCACCTCCCGACCTTTCTTATCCACAGACCGCACACCTTTCCGGTAGAAGATCAGACCGGCCCTGCAGCGTGGAGAGAGAAAACCGAATGCACTCAACTTTAAATGTTTCATCTAATAAAAGACGGTGTGCTCCTCCTTATTCCGCGCATCTTGTATCGTGAACCACACAGTTTCATGCCACATCACAAAAATCAGCCCAGTTACTTGCCAGTTTATCATTGTTCCACATAATGCCCCAGTATTCATGTTAGTTTGTTTCTCTAGTGCTTTGAGTCCCTGTTGTTAGTCTTTTGTTTTTTTACCTGTTCCCTCTCTGCATTTGGACTCTCAGCCTGAAAGCCATTTCTCGCAAAATAAATCATTGACATCATTCTGCTGCTGCTTCTACTGTCTGCGTTTGGCTCCAGTTCCTGTTTTCTATACCACCAACCGTAACAATTTGAATAACCTGACCTGACCACCATTAACACGTATTCTGTGACCAGTGAAAAAATCATTCACTCACAACATCCAAGCTCTCACCTTGCTCCACGCAGGGACTTATGGGTTGTGGAGGTGACCAGGTCAGCGTGCTGGAAAGGAGAGGGAACAGCTCCTGCTGCCACCAGGCCGCTGATATGAGCCATGTCTGCCAGCAGGTAGGCATTTAGCTCCACACACAGCTGAAACACACACATCACTTCATTGTACATACTCATTCGTCTTCTTTGGGTTTCCTATTTTAGTTGCCATTATATTTGGCTATTCTTCCCTGAGGGACATACAAATCTTTTTGATAGAGCTAAGGGCTATTATAATAAGAGGTACCTTCTTCATGCGAGAGTAGTCGATGAGGCGAGCGTAGGCGCTGGTTCCTGCTATGATGAGTTTGGGTCTGAAGAGTCGGGCCGTCATCTCCAGCTGGTCATAATCTATCAGACCTGTTTTGGGCTGAGATGATACAGGAGGATAGAGGAAAGAGTCACACGCGAGTCAAAAGTGAGCTCCTTGTAGTTTTGTTTTTGTAGCAACATTAACTATTTACAAAATGTCAACCAAATTACTCACATCCAGCTTGTAAGGCATCGATTCAAAGTAGATGGAGGTGGCTGAGATTCTCTTGGTGTCTGTCATGTAGCCGTGGGTAAGGCTGAAGTGGTGGAGTAGTACAAAAAAAAGTTCTTCTGAAATATTGTGAACTTATTCTGACCTCTCTTCCATACGACCAGAATTATTTATGTAATCGAAGTTCATCTTTAGCTGCTGCTGCTGCTGTCATGTGAAGACCAGATCTTACTTTATATTATTTCCTTACTTTTGAGAAGTAAAATGCTGTTTTGTCTTGTTACTTGTTCCACTGGTTGTATTTTTCAATCTATTGTTGTATGCTAAATAATATAAACTATTTGTGTGCATTTATATCAAAATCCTTCTAATTTACTGTACTCCTAACTCTCAGCTAGCCATCATATAAGCTTTAGTGTCCAGCATATAAAAGTTGCAGGTCAGCATTCATCTATAAGCTATTATAGTCTGCAGTAATAATATGACTCGGATGCGTGATTGGATGTCAGTTTGGAAGACTTATTGTTTACATTTCCCACACTTCAGTGGTTGTAGTTCAAATAAGATGTATTCATTTCAGAGAGGGTGGTCTAATGTGACAACTCCAGACTGTGTGACTAACATTCTGTCATTTACATTAATTCCTCTTGACATTAAGTCACATGAAAACATCTAGTTTCATGCAAGAAAAATGTCAGAACCACTCAGGCAAAATCTCACATCATTTCATGGCACATTTAGCAAATACTGTAGCCACTCATAACGTAATAACTGTCAGATAATGCCTATAACATGTCAGCCTAAAAGCATTGGAATGTTATGTAGCATCTCGTAAGAATCATAAGGATGTGACTAGTCCGTCATCAGACAGCGTCATCATAGCCATCCAGCTGTGAAGGAACAGATTGCAACCAACTGAAACTTCTCCCGTGTGCAAAGCGTGTAGGAGAACGCCGAGGCTGATGCGAAAGCACCAATGGCCCTATCTAGAGCGCGTGCTTGGTTTGTCAGGTCTGGTCTACTGCAGAAACATGGCAGCCGGCTCTGTGAAGATGAGCCGCCCTGTATATAGATATGAACGGCTCATTCTAAGATAACAAAAGTATAATTCTTATTTTTTGCTGATTTTGCACTGAAGAAAACATACTTATTCATATTATATTCCATTTCTGCCTATGGATCCCCCCTAAATGCTACACACTGTACTTTTAATTTAGAGTGCTCTTTCTTTCTGAGTACAAGCTCACTCACTGTCCTCCGTCTGGCAGATCCAGGCCCATGATGCGGTCATGGGGCTGCAGTACAGATGTGTAGGCTGCAAAGTTAGCGGGGGATCCAGAGTACGGCTGGACGTTGATGCCCCACAGACTTGGGTCCAGACCGAAGGCGAAGAGCGCTCGCTTCTGACACAGCAGCTCAATCTTGTCAACGATCTCTGCACCTCCATAGTACCTGAGAAAGACAACATTTTAATGTATCTTATTATATCGTATTATTTTGTCTCGTTACGTATTGCATCGTTACATATATCTATCGTTAAGTGTTATGTCTTGTATCGCATTACAGCATTATGTATTGTATCGTATTACATTGTTATGTATTGCATTGTATTATTTCATAGTGTTTCATATTGTATCGCACTACAGTGTATTATGTTCTACAGTACTGTATCATATTATGTTGAATTGCATCATAAATATGGGGGAGTAAAATTGCCATATAATTAAATTTAACAAAATTGTACACTTCTAAAAATCGTTCAAAATGTTATAATAATTGTAACAATATATATTGTCCGTGTCGTCACCTTTGTCCTGGGTATCCCTCAGAGTATTTGTTGTTCAGACAGGAGCCCTGAGCCTCGAGCGCTGCACGGCTGCAGAAGTTCTGACAAGACAAACAAGCACAGTGTCAAGACCCACAGCCACACGCCGAACATTTTATTTATATCATGCTTATATATTCAGAACACTGTCACCATCCAAATACAGTATAACCTTTTTTTCTGTTACCTGACGAAGGGTGACTGAACACCCCTGCTCTTTTTCAGCAAGGCCCAGCTACACAGTACAACCACAGTCAAAACTTTACTTATCCAGGATGCAATTTACTTCAACTAAACCAATTATAATGACAATAAGGCAATTTCCAGAGTCAGAGGATGATAAGCAAAGATATTTCAATCTGTTGAATTTGTTTCATAAATCTTACAGAATGTTCATTACAGTCTTTTCTGGAAACTGCAAAACGGATTAGTTCATCTCAAAATAATAAAGTTTTAGAGGTGATATATTCAAATTAAAAGAGAAATATGGAGGAATCTAATACTGAATCCCTGTGGGGTTCAGCACTGCCATTTTCCCAAAGACACTTGAGAGTCAGAGGAGAGATGGAGCTGCAGAAAAGGAAATGAATGTAAATGAATTTTTCTCCCCGTCTCAGTCAGTTTTTTTCCTCCCACTCTCACTTCTGCTCGTCTCCTCTCTCTGTCTCCCTCTCTGGCCTCCTCTGCCTTGTTATTATACTAAACCTGTCACTGTTCTGGGATCCCTCAATCATTCCAGTGGGATTTAAACCCAGTCCCCCATGTGACACAAAACTCTCTCTATGACTTTTCAAAACACTGTCTCTCCACACACACACACACACACACACACACACACACACACACGATCACCCCTCCTCCTCTGTCTCAACTTAAAATGTGGAGATCAATGGTAGAAATCAGCGAGGAAACCTAATAGGATCACTTGGCTGTGTTCCTGAAGAAGGTGGCTCTCCATTGGGAGTCAGCCTGCTGCAGCGACTGACTGACAGCACACGCACGAGAAGATGAAAATCTTTTAGATGTCATGGTGATTGATAGTGCTGTGGATTGATAATTGCTGGCATGAGAGCTCCCTTCTTTTCCCACAGCTTCCACTTAGATGGAATCCCTGACTAGTGAGAAAAGAAATGCAAAGGAAATCTCTGAACTCTCTGAAGAAAACAATACATTCTAGAAACTACATCTCTGGTGACTTGCGGTAGCGCTGTCGTGTGTTGTGGCTGGTAGCAACTTAAATTGGCAAAACCAATGCTTGAAAATCTTTCTATCTCCCTTTCTCGTTTGAATACAGGAACCACTGGGGGATTAGAGCTCGCTAAGAGACGGCTCCCTTCTAGCTGACAACTAACATCCAACAACCCCGATCCCTCCCTTCATCCCTTTACCCATAACCCTTCATCCTTCGAGCGCCCTCCCTACATCCGTTATCCTCCTTCCGGACCCTTAATCCATCTCTCCATCTCGTTACTGACATGGTCTTTGTTGAACATCAATACTCGACAGCTTCTCTCTCTCTCCTCTTTACCTCTGATGCGATGAGCTCCAGTCCCCGACACTGCCTGTCCTTCTCCTGCTGCAGGAGGCTCCACATCTCCGGGTCGTCCCAGGCCAGGTTCTCCTGCCCCGTCCACCCGCCCGCGCTGCTGATGCCTCGCCTGCACGACTCCGCTGTGACCTGCCCTTCTCGGCCCAGACATCCTGAGACCCTGAGGAAGAGGGGCTGCACGGGGCGGTGGGTAGACACACAACATTACTATTTTGGCTAACAACTACATGTCCACTTCTTAAATAGTTGTGAAACTGCTCTCTGTTTGGTAAGACCCTGGAGAGATGGTGCTGTATTTCTTACAACTTACTGTTCTGTTTAACGACTCAGGGTGGTTAACAAAAACCTTCACGAGGTGACACAGGATTTGATGCAACTCTCCATTGTTATAAGCTGTCTGAGGCGTTTTGTTGTTGTTTTCCAGGATTGCTCCTTTGGTGTCTTTTGAAAACCTCAGAAAGAGTGAGCGTGTGCAAAACACACTTTCATCACTCAAAATTATAATACTTTGCACCGGGGGTTTGGAAACCAGGGAGTTAGAATAATGGGCCTTTTGATGTTCTAAACAATCCATTAAATGAAAGGCACTATTCAGTGGAGCGGTTATGGAAAACCGTGGACATGAAAAGGGATATGTGGCTGGCCACACAGGCAGTGACTTATTTATCAGGGTTTTGTTTGTTGAAGGCAGCTTGTAGCTGCGTGATAGTTACGTAACCCTTCCTTTGGCTTAACAGAGCGATTACTGTTCAAGCATAATATATGTCGAAGCAAGTCTCCTTTCATCTATTGTGTTCATTACGTTTTCTAAGCTTTGAGTAAATTAAGTCTTACACAAAGGGCGGAGTGTACAGTCAACTTTCCTTCAATTACAAATATTCTGGGACAAACAGCAGCAACTCTTCTTATTTGAGGACCTGCGATAATCACAGTTATCAGACAAACCAAGTGACACTTACTCAACTGGACTGACAAATTAAAAACACAACACAAAGTCGGACACAACGTGCTTCTTCAAACCACACATTTCCTTCGTGGTTGAGGGGACCTGGGTTGACGAGCTGACCTAGTTTGCTGTAAGAGGTGATCTAGTTACAACAGCTCTTAGGAAGCAGGGTGAGAGATCCTCTCACACCGATGCAAGTGTAAATGTGTGTACATTTAAAAAAGCTCTAAAATAAATGCATAATGTACTCACCCGTATTGTTTGCCGTAAAGACAGAGAAAGCATGCCTGTGACAGCTGAGTGCTGGGAAAACAGAAAACTGTTCAAAGTGCAAAGGGTGAAAGTAAAATTAGTACTGGAGGAAAGCCAAGGACATTTGTACTTTGTGTCACTGATAAAAGTAACTGCAACAGTAAATCATCTGTTTCATCCCACTCTGCGTCAGTTCCTTGCAGAAGAAATATCTTATCCGTCTGTACAATGAACAGGCAAGGTGTTTATTTTATAGTAAAAAAAAGCACTTGAAGTCCATAGTTCCAAAAACTACACAATTTTGTCTCTAAAGATGTATCTATTTCACGTCTTCACTTCTGTCAATGCATATTCAGAAAACAAAACAATACTACACACTAAGTGATACGGTAAATCAAGTCACTGCTTTTTGTTCAAGACAATGTGGAGCTTTTGGCAGATGAGTGTAGTTTCAGACAACACAAGGCTCACGTTTTCAATCTCATTGACACATTAACACAAGGAACTGCACTCACTGATGTGTTGAAAGTAGTATTTAACAGCGTATAAAATCAGTCAATCTCAAGCCTATTTTAAAAACTGAACACATGGTTTTTGAAAGATGTATGAGAAGTCAGTGTTCGATATCTCAGAATTGATCATCCGAAGTGCTGCTGGTTTTGCTCTGTCTGAAAATTGTGGTCCGGACAGACTTTCTGCACCAGCCTGTAGTCGGTGCCGGTGAAAGCGATGAAGATGCATATAACCTTAAACGGTTTGGCGCAGATCCAGGCTGCTTGGGACTGGGTGTTTTCTGAGTAGCAGGTCTGCCCCGGGTCATACATGCAGGGCTTGGTCTTCTTAGACCGGTTGGTTCTCTGGTATTCGATCCGGCAGTTGAGTTCGGTCACCATCATCATGTCCTGCTGCGGCTTCTGATGGTCAGGAGGAGTAGAGCTGGTGGACTGAGGTGGGCTCTGGAACTGGGATGTCAGATCTGGAACCAGGACCGAGTTTTTGGTGTGAACGCCCTGAGCCGCTGGATCCGAAACCTCCCATCCTACCGCTTTGGAGGGTGGGACGATGCTGACGGATATGTTCCCCAGACGGGACGAGTTGTGGCGGAAGTAGACGCTGAACGTGCCGTTGATGTGGTCAACGATTTTCCCCGTCACCAGGAGGCTGAACTTCACTGTTTTCACGTTAAAGTAAAAATCGCCCCAGCCCAGGATCTTCTTGGTCTTTGGGGAAGTTTTTGCCGCCAGTTTGGATTTAGGAGGGGGGCGGTACAGATACTGATCAAGGGCTTGGGAAAAGTTCTGTGGCCATCCGTACGGGCCGAGAGAGCCGTAAGCAGGTGTTTTTTGTTTGGTGGAGATGATCTGTAGGTCTTTGAAGATATGTTTAACTTTCAAATCAGCTCCCACAGTGTCTCCTGCTCCTCCTTCTTCCTCTCTCCATTGTTGGCTCTGAAACTCCAAGGGCTTGGCTGTTTCTTGGACCTGTGGAGAACAAAATGTAAATTAAGAAAAGACTTAAAAATCAAGTGCTCTTTTTTCTTAAATTAAAGGGTAAATTCTCACAAATCACTGAAAAGCACATTTCTCATTTAACGTTACCTTTATTCCACAGTGGTAATCATGCAGATGGTTTTGTTTTTTATTTAACTTTACGGTGCTGATCTCGAAAAGAGCATAGCTATTGCCTCCACACAGCGTCGGCTGAGCCTGCGGCTTGCAGCTAACAGCGCTAACAGCACTAACAGTGCTAACAGCGCGAACAATGGCAACCGAGAATGCTCTGAATATCGTGTAGAGAACCTTTAAGTTTGGAGATATCCGAATAAATTGGTTGACGGTTTTAAAGGGTTCCAAGAATTTCTGATGTACTTCTTCGAATCATACTGACAAATAATTGCTACTGTCCATTTTAAACAGAGTACGGGGTCTGTGTCGGTTCGATACACCCAGATAGCTCAAACAGGGCCAGAAACAGCTCCAGTGGGGTTATTGTCATTCCACATTCATCAGAGGTACTTTAATACTTGTAAATAGTTTTGAAGAGCTCATTCATAATAAATATAGCCTCAGAACAAACAACTCTTCAGTCACCGTATCACGGGATTTGTTTTGTGTAGGATGCATTGTAGACCGATGAGCGAGTAGAAAGAGGCCTCTAGACCAACAGGACGACCGCAAATGAAGGACAGTTTCCGTGTTGCTGCATCACAAGGTAGATAATCGATTCAAATATAATTATGGTTTGATGTCCTCTGAATGAGAACGTCTTAAAATGTACTCTGATCAATAGGTCAGCCCCTTCAGGCAAGGACTACAGTACTAGAAGGAGCACACACACACACACACACACACATAGAGAGTCACATTCATGTAGCCTTTAACACACTTTTAATTAGTTATCCTCCTTCACTCTCTCTCTCTCTCGCCCTTGTTCAAACTATCAATCCTGTTTTCAATGCCACCTTCATGAGGGACTGAATATCTAATTTAAACAACAGCGCTGCATAAAAATAAATATAAGAAGTGACGCTTACTTCATTGAATGTGTCAGTAATGAGGATTTTATGTGACTGATATTTCTGAAATCAATTTGCAGGGAAGTGTGCAGGCACAATAATAAAATACCAATTTTAATGATATTGAGGTACCAGTAAGTGTAAAAACTAATGACTATGCAGGTGAATTCAGGTGTCAAGACTTTATCTCTCATAGCACACTTCCATTTTTAAGTGGAAGCGTTCGGATGCAGTGTGGGAGACAAGTCAAAGTTGTTTATGCCTCGAGAGAATTCAGACATGAGTTGAGCAAAAAGTTCTGAGCACTTGTTTTATAGGACTTGATTTCCATTTTCATTATAATGTGTCGAAGGCAGATTGAGGTTTAATGTTCTCCCCCATATTTCTAAAATACACAGCTCCATCATTCCTCACCAATAGTCTACAACACCTCTAACCACCCAAGCCCTGTGTGCCAATCTCCGTCTTCTCCTGTAACCAAGTCAGCTCCAGCTGTGCCTATTGTCACAAGCCTAAATCTCCAGCTATGTGCTGTGCTCACCTTCACTAATTAGAGCCCACTGTCTGACAGCCATGTCATTGGCTCTGTGTCAAGATGCCAGCACAGTGACTGCAACTGAGCAACAGCGGTGGAGTGGATGCATGCACAACACCTGTGCAAAGGCACCTGCAGAAGCAGAAAAACTGAGAAACCTGAGAGCAGTAATTGCATTTTAAGGGCCTGAGAGAACATTTTTTGATGGCTAAAAAGATACTAACTGTGTCCAGTGATGGGGAGATTAAATTTGTCAAACTGACAAAGGCTGCACAATCATATTTCAGCTAATGCAGCACAAAATTAGGTTGTTCTGAGGTATTCTTCTGACAGTTTCAATGTTAAAGTTACAGATGCTGCAGTCTGCTGCTCATGCAGCAAAGTAAGTTAAATTAAAGACAAGAGAGCCAATTAAGTTACAAGTATGCCTGAAAGAGAATTACAGACCACAACACTGGAACAAATTAAAACGTGGACGATGGAAAAGACCCATTTGGGCTGAACTTCACCATCTAATAGAAGAGTCAACTTTGATCAAGTCCCCTAGACAGTCTCACATCATAAGATACAAGTCTTCAATTCTGAGCCTGCATGAAGGAAAGAAAACAAATCACATCAGAACAAAAGCATGTCATTCCTAGAATGAAACAGCATGTCACGAACTATTCAATGGAATATTTTCAGGTTAAATCTGAAATCAGATCAAAACCTTCCTCACACCAGAGCACATGTCAATTAACTCGTTTTCAACTCTGTCTGCTTCTGTCAACCTACATATTATCCTTTAAAACTGCCATACAACTGATCATTATTTAACGGTTTCAAATCTATCAGAAATTATTGATGCTGATTTACTATTAATGAATTCAGAACCAACATATCCTCAGAAAAAAAACTGTAAAAAAAAAAAAAAAAAAAGACCATTTGATTGGGAGACAATGCAGCAATATATGAGCAGTGGCAGATCTAGAACATGAGGGAATTATCCACAAATTATCTGCAGAACACTTCCGAGAGCCACCTATACAACATCTTACGTTGATAAAGAGCAACACGGAGCAAAAGAGCGGCGGTTCGCTGATCTTACTCACCGCTGAAGGGAGAAGCCACAGACAGGTGATGGCAAAGTTCAAACACAGCGCCCTCATGTTGCAGTAACAGCAGCAACGTTTCTCCACGCAGAGAGCCCGCGTGTCTTCAAGGCAATCTGCCCAAATGAATAAGTGGTGATTTACTGAGTTTAAGCTTACGCTCACTGTACAAGTAGAGAACACTTTCCGCAGCGAGAGACTCAAAAATCCTCAAGATCTGGAGTGATTACTCGGCTCAGTGCGCGCCCCCCCCCCCCCAGTCTTCTCTCTCTCTCTCTCCCTCTCTCTCTCTCTCTCTTGCTCTCTCTCTCTCTCTCTCTCCCTCTCCACCACACACGCTTCTTTATTTAATGGACATTTTGTGTTTGGCACATCCTACAACACCATGCTCCACAACATGTACACGTTCATCCAAACCACCGTGTACAACATTGATGTTGGCAAAGTCAAAGAGAGTCATCGTGTTGCTGAAGTTAGGGCGAGGTTGTTTCATTAGTGCTTGAAGTTACTCCAACATCATGAAGTGTTGTGTTTGTCAGGCCGAGTTAACTAGTTCAAATACGCTTGTTAGGCATTTACGATTGGCTCATGGTTACTTGCCTGGAAAAAATCTTTGCCTTAAATGTGCTCAGACTGGATGTGGTAAGTAAAACAGCTCATTTATGTGCAACACCTTCACAATCCTGTCAGGATGCAGCCTGGCCTGAAATAAATTTCAATAACACTATAGAGTGTAAGGTAGTGTTAAATCTTTACTCTATTTAGAGTTAATTTAACTCTTAAAATGTCAACACTTGGGCAAGAGTTAATTTAACACCAATTCCGATTGGGACCAAATACACTCGGCAATAGTGATAAATCTGACTCTTTAAGTGTTATACTTTAACACTACAAAATGTACTGTCCAGTACCCTTGACATGCGTGAAGATGCGAGGGCCTGATCATTGCTGCTTGCAGCTTTAATTCCTATTTGTAGTTGGCTAATTGGTAATGTAGAAGTAATGTCGCACTAAATAAACACACACACGCACACATGGGCACGCACACGCACGCACGCACATCCATCACACTTGCCTCCCTGCTCATTTTCACCACCTGGCCGGCCCTTATTAGGAATCATCAACCCGGGGAAAGGCGCTCTCAGGCGGGCACAGTTTGACAGCCCTCCCCGCTGTCCCCGCATACTGCAGCCACAGGGAGGTTGACAAAATGACAAGGGCTCTCTCCGGGAAATGTTCAAATTACTGACAAGTCTGGTGAAATTCTTCCAGTGCCTCAGCTTTTCAGCGGAATTTCAAGCCAACAAATCACAGTGACTATAGGACTCTAACCAACCAGAGAAGTTGTCTTTAATAAAGAATGAGGCCTGTGCAAAATAGAGACCCATGAAATGTTAAGCTCCTCTTTGTTCAAACAGGCCTTCCTCGTCATTTTAGGAGCTTATTATCCTGCTTCATGTGTAATAATTGATGATTGTGATTGACTTCACATTGATGGTACTATTTGACGACATTTGGGATGAAATCATATATCCCATCCGTGAGAAAATCATTAAAATGTTGTAAAAAATTCATAGTTAACTGACCAATAGAGAATGGCAATGTAACCGGAAATGATGGGTATGAAACTAGAGACATTAAACAGTTTGAGATCCTAATGTTTGTGTCGGACTACAGGTTATCCTTTTGTGCCAGCAGAAGTGAGAGGTCCTTGGGGATTGTGGACAGCTCTTTAAAATGCTGTAATGTCATGGCATTTTTCATGGCAGGGAATCTGCTTTCTGAATGTTCGGTCCTCCCTGTTGATGTTTGGGTTGTTTGTCGTCTATTGATTTGTCACTTATCTACGACACGCTTATAATTCGACTTACATTAGTATTCTAAAAAGCAATAGTTTATCCTGGCCCAATGTGGAGTCACACGACTTTAAAGGTGTGTTTTTGAGGTCCAAATGAAGGTCGAGTTCAATTATTATGTTTTTGTATCCTTCTCTATAGTCTTTGTCATATAGACAGAACAACACAAGATACATGAAAAGTTATTAGATATGTATTAAACTAAGTATGCATAGACACTGCTGTGAAAATGTTCATAAGTGAACATCTTGTTGTCATAAAGTAGCCTACGCAGCTAGAAATAGAGAGTTACATGTGGGATGCCCTGAACAGGTAGCCTACGCCATTATCTGGACCGAAATTCAGTTTTGTATGCGCATGCGTACGACTATATGCTTGTAAGCACTTGCAGGAGAGCAAACACTATTCTATTTCATGGTGAAAACAGTACACACTCGCTTTATACAACAGACATAAACATCTTAATGCGAAAGGAAGAAAAAGAGTATCTATACTAGAGGCGGTTTTTGTTCAGAGCAGGGGCGTGGTCAGATTACCATATTCCCACAATGCATAGCGCACGCGTGGTAGTTGTAGTGTAAACTGTTTCCATGTAACTCTCATCCATGTTATTTTGGTACGATCATTAGAGGTATTTGATATATACGGTTTATTTCTGGACTCCAAACTATTTCATCAATGGTGGTTAAACAAGAAACCCTGAGTTAGTATTGTAAGGCGGAGACTAGGGTCGGTCACTCTTTGGTAAGCAGGTTACACACTCTTGATTCTCTTCAGATCGCATAAATCTTTCGCCTTTTACTAAAGATTTCCGTGGAGAGGATCAACAAGAGTTTCAACTAATTTTTTGATGCCCTGCGTATGTGGGGCTTCCTAACAGTGTTCAAAATCAAAACTTTGAAAGTAAGAACATTAGACGAGTCTACTACTGACTTTCTTGTAGTAGATATGATTTAAAGTCCCGTCTGTCATGCAGAGGATGTTGATTGATAAAGATCATAATGGGAAGGAGTTAAAGGACAATACATCTACATTTTGATACCCTGCACTGGGCGGGGCATCCTACTTCAGCAATCTAAAACGACGTCATCATATCCAGCGGAGTTCTTAGTGAGTCTGAGTAAGTTGCACAAAGTCTCAGCCAGAGCCATCCTGGAAAGCTTTGTCTTCAAAATGTACCTAATCGTATAAATACATCGCTGAGACGCTTGAAAGTGCTTTTTAGCCACTGCCTTGAAAACAAAACCTCTGTTCTTTCATTTATTTGCGCTCTGAATATTTGCACGTTTTCCTACTTTGTCCAGAATATGTTGCACAATCATTTCCATCGGGAAAAATACAGTTCGTATCTGTCCGCTTCTCTAAAACAGTGAAGTAGTCCTTTAAGACAGGCATCAAAACAGTTGCTCTACGTGACCACGAGAGGGCGCCACTTAGAAATAAACCCAAACCACAAGAATCCACATCAACTTCCTCAGATTTCATCATTGTTAGATTTCATCTGTGTCTTCCAGTTTCAGTGACACATATGCAGATTTCTTCTCGACATATCTATCAAGCAGACCAATGTGTGATATTTTCAATGACAAATAATAAAGTTGTGTATCCCCTTATAATAAAGCAGTAAAATAGATTTTTATGGCAGCAGAAAGTTATATTTCTGTCCAACAGAAAAAACTTTTTTTGCTGAATGTCAACATCAAAATGTTGATTTGAGGAATTTCAACCGAGATGTAAAACACCGAGCTACATGCACGACTTCATGATCTGTGAAAGGGAGCTGACTTTTGCCAAGTCGCCTGTGAGGGGCAGCAAAACACCAGCGACGTGAAATCTGCAGGAATTTGAAAGAAGAAGAAGCAGCGAAAGACACGCTGCTGTCGTATCTCAGGTTACCAGAGAGTTGCTTTCTCTCGACTGTGGATCTATTGTGTACATCGTCCTGTGTACCAGCTGGTGAAAGAGGAGGAGCGTTTACATTGCTGCATGAAAACAAAATAAACTCGTGGAGGTTTATTTTGGTAAGTGCCGAAGACAATACGTCAAGTGGACCAGATGAAGGTCCCACGTGTAAAATCGTGTTATCCTGTAAACTGCTGATCATTCATAAGTTAGTCATGGATGCTCATGATATTGTTAAGGTTGAAGACATAAAAGACTGTGGCGATGCTGCTGCTGCTGCTGCTGCTTGTGATCAACAAGACGAAGTTTGTGACACATCGACAACAAAACAGCAAAGGAGGAAGAAGAGTGCAATCTGGAAATATTTCACCATCTGTGATGATGACGTGACGAAGGTGTTGTGCAACATATGCAAGAGAGTTGTGGGCAGAGGCAAGAATGTAGGACATCTAACCACCAGTAATATGCACAACCATATATACTACAAACACCGCAATGTGGCAGGCATCCGAGGCACTCAGAGCAGCAGGAGATCTCAGCCAACCCCAACGACTCCTGCTTATGAAGCTGACCGACCGGGTCACACAGTGACCCAGACCATCACTGACAGTGTGGGTGAAATGATCAGCATGGATCTTTTGCCGTATTCATTTGTGGAGAACAAAGGGTTCTGTAAACTCATGAAAGTGGTGGCGCCTCATTACACGCTGCCAGCAGGCATTCACTTCAGCAACGAAGTTGTTCCGCAGCTTCACCAAAGAGTGACATCAAAAGTGACCGAGAGCCTTGTGGACATTGAAGGCAATGTTGTGCACTGCACGGCCGACATTTGGACGAGAAAGTTCTCCACCAACTCCTACCTGTCTCTCACAGGACATTGGTTTGTACAGAAGATATCAGCGCGCGGGGCTGTGACACACACGCGTGTCAGTGCGTTGCTCGGTATGAAGGTCATCGACACAGAGTACACTCCGGCAGAAATCTTGCAACACCTGCTGGGCCTCGTCGAAGAGTGGCAAGCCGTGGTTCCGCACAGATTCACTGTTGGGTTTATAGTCACCAACAACACTAGCAACATGGTGAAAGCCGTGTCAGACAGTGGCTTTGAGCACATTCGATGCATGGCTCACTCCATACACTTGATTGTGACGGGGGCTATCGAAGAGTGCCACGGTGTGGTTACCGCAATCAACACTGCCCGACGAATCACCAACACTCTACATATGTCGACCAAATCCGTAGCCAAGCTGCACGAGATACGGGAGCGACTCGGACTTGCCGAGGCCGCCTTAACTCACGACGTGCCCACCAGGTGGAACACAGTGTTGTTCATGCTGCAGCGGCTGCTGAAGCAGAAGAAGGCGCTGATCGATATGTCCGCAGAGATGGACCTCGGTGGGTCCGTCGCAGAGCACCAGTGGACTCGGATGGAGGCCATCGTCAAAGTGCTGGAGCCGTTTGAGGAAGCGACGCGCACAGTGTGCCAAGATGACGCATCTATTTCCTCCGTGATTCCATGCATCCAGGCCCTCAGAGCTGCACTCAATGAACTTATCGCCAACAAGGATGTGAGTGATCTGTTGGAGACTCGCAAGCTGGTTGGCCTACTCCAGAGTCACCTCGAGGAACACTTTGAACATGTCTTTGAAACGCCCACCAACACTTATTTCAAAGCCACGCTGCTGGACCCGAGGTTTAAGATCATGCCCATGGCGCTGCTCAGCCAGCTGGACTTTGAGAGGTTGAAGGCCGCCGTGACAGTGGAGGTGGAGGAGTTGCTGGAGCAGGACAGGATGCTTTCAGCAGGTGAAGCTGGCTCTTCATCGGCTCCAGCGGAAGAATCGGAGGACACCAGCAGCAAGCCGACAAGCCTTTTCTGGGGTGCAATGCAGAGCCTTGTGGCAAATAATGCAGCGTCTTTGTCGAAGACGGTGACATCGCTTGGTTTAGAGACCTACCTAGCAGAGAGCAGCCCACAGTCACTGGCCTCTGACCCGCTGTCTTCATACTGGTCAGCAAAGATGGCACAACATCCTGCACTGGCTCGAGTGGCTGTCAAATATCTGGCCTGCCCACCGACAAGTGTCTCCTCCGAGATGCTCTTGAGCACAGGAGAAGATGCCGTTGCTCCAGATTACAGACTTCTCCCTGCCGATGTGCCGCAGCTGGTTTTCACCAAGTACAATCTGGCGAAATTTCCTTAAAATTTGGTTGTCGTAAAGATGCGGTACTCTTTGTCTTATAGGTGCTGCTCTGTTTGACACGTCGTTGTTCAAACCTTGAATTAAGTTTGCTAAGATATAGAAAGTGACCATGAGTAGGGCAAAAATGTGTTTATTATATTTTACATTGAGGGAGGAAACGGATGTCAAAGACATTGTGGTAGAAAATATATATTGATGCGTTTTAAATCCATAAGGATAATTGTTACTGGGTCACGTGGTTGATAACAGCACTCCAATTTCAAAACTAGATCACAGCTGCCAATCTTAAGACAAACACAGGATATGATGTGAGCTTAAGCTTCAGAAGATAACTTATTCAGCAACATTAAAAAGTGCAACTATACTGAAACTACATGACTGCCACATGCATTAAACTCATGTGGCAGTCATGTAGTGACTGCCCCTGTGCGTCTCTCTCTGTCTCCTCTTTTGTTTTAGATACCATGGTGCCTTTTTGGAAACATTTGAAAGAAAGTTGCATAGGGAGTTTAGGAGATACTCTTCAGATTTCATATGTGAAACATTGGTACTTCATCAGCAGCAATTATTGCAAACTTTAGAGACCATTTTGAGCAGCATTGCTGTTTTATACACAATTTGTTTTCATATAACTTCTCTTCAATTTGTCAGGCTCACATGTGAAATCAAGCCCAATCTAGGAAATTGCCTTTGCACTGTTTACTTTATTTGGTAATATAAAGCTATGTACATGTTGAAATTGCTTTGAAGCCTCTATTTACTTAACTATAAAGGACAGAGAGAGCTTTGCAAATGGTAACAAAGACCGTTATAGATATTTTATGTAACTATAATAATTATTATTAAAATACCTCTTTTTAAAAAGGATAACTGAATACCATGCAAAAACATAATATATAAATAAACAGTATAATAGGTTAGTTAACAGTGAAGTTAAATGTAAATAAATAGCTGAATTCATGTTTTTTAAATTATAGCTGGTAAAAAAAATAACGAAAGTTCAATGAAGGACACTCAGAGGTTTTGTTATGGCCAAACTTAACTAATATGCTGTGAGATGTAACAGGAACTCTCACTGTCCACTCACTTAAAACACGTTGAAATTGATTTAGAAATATATTGATGTATTTCTTCAATCTTCAATGTTAATTGTCTACCTTCATATACACTAATGCATTGATTTATGACCGTGTGCAAGGCTCTCCAGGTTGTCTCTATTCTCTTTGATGCTATAATCAGCAGGTAACCTAAGCATTTGTATTAACATGCTAGTCACGACAAAGCCAATACGTCATCTGATTGTCTCTTTCAACTTATTAATGTCCGCATCAATCATCTCTCCTGCTTTACTTTGTGTTAAAGTCACAAATAAATCACAGCAAAATACATTTCTGCCATTGCAGACAACATTCTGATGCTTCTTTAGGTATCAAATATAGAAAATTGCTGAAAGATCAGTAGGATCTCCAGAACAGTGACGTCTCTACTTTGTGCTCATGTTGAAGGTGTGTTGCGGGCTCTTTCAGTGCATGTTGTGTTGTTTTTTTTATGTCACAGTGATCTCCTCCAGAATATCAGCAGGGAAGTAGCCCAGCTTGCGTCCAGTGCTGACCTTCAAGTAGCCGCCTTTCTCATCTCCTTTCTTTACAACAATCTGAAACACACAGTGATAAGTCCTTTACAGATTGACCATGAAAACACACGTAGAAAGTTGCTCACATTAGTGCAGTTACCTGATCTTTCTTCAGTGTGATTTGCCCCATCTCTCTGTTTCCTACAAAGGAACGTAGCACCTTGAAAACTCTTTCCGATGCACGCACTTTTATGAGGTAGTTGGTGGGGAAGTAGCCCGACTTCTCCCCCATCTTTCCCTAAAAATAGAGCGAGAACAGACTTTGAGTTCACCCGCCACAAGAAATTAGAACAAAAAAAAGCACACGACTTTAACTGGTTTACTGCAGACAGCGGATTTAAAGGTGAAAGCTAAAAGAATCAAGAGATGATGAAGTTCAACTCACCCTCCACCACTCTTCATTGGAGTCATCCAGTACTGTGATCCGATCCCCAGGGCTAATACACAAACACACAATACATTTCATTTATCACTGCTTTTTTTTTAGTCAACAAATGCATTACAATTTTAAAAAAGTGTACTGAAAATTAGGGTAGGTTTGAATAGGCCATGCTATATACTGTTTGTAATAACTGCATGTTGGGCATTATATGCGTCTGTCAAACATACTGGAAGTCGAGGTCGTCTTTCTCTATGGCCTTGAAGCGGTAGAGAGCCAGGTAGTAGTGGGTCTGGGAGAATGTACCCTTGCTCTGTTGACAAAACAGCACTGATGCTACTGCACATGACAACAGGTTTATAATGAACACATGTACACATACAGTAATGCAGCTGGTGGACCAGGGCAGTACTTTTAGTCAGTGGTGGAAGAAGTATTTAGAACTTTTACTTGAGTGAAAGTAGTACTGTGTTACAAGTAAAAGTCCTTCATTCAAAAAACTTACAGGAGTAAAAGTACAACAGTATTAGAATCAAAAATCTTACCTTTTCATCTGCTTTGTCTCCTCCTTTCTCCTTCTTATCATCAGGCTTTCCTGTAGGAACATCGGACATCACAGTCACCAACAAATCCTTTGCTTTAGTTGATGGACCCAGTAACTCAAAAATATGTTATTTTACGTATCTTCACTATTTGGGGTATGTCACATTCTTTGTCTTTTTAATGTTTTTTTCCAAATTTCCTGTAGTATTTTGATTTAGATACATTTTATTGTGGATCTAGAAATATGCACAAATTCTTATTTTCATGAATGAGTCTTTTTAGTGTGTTACCTTCTCCTCCTTCCTCATTCTCTTTGGGCTGTTGGTTGTTCTCCTCTTCTTCTTCCTCCATCATCATCATCATCTAGAGGGAAAAATCTGTTTATCACAACTGTACACAAATATATTTCATATCCATTCAAAACATTATTTTTGCTTTAATACTGTTATGTCTAGATTCCTACTTCAATAATTTCCTCTACTGGCGTTAGGCAAACTTAATGAATGAGTGAAAGACATGTAGAAGTTTTCTCTGAGGATTTTAGGTTTTGCAGTTGGATTAAACATTTATTGCACTCACATTTTTCTTGTCATTTTCATTCTTTTTGCGCTCTTTATTTGCCATAATGACACCGACCCGCAGGGTGTCAAAGACGGGGTCGTTCCGGTTTGGGTTGTCTGGTTACGGACAAAGTAGTCGGCCAGATTATTAAATGAAAGTGCTGCTAACTAGATTACACACTTTCACAAATAGGCTGTACTCTTTCACAAACAAAAATGAATAGATAGAAAGGTTAAGAAACCTAGCCAGTCATGACACATATTGGTATTCGGCGGACTCACTTGGATCTGGTATGTCGCTGCTGTACAGCGGGGAGCTGTAGGCCCTTCTGAAGCCAGGTGGCTGCAGGAAACAAACAGAGCATCTTGTTTCACTATTTCCAAACATTTTAGTGATGAATATCTGTCTCACCAGGGGTAAGGTCATGGGAATATGTATACGTTTTATTGCTCTTCATAGAGAGGGAATAGCACTCACAATTTTGCCGAAGCACTTCTGGAACTCGACATAGGACTGACATGCATGATGGATGTTGGTCTTGCAGTTTCTACACCTCAGAGCAAACTTGTTGTTCACTGAAAAATAAACATTGGGACAGCAATAGCGTAAGCCAATATTAAGCATTATATGTAGAAAATGAATTACATGTATAAGACAGCATAATGTAACGTTGACATTTTGTGTGTGTATTTTCTTGACATAATTACTAATACATACAGACTATCATGCGAGCGCAGACGTCACAGAACTTGGGTTTTTTGCAATAGTGGTCCTTGAACTTGTGGGGTTTGTCGTTGATCCGGACTACAGGAGGAGGAGGTTCTGGTTCCTTCTCCTCCACCTCCACCTCCTCATCATATATGAAATAGACCTGGACACACAAAAGGTTGTTTTAAAAACACCACACGAGGGCAATGTTTTGATGCTTCCAGGGAAGCATATAGCCTGCAGGGGTAAATCATTTGATTGATAGGGACAGTAATTCATTGTCAAATATGTATGAAATATATTTGGACACCTTCTCTTGATGTCCCCGTTGTTTGAAATCATACTGCATATTTTCCATTATGTAGAGTTTTGTCTCTATAAAAATTGTTGGTTTGAAAAATAATGTACCCACCAAAACAAATGACCAGTCCAGAGTCGATATGATAAACTCTCATTGAATTGTGCACTTTAAAAAAGAAACCATTTTTTTCCTTCAATTGGATTTGACTGTAGCTGCAGTGAAGTATTCTGAAGATGTGCACACACAGTCATGTACACAGTTCAGCTTCATCTTTTACTTTAAAGTGTTTTCTAACCCTATACGTCCCTCACAGATCAGCCTTCGGGTGGTAGAAGACAGAAAGACTTAAGTCAAGGCTCTTATTTTTCCAATTGACGCTGCACTGCGTTCCTGTCCCAGCTGGGGGCTATTTTAAACCAGCCCAGGAATGGCACCCTAACAGTGGGGGGTTGACGTGGTCCTGTCACTCACAGTGTCTCCTTCCTCTCTCACTACGTTTTCAGGAGCTGGAGGGTTGTCATGGATATCAACAGAGTTTTTGTCTTCCTCCCTGACACACACACACACACACACACACACACACACACAAAGAAAAGAAACACAAAGCCATGAGTTAGATCTACATAGCATAGCATTAACACAGCATACATAGCTACATACCATTACCTTCCTGTGAAAAGTTTCCCTCTCTTTTGTTTTCAAACACGTATAGCTTAAATAGGACATTTTAAAGTTGGGCTTAAAATGTTTTCACAGGACAACCTCACGGAGTGACCTGATGTAACCGACATACTTTGTGTCGATATCAAATTACCATTCCACCTCAAAATAGTTGAGTCGTGATTATTTATTCTAGGAGACTCCTATGACACATTTTTTCAAATGAACATGTCGCTGCTTTATCACTATTATATATGAATAAACTGTAGAAAGACTACGTTGGTTCGGAGGCTTTTGTGCTTTCCACTCTTGACTGTTGTAACATTTAGGTCACTAGAATTTGAATGGAGCCTTGATGGGGAAGAGGTACAGGAAGGAAAAGTAGGGCAAGCATTACATTTGTATTGTAGAGGTAATTGAAGTTATTACAGGAAATATACTCACAGGTCCATGTTGTTTGGTGGATAAAGTCACTACTGCCCACCTACAAAGATAAATATACATATATAGTTTGTTAGTTTTTTTCTGAAGCACATGATTGTGAGGAGTTTTGCAACAAGTCATGTAGATCAGTGGGATAATGGATTAACCTTTATGTAATTAGATAAAACCAATTTAACAATGATGATCTGGCCAAGAAGGCGGCAAAGTTAAACGTTGAGTGCATGTTGATTTCATACATACAATAAAAACAAAACAATAAATAAAAAAAAAAGAATAAAAACTAGTCCACACATCAACAGAAGAGGATAAATAGACACAGATAGTGTATAATCGTACGATTAAAAAAGGCATCAAGACATGACAAAATTGTTACTGACTGTTGCAATTTGTGGTTAAAACTTCTGTTAACGTTTGTTTAAAACTGGTTTGAGAGATGAGGGAAGTAGACTTTTTAAAGAACTTTTTTCTATTAATCCTCAAAGTAGTACCATTAGTCAAACGTGCATATTTCTAAGTGTTCATTGAGACTCAACGGAATTAAATAAGATTGTATATAGCATTGAATTTTGGCACCCAGTTAAAATATATTAAATACATTTTGGCTCTGTATTTTATCATCTTTTTTATTCTATAAGAGGATAATGACTGAAAAAAAGTAGCATTTCATGTGGTGTTTGTGATGTGGAAACTAGATTAGCACATAGAGTAACACAAACAGGATGTATTCTTGTGTCTGTATTAACCAAAAAAAGTTACATCAAGCTATACTTTGCATAGACACACACTGTCCTTGTCCGCTTTTTCCCAAACTATTTTAGGGTTGTGAAATTCAATCTCATCACAGCTAAATTTGGGTGCCTCTGCCAGTCAGGGAAAGAAGAGCAAAATTCTCAAAAGTATGACGGCAATAAAAATCTGTTTTTGTGAATAGGCAAAAACATTCTAAATATGGCAGCTATTCAACTATTTCAAAGCTTTATGTTACTACCTTGCTGAAATGAAATTGATTAAACTGACTTGCATGCTTTTGTCATGAAAACACATTTTGTAATGGAATAACTCAAACTTCAAACTGGAACATACCGTATGTCAAGATTCACGCAGCTCAGAGAAGAAACGACAATATCCAGTGTGGGTAAATCTCTCTGTGAACGAGTCCTTCACCTGCTGCCGATGACTGGAGCGCGAGACAACCAGTGGGTCTGAAACCAGCCGACCAATGTGCCTCCTCACTCGTGGCCCTCAGAATTATGTGTCTACTCTCACAAAGTCTGGGCCCTTTGTTTATTCCCTTTATAGCTTTTTTTAGGTGATTTCCAAGGTGATTTCAGGCTCTGACACGTATGTCTTGTTTTTGTGTACTTTTGTTTGATTTTGTATGTGTGTTTGTGTGCATGCTAGGCTGAGCACTTATGTGTCAAGCTGACTGTTTGCAACAGCTGGGGACCTCAGTGTGAGTGCCGATGACGAAGGGAAATCAGATACTTTTCTCTCCCTCTGTCTCCATACTGCTCACTTTCCTTATACTTTTATCGATCGGAGACCAAGAACAATGCACAAACCTGTGTGTCACCTTTTTGTTGAACTTTTTATTCGATCATCTACATCACTTTTTAAGTCCCCTGTAAGTCCCAGTGGCCCTGACGGTGGTCTTTATAGGTTTTAGGGGGGTCATTCAGTCTTAAAAAAATCTAAAAAACAAATGTTTATATTTGTTAGGAGCATAAAATTGCCCCACAAATGTTGTGTGTTTACAACTAATGATTCACTTGTAAATTGAAGGTTTGTCCTGGTGGTGGTGCTAGAGGGAACATTATCAGGTCACCAAAATCAGGTCCAGATTAACCAGCCAGGGGTCTCAGGTCAAACACAAGCTGTGGGCCTCTCCTTAACACCCCTTGTCCCCACCTTCTGTGCAGTGTGTATGAATTAGTTAGTGACTAGCAATTACATGTTGGTGACTTAATAAGGTGCACATATATTTAGGAATGTGCACCATGTAAAATCAGTATAAACTGAATTGATACAGGCTACTTATTTACTCATACTCTTGAGGGCCCCGTCTACAAGAGTATTGATTCAGATGTGACTTTAAGGCCCTTATTATTTCAGTTTATATTGTGCTTCAGTTGTACAGTTGTACAGCACCACCAAACACATTTGTAAATAATCTAATGACTGCAGACTAATTGCCATGTGGTGAACCTGAAGGCTCTGGGCTCCCTCACTGTTGGGGGCCAGGCAGTTGCCTGCTTTGCTAAATTGTCTATTTCAGTCTTCAGTCTCAACATCATAGTATGCCCAGACACCAACAAACACACAAACAAGGCAATGGCTTTAATGCCTCGACAGACTTTTCTATATATAATGCAAAATGAATTTAGCCTATGCATGGTGGAATTATTTGGGATAATCAGGGAATGAAGGAGCGCTCTTAGAAGCAGAGATGAATATGATATGCATTAATAAATAGAACACTTTAAAAACGTGGGTATATAATTGAGTATGTCGTATGACCAATTATTGTGAACAGCAGGCGCGTATCACGGGCCTGTTATTATTCTGTCCTCTATCAAGGAGCTCTGCATTGATCTGTCTGGAACACTACAAAGGTCCCGTTGCATGTTGGGTACAATACTCCCTGAGCGCTGAATGCGCATGCGCAACAGAAAACTCCATTATTTTTTTTGCTCGGAATCTGTAAAAAAAAGAGAAACAGTGGGAAACTGTGAATTTGGGATTACATGGATCGCTATGGTTGTCGGAATACATTTGAATGCTAGACGGTTTAGCAAAACCGAGACCAAAACAGCGGCTGGATAAGTGTGCACCGGGAGCGGGACATCCTTCAGTCTTGTTGGGACCCTACAGAATCAAGTAAATTCAGTCAGTTAGCTCTGCTAGCCTAGCTGGTAGCGTTAGCCCCCAAACCCCAGGCGCAGTAAAATGAAGCGTTATTGCCCTTTGTTTTTAAATCGGACTGGCAGACGTTACATAAACGCTGAGCGCTGATTGATCGCGTTAATACGCGGGTTGAATCATGGTGTTCTTATATTTTACGGTTATGTATTAAAGTATCGGCCGTTTTCAAAACATTCTCTGGTTAGTCCGTTTGCTAACCAGCTAACTCTTGATTCTCCCGCGAGCCAGAAAAGCGAAGACTCCAAAACTTCGCCAACACAGAGAGGTTGACGCAGAGAAAAGGTTGATAGGTCCTGCTAACATTAACGTGAGCTAACGGCTGTCAATAAGTAAGTGCAATCTGACCAAATTCAAAGACTTTTTTTTTTACAAATCAGTATTGTGTCTCGCTCGTTTCTTATAACCGTAGCTAACGAGCAAGAGTTTTACATCGGAGTGTTTTGTGCGCCTGACAGCTGTCACGACAACATAGTACAAAGTAGGGTAGCTTACTAGCTTAGCTGTTAGCCTAGCTGCTAGCCTGCCTTGTATCAGTCGTGTAGTTGGTGAGATGTTGCACCGTGGCTGCATACTGCAGATCTGTCGACTAAGCGCAACTAGGATTTACACCAAGATTGTATTTTAAGTTATTTTCATGTTGCTTGCTTGTTAGCTTGTATGTTGTTTGTTGCAAGGGCAGCTCCTCATTTTGTAACGTTAGCTAAACATCAGTAAACCACGGGCCTATCCAAACACACCCTCCCACTTCAAAGTAGCCGCAGCTTGCTGTGAAGTTGTATTCTTTTTGAGAGAGCAATGCATCCGATGTGATCTTTTTCTTCTAAAAATACACTTTGATCTCATCACTTGCAGGGAATAGTTTACCACGTGAGGTATTTACCTTGCTCGTCCCTGTCACATTACATAACAAACCTCCACCTTTCTTTGCAGGCTCTTTATCTTCATCCTAGACCCTACTCTGATGTGAACTGAACCATTTCATCTACAAGAGTCGTCCTCTAAATTCAGGATCTGCCCGTCCAGGTGTTTTGGGCATCAAGTCAGGTTTTACTGGCAGTCTGTGTGCTTCTAACCCACCAGTATGTACATTGGACAGTGGATACCCTAGCCAAAACGGATCCTGGCTTTTCAAAGATGACAAGGTACGCTTAATGTGCTTGAGTTGTTCTATTTTTGGTTACTTTACCCTGACGTCAAACCAAAATCTGTGTTTCTTTTGCTGTGGCCTCACCCAGTGGTGATGTGTTTGTACCATATTTTGGGTTAAAAATGTTAGAGACCACACTCGCTTGAATTGTCAGGAGCACACAAAATAAAGAAGTGTTGGCCACTTTGCCAGACCTCTTTGAGGACAGATGAGAAGTAAAGTCTCAGTAACTTACATTGACTGACATAGTGCAATACATTTAATGAGCGGCCCTTATTGTATAGCATCCTTCAATATTCTGGTAAACCTAGGCTGACGTCATCATGGTCACACTGTAGTATTTGATGTTTTACGCTGACATTTGGTGTTGTGTAGTCAGATGAACGTGGCCCACACATTTAGCATGCAGGTTATAACACTGATATCCTGAAGACATTTGTTCATCCATTTTATGCATGCATTCATGTGTTAACTTATTTAGAGACTCAGAGTGAGGTACAAAAAATGAAGTATTAATACTAACTAGTATTATTATTAGTATTCTTGTGATCCTTTAGGCCATACAAATAATTTTGTCTTGACTATTTTAAAGCTCTGGTAAAGTGATTATTGAAATGTGATACATTTTGTTTTGAATAATCCTGACCCCTGGGGTCTTTAAACAAGTTGAACTTGCATGTAAAGAAAAGATGTGTCAACACTTTTGCTGCTTTTCCCCAAGGTGCTGGCAGGCCGCAGCTACAAAATGATGGGAGGCAGTGAGACTGTCAGCGGGGACAAGGATGGGGTCCACACCACTGCAATACACGTCCCCATCGGCTGGCAGAGGAGAGTGGAGGGCGGGCAGGTGATCTATGTCAGGTAGGTTGGTCCAGTTGAACAGAAAGCATATGCAGATTTATTGCTGATGTTTATTCATATTTGAAGACATTGATTTAACGTGACTGCTTATGAATGTATACATGCATACACGCATGAATGTTTATGTATGTGTATCATTTAATCTGGAGAAACAGGAATGCTGGTTTTGCAGCACATTTTATATTAAACAGTGGCTTGGACCTTGCTCAAAATGTAAGTGTAGAAAATATGAAATTGTTTAGGACCCGTGGTTCTCTGCAGTACTATTCAAGCCAGTCAAATGGAGAGAAGCGTGGTTGATGTACAAGCACCAATGAGCTTGATAATATAATGTACAAACAGCTTATACATATGTGGGCTATTGCCTAGATTTGTGATCAGTTAAGTCCGACTAGATGACTTGGAGACAGGAAACTGTGATCACATTTAAATAAACTCCTACGGTGTATAATACAGGTTTATGTTTCACCGCTTCAGATGTGGGCTGCAGAATCTGTTCTTTTTACTAAACTTTGTTCAATTTTAAAGATTTTTCTTTTCTTGTAATACTTAATGTATGCTGAAAGTTTTGGGGTGGCATCACATAATCTGTGTTAATTAAGATTTCCCAGATTTAAGAGAGGATTCTATTTACATTTCTAAATTGTTACCTGGGCTAAAATGGGTGTGCTGAGCTTTGTAACTTAAAACTTAGTTTTTCTTTGAACATATCTTTGTTCACATATTTTAAGTTTGCTTTGAGTTTTCTGTTACAGTTTGTCCCCGTCTTCTGTTTATAGTCCCAGTGGCATTGCTCTATGCTCTCTGGACGAGGTCAAGACCTATCTGTTGACTGACGGCACCTGCAAATGTGGTCTTGAGTGTCCGCTCATCGTCAATAAGGTAAAGCCAGTTATTTTTAGATTTGTTAGTGTTGTGTTTGTGTGTGGTCAGGGTGGACACAGACGAAATACATTCAGTACACAGTATATCCAGATATTATCTGGACTTTTGAGTTTTTTGACGTAGTAAACTCTGTGACACTTGAATGTGAACTTATATTTATAAAAAAAAGCATGGTGATGACTTCTGAGCCTCTTCAAACTCACTTGACCACTGTGGTGGGTTAGCGTCGTTTGTTCAGACACTGATGTCAATACATGCTGCTTTGTTTATCGCAATGTGTTGTGATATTGAGGTAGGAAATGTGTCTTAAACAAGCTTCAGGCATTGTGTTTGCATAAACAAAACTGTAAACTTGAGTCAAACTCACTGAAGTGATATTCAAAGAGTCTGTACTCATCGGCAGCACTGGAAGATGCTGGCATGTGACATCCCCACACGTGTTGAAATACATATCTATGACTAACTTTTTTAATTAGGTTTGTCCAACTGTGTAGAATCATGGCTGACCTTTTCTTCATAAAACATGTGAGTGCACTTTGTCTGCAATAAGCAACAATCCCTGTGTGCATATTATAAGTGTAAAATAGCCTCACTGGTGCCCTTAACGGTCATACATTTGATGAGATGTTTAGCAAAGATCTCGCTCAGATTTCTCTCATGATGCAAAGAGTTCTCCCCGAATTCTCTCCAATCCTCTTTTATCTGCTGTCCTGCAGGTTTTCAGCTTCACTGTGGAAGTGAAGGTGGAGCAGCACAGCCAGCCATTAGGCAAAGCAGAGCAGGACATGACCAAACTGTGTAACCACCGCAGGAAAGTGGTAGCAATGGCTGCTCTGTGTCGGAGTATGCAGGCCTCACAGCTGCCCTTCGCCAACCTTCATCATCCAGGTAAAGTTTGACTCCTGTACCGGTGTACTATTGAAACGTAAACTCATCTATTAATAGCTTTTCTATACACATTTCTACTGATTTCCTAAACAGATGCTAATCAGCATCATCATTATTGTTAAGGTTTCTTTAGTTCAGGTGTATTAGGTTGATTTACATCGTTTTGCTATTAGGTTGAGTGTGCTGGGTGCGTAGTACTCGCCTCATGTAGAGGGCTCTTATGGGACTATGATCTCACAAGTCCCGCAGGACCCGACACAAATTCACTCTGTGTGGGAGCGCTTTGTCAGTATCAACATTGTGATGGGATGAATTGGAGATAATATATCATTTATGAGAGACTGTTATTATTGGGCTTAACCATGCATGCAAATTAGTGGTGCAGCGGATCATAGAACTCACGGTTCCGATCGCATCAGGGTCACGGATCGGTTTAGCACAAAAGAGAAAAAAGGGAGCAAATATAACTTTTAGAGATCCCTGATCGAGTTTTCTTTTGCCGATCATTGTTGATCCATATTGTTGTAGCAGCTGGTTTACAAGGTTCCAGACTATTGTGTTTTTGCCACCATCCCCAAAATCATTGGGAAAATCAAGTCAGTGTAAACCATAAAAACATTCTAAATTTGACCTTTTACTTTGTTATAGTCATCTATATTGGGGTTTTCCTCTTCCTCTAAGAAACACACAATTCAAGTGATAAGGAAATAATTGTCTTCATTATTAGTTTTAATGATGCATTATAAGCTGCTAGAGGTATTTTAAACAGGTCATAATTCATCTCTAATATCTATTTATGTTGTTGTAAAAACATCTCTTTCAAACAACTGGATTTATTCAAGTTTTACGAGATTACATACGAACACATAATTACGTTATAATTTACTTTCGCACAATACTCATTTTCACTGAACAGAACCTGAACGCATCATGATGTAACTGAACGTAACCTTCGCTCTTCTCCTGTCAGTTTAAACACGGATTGGTTGTTTACAATGTAACATTATCAGATCGGCGACTAAAAAAGCGTACAGGCCGATGTCCTGATCGCATATTTTACTGAATGTCGGCGGATAATGATCGTCAGTAAAACTTTATTTCACACTGTGATGGTTAACGTTAAACTGTTTTTAATCTGCGTTTCACATGCGTGCCGAACCGTGAGGGGGGGGTCCGTACGGATCAACAGTGGTCCGTTACACCACTAATGTAAATTCATTGTCCTTCAGTAAACCACATGCCTTCAAAGGACAGATTCAGATGTTTCCGTTTAGTTTCTCCCTCGCTGTCTTGTCTCCCATTTCCTTTCTCTCTCTCTCTCTCTCTCCTTGGAAGTCGTACACTTAACCATCTGGTTTGTGTCTCTGACATGGTAATCAACATTAGTTAAATGAAAAATGGTGACATGCTCCATATCCATGTTTGAATACACTTTTATGGATTTAGCTTGAAGCAATAGGAACTGAAAGAGCTAAATGTGTCTTATTTCTCTGTAAAGAGGGCCAGACTGATTTTCAATAGAAAACATTTTGTATGTTGTGTGTGTGTGTGTGTGATCCGAATCCCTACAGGAGTAGGTGGGAGTGGGATGGGGTATCTGTCAGAGCAGTCAGTGATGGTTGGAAATCCTGCGGGAGCAGGTGGGTGTGGGATTAAAAACAAAGAGTGCTGGTCAGTGCAGCAGCTGTCAGCCACGCGGAATAAAAAGAAGACAGAAGATATTCAGCAAAAATGATTAGTGGGTGTTTCGTGGACACTTTGTTTGCTCAGATTTGTTGTCTTTCTGCAGTTTCTACCCAACAGTATATTTGAGCAGGTCCATAGTTTTACGGTGCTCAGCAGAATAGTACTATCTTTGTGGTCCTGTCAATCCGTCTTCATCTGTATTTATATTTTGACAAAATGCATGTCAACTGCCTTTTAATTATTTGGTTGTTTTGTCCATAATGTGCTTCCAGTGAACACACATCCACCATAGTGCACATAAGTGTTAAAATATCAACGTATCGTTACTGAATATTTTAAGCGGTTTCAATCAGAATTTAAATTCTCAGTATTTAGTTTATAGACTAGTTTATAGAAGCTTTGAAAGCGACTTCACCATAACCCATATGCGTCTGTGTGTCCACTTTCAGAGATGAGCAGCGGAGTGGACAGCCGTAATCCAAAGCGAATACTTGTGGATCGGGAAGAAGAGGACCGTAGCATTTACCATCCCAAACTCCATCCGGTCCCAGCTCGACCCCACAGCAACCTCCATATAAACCCTTCTGCCAGCCCCAAATCCTCCCACCACTTTATTTACCCTTACAATGGTTCCTCCCTTGTCCTTCACACAGGCACAAACTCTCACCAACCCCTAGATGCTTTTAGACGGCTTCAAAATCCTCCTCCTATTCCTGCCTCCTCCAGCTCCTCCTCCACGTCCTCATTCCCAGCGTACAGCCCTGCCCAGAGATCACCTCGCACCCCCACATCTCAAGGTCAAAGAACTCCCAAAACCCCAGAGACTCCGGGTTCTCCTCGGCTAGGGCCCCTCTCTACGCCTCCCCCCTCTTCCCCTATGAGCATGGGCGGAGGAGGAAGAGGAGCACAGACTCACGCTCATCATCCTCATGGTGTCATTGTGGGAGGCTCCCCCCTCTCTCCGTCTCCCTCCCTCTCTCCCTCTGTTCATAACATGAACTGTGTGTCTCCTCACCAGCGGTCCCGGCACCCTTCAGCTTCTCCTTCCCCTCTCTCTGATCAGGGAGGAGGCTCAACCGCGGCGGGAGGAGGACTGATGGGAAGTAACTTGCCTCAGAGGAGGAAATCCACCTCTTCCTCTCCACACTCCCCTCTCCCCGGTGGCTCCCCAAACCCCAGCCCCCACTTCCCCAAGTACAAGCTGGAAGACATCTTGGAGCAGTTTAAGAACTCAGGCAACAGCAGCACTAATAACCACCACCTCCTACTCCCTACTAACCTTTCCTTACTGACCAACCAAAGCAGTAGCAACCCTAATGCTCCCTCCTCAAAGCCCTCAAAGAGTACCATGAGTCCGATTCCACCAGGTTTTGGGTTGAACTCCGCAGGGACTTCTAGTTTACCTCTGGGGCCATTTCTGAACCAACACCACAGCCATCAGGGAAAGCTGTCAAACCCAACTTCTTTCCCTGCGAGTAGCCTGCTCTCTGCGGCTGCCAAGGCTCAGCTGGCTCACCAGATAACCCAAGGCCAGGGCTCAAAGGTGGCCAGCAACCTGGGGAGCTTGCCCGCTTCTCTGGAGGTCCTGAAAGACGGACAGCAGCAACAGTCATCCAAGGTAACTAACAGCACTTTACATAGTAGCCACCCTCCCTCCTCCAAAGCTTCTACTAGGCCTCCCCATCCCTCCCTTGCAGCAGCCTCCGTCCTTTTCCCCCCATCCCACTCTCTGGCCCAGTCCCTGGCTTCCTCCTTGCCCCACCTACCTCCCACAACGGAGCGCAATGCGTCGCACAGGAAGAGGCAACGGCGATCTCCCACAGTGCTCAGCATTCTAAGAGACACCCAGCAGCTGGCTAATGGGCCGCAGAAGACCCCACCAGGAGACACCGTTATCAACCTGTCCTCCTCTTCCTCTTCCTTCCCCACCTCCTCGCACTCCTCCTCTACCTCAGCTGTGCAGAACCAGAATGCCGTCATGTTAGAAAACCATCATCATCATCTTCTACCCGGGCAGACGCCAAGGCTCCCTGTTTCTCGACAGATGGCACACCTTTCCAGGCCTCCTAGACAAACTGAGGCTCTGGATTTCACTACAGGCCTGACGCATACACCTCTTGGCTTGGATCCTCCAACTCAGCCTCTGTCTGCTCTGTTGCGCCTGCTCAGTGTGCAGAACGCGCAGGCCTCAGCATCCAGCTCTGCTTCAGCTCAGCCAGGGTCTGTTTCTCATGAAGGAGGTGGACACACTAATAAGCAGAGCCCCAGACGGTCGCCCTCTTCTCCCGCCTCTCATTCTAACGTCAGGCACTCGCAGACGCGGTCACCGTGCCGAACCAGTAACACTAATCCTCTACCGTCGGCGCTTCAGCCGCTTTCTCCTCCCCCGACTTCCTCTCAGTTCAGATCGGTGCAGTCTCCAACGCATCCTCAGTCTACGAAATCAAGTCCTCTACTGACACATTCAACACTGCACAACTCAAATTTAGCTTTACACAACAGCTGCAGCCCATCTCAGCATACGTTCCAGACTCCAGACAAGCATCAAGCAACTGAGAATCACATTCCTACAGTTGACTCTGTTTCGCAGGAAAGGTCACCACAGGGCACAGAGATGGGTAATAACAGCATAAATTCATCAGTGGACCTGAGTCATTCTCAAGGCTGTGCTTCTATATCCAGCTCCCCGAAGCCTCTTGATCTTAGCAACCATGTCCTGGCCCTTCTCGCAGCATCTTCCACCGCACCCCAGGGGGAGGGCAGCTCCTCTGACCATACCACTGATGTTGTGATGTCTTCTCAAGGAAATCCAATTGCAGGTGAAGATATTTTAAGTCTGAAGTGTGCTTTTTTTTTTTTTGTCTTGAACATACAACCATAATATTTGAATACATATGGATGTAACATGGCTTGTAGAGCTTTGCAATATGCTGAAAATGCACCCATATAGACATCAAGATACTCTCGCCACTTTAGCTCATTCAAGTCTGTTTGATATGAACTGTGTCATGAGTTCTCCCTTTTTTAAAATCCGGCTTTATGGATGATCGTAGCTCTTAGGATGGTTGAGGGCAAGGGATACAAATCTGAACTCTTGGTTCACCGTCTTTGGGTATTGATGTGTGTGTATGTGTTTATTGATGTGCTTTTGCTATCTTGTAAATGTAAAGCTAAGTATTACGTACCAGAGTTTAAATCCTGTGTAAAACACCGCAAACTGCCCAGCTCAGGACCCCTTGAATATAATGTGTTTACTGATTGATAAGTCAGCCTGAACAGATGTAAATGATTCATGTCTCTCCCACAGGGCCGGATGAGTCTAGATGTGTGGACCCGAAGGTCTCCATAGTGACCAAACCTCCAGTAGCCACGAGCCCCAGGCCAGCTATCTCCTCTCGTCTCGGGGATAATCACAGTCCTCATACACCTTCAGCTGTGGGTGACTCAACCTCGCCCTTACCTCTGGCAGAGGCCTTCCCCTTCATGAACCAAGAGCAGCTGCTTCAGTTGCTGTCATCCACAGGAGGTCTACCGTCCCTCCTGGACCCAGCAGTCCTCGCTTCATTGCCCCTAGGGGGGCTGTGGTTGGGAGGGCTACATGCACAGATACATCCTGCCACCGCACAACAGACTCTTGCAGAGCAGCAGCAATCGGAGCAGCAGCAGCAGCAGTTACTGATACACCAACAAGAGACACAGCAGCAGAACCAGGATCAACAACAGAAGCAGTTAAACAACAATCCTCTGTTTCCCTTGTTGCCTTTGTTGAGTGGCGCACAAGGGGAGCTGCCTCTGAACCTTTTGGGCCTGCTGAATACACTCCCACCTTCAGCCTCAACCCCTACCCCAGGACAGGAAGCTGATTTAGGGCTCACAGAAAAAGCTAGCCTCCAGGCTCTGATCATGGCCTCCTTGTTACTCGGGCAACATCAGGCGCCTTTGTTACCTCTGTCTGGGCTGGGTCAGTTGAGCCAGGTGAGCTTGGAGCCACAACACATCACCACCACATTGGAAGGCCTCACCTTGGATAAGACCTCTGGCCTCCTGGATCCTTCAGCCCTGTCGGGCGCAGGGCTCTTGGAGGTCGCCCAAGGCCTTCTCCCCATTCCCCCAGGAGCTGAGGGCACCATCCAGGCCCTACAGTCTCTGCTCCTTCCTGCCGCTCATCCCCACGCAGCCTTCCTGCCCCTCAGCCCTGCCTTGCTCTCTGCTGCCCTGAGTTCTGCCGAGCTCCACCCGTCTCCCCACACCCAATTAGCTTCTGCACAGCAAACCCAACATACCCAACCTCAGGTAGGCTCCCCTACCTCCTATAGTTCTCATTCCTCTGAGCTCCCCATAGTTTCCCGAGAAAAACCTCTGAGCTCATTTCCTTCACTGCTCCATTGTTTCTCCCTGCGTTAGTTTAACTTTGTTTCACTCTTTTGTAATTTGTTTTCCTGAAACTAAACTCCTCTTCGGTCCTCTACTGTACTCTATTCTCAAAGGTACCTACTGATGGTGGTGTTGACACCCTCATCCCCTTCTGTCTGCAAGCTAAAGACAACCCCATCCTCCAACAGTTACTGCCCACTCTGCTTAACTCTGCTGTATTAGGTGAGTTGGTTGTAACACTTGTTTCTAAAGAATACACTCTGTATGTTTGGAATAAATGAAATGATACCAACAGTTGTCAGTATTAATACTTGAAGCATTGCAGATAGTCTGTATCAATAAGCCATTAAATCAGTGCCACTATGACAAATCTTTGCAGGAGATCTTTCTGGCATCACAGGACTACACAACTTGTTGGGGATTGGAGCAGGTTCCATCCTCCTACCTTCAGTCCAGACCTCTTCTTTGGGCATGCCTCTGCTGCAGGGTCCTGATGGAGCTATCAACTTGCTTAACAACCTACAGGTAGGTACCTGGCCTTTAGCTCAGTGGATAAACCATTCAGGGGACAGCTTCTCGCTTTTAGCCGGCGCTGACTGTCGCTATTGCCGGTTAAAATAACTCACGTCACCAGTGGCAGGCTTTATCAGCTGTTGCTACCTCAATTTTATTCTGTGAGTAACTAGATGATGCACATGTATCATACTTGGCTTTTGACGGGTTAAAGTGCTCTCTCAGCTGGTCTGTGTCCCAACAGAGTGAGACGTCTTCTCTTTGTCGGATCGCATCACATCCGTTCTAGGAGTCCCATTCTCCCAGTTAACTTATATTTAATTTGTGTTTATACGCTATAAACTAAACAGTTTTGAACCTGGACTTTTAAGTATTTGGATCAAGTAGCTAAAAAAAACATCAGATACATATATAAAATTATATAAAGGTAAAAATAAGTAGACTCTGTATCTGCAGATACACAATGTTGAAGGACTTTGATCAGTCGTGCCAAAAAACCCTATTTTTTCTCGCTGGCTTGTTACAGTATTTGCATATATGACAGCAACTGTGGATAATTTGCCTTTGGATTCTTTTCCATTTATGACAAAACGCATGGGTTGTTCCCTAACATTTCTTTGGGGATCTTTGACTGTTACTGATTTCCTGAACCTTTTGTTATTTTCTTTCCTCCAGCTAAACCTTGCACCACCCTCAGAAGGAGACAAGCCAATGTCATTGCAGGAAACACAAAGTCCTGCCCGACAGGAAGACATTCCAGCCAGTCAGATGGCTCCCGAAGTAGTACCCAGTCCTGCTCCAGCTCCAGTTTCAGGCCCGGCCCGAGAACACAGCCCACCCCCACAGCGGGTATCTGAGGGCAGGTCTGTTATCGATCCTTACACCTCTTTCATGGACACGATTTATACCTCCTTCCTTCAAGTCAGCGCTAAAGAGCAGGAAGGCAGGGCCCATATGGGGCCGTCTGACCCCACATCACCCTTCTGTGCCTTACCACCGGTTTCTTTCCCCGTGGAACACCATACCCCGTCCACCCCTGTTCAGACTCTGCCCCAGGCAAGTGCCCCAATCTCCCTCAGCCCACGTCGGGCCTGTTCCCTCCGCAACCCAGACTTATCCCGACTCAGCTTGGAAGCAGCAGCCCATTCCCCAGCCCAAGGGACGCCCAAACCCACTGACGATGGGCCTACGTCACCTTTACAAAGGAAACCGGTGATGGTAGAGGGACATACCCACCCAGAGCCTCCTCTGCCATCCATGTACTTTGAGGAGGCTAAGACGGACTGCACAGGGCCTGCTGCGGCTGTGTGCCCCTATGTGGAGGCGGGGGTAGACAGGCAGGGGCATCTTCCCCATGCGGGGTACCTCAGTCCCAGGGATGGATGCAGTGGGAGGCCCAATGAGGAGACAGCTGGGACGCTGCTGCGCACCGAACAGGGAAGGGTGAGTGCCTGGGTCTCCTGTTTCCTTTAAACTTAAGAAAACTAAATGTTATATCACAAAGTGGGACTGCATAACTATCCTGCTGAGACACCAGAATTTAGCATGGTATGGACCAAAGACTGTATAGAAGAGGAATGACTGCATTTTTGCTATGATTTTCACCTCTAAGGACCAAGCGGGAGCAGTGGGTGGAGCCAGAAGAGGAAGGAAAAGGAAACAAACGTAAGTGTTCTTGTTGACAGTTCATTCCTCAGACATGCTCTAGACATTGAATCGCCCGTATTAAGCAATTTCCAGTGAAATTCCGAGTGGCGTCGGTCTTGAGACCTTGAACTGTAATGAATCAAAGATGTTGCATAACGACTGTATCGGGTGTATTTGGGTATATTGTGCGTTAATGTGTTTCTTACTTTGCCTATCAGGCTACAGAATGTGTTAGAAGACTTCAGAGACATGGATGCTACAGCACTAGAGGAAACCAAGGCCACGGTAAGACTCTGATGTATTGGTTTGATTATCAGAAGCACTAGTTCTCTATTACCTCTCACTTTTTTTTCTTGAATTGTATTTTCCTTGTCTTTTAAAGTACATTCTGTTTCTTCTCCAGTTGTTGTTCACTACAATGTTACTGGTACTTTCCAACAGTCTGGATTCTTTTATCCATGTTATCGCCTGACTCAATGACTTTTCCTCTAGTATGACCATGAGGTTCGCATTTGTGGTTTTGAATGAATTGTCTTCTCAACCATTGAATGGATTATCATGGAATTTGGTACAGACATTCATGTTCCCCTTCAGGAGGAATTGTTATAATGTTGGTGATCCCTTATTTTTTCATTTAGCGCCATCAGCAGGAGAACATTTTTTAATCTATTCAATACTTTGGTATTTGACCAAATGCCTGCAGAGCTTTTCATCAGCCAAAAGATAATGAACATGGTAAACATACCTGCTAAGCGTTAGTATGTTAGCATTGTTATTGTGAGCATGCTGACGTGAGCATTTAGAGTACCAAGAGTATTTTCCACATCATCAAATGGCTGCTTTAACTCCCTTTTGTATGATTCAAATACACAAGTAACAAAGAAAGTGTTTTCATTTGCTTGCTTTGCTTGCACCACAGAAATTCCAGCGCAGCACAAACAAATGTCATTTAAAAAAAAGAACGTCATAAAATCTTTTCAATAGATAAAAAAACTAAACCACGTTCAAGCAAAAAAACAGCATTTGAGAAAACAATCCTTTTTAGGTGAGTGGTTTTTTTAGGAGCTTTTAATACTACCACATTATCTTCATCAGCAGATTGAGCTGCCGGGTTGTCATACAATTGTATTTACATTTTTTTTAGGACTTCTTGTCCATGTTGACTCAGAAGTCAGAGGAGTAGTATTCTGTCTCGTACACCGTACTCTTACAACCCTGTGAAGAAAACAAATGCTAGATGTGAAGAGGAATCTTTGTGTCCCGTACTGGGAATGATGGTGCAGTTCTGACTGCGGTGGTGAAGTCATTCCGTCACACTGAAAGGAGATAATGCTGATGTGACTGTAATTTCTGTCTCTGTCCCGCTCCAGACAGCACTGCTGAAGCCCGAGAGGTCAGTCCGCGGCAGGAGGCGACGAGGCGCCAGGTCTCAGAGGCAGTGATTGGTGGAGGGAGCTGTAAGTCACAGCTGTCCACCAATCAAAGGCGGCCAGGCGTCTCACTTTTCCCCTCCATCTCTCCAACATCTTCACCAATGTTTAGACCCGTCGTTTTTTTTTGTTTTTTTTTTTAGTTCAACTGCACTAATAATATGCCGTTGTCATGTCAACCATTGTTATGGCAACCACTATGAAAAACACATAGGAGAGAGATCTAGTCTGAAAACTTAATTTATAAAAATGTGTAAAAAAAAAAAGAGAGAAATTGTGTGGATACTCTTTCACTTAGTTCTTCTTTTAGGTCTAGTTCACAAAATAATGGTTGCTTGACATTGTGATCAGAGATCTGTTAAATATGGTTGTTGTTAGAATTATATCAATGAGAAAACACACAAGAAACAAGAGTACTGTTTTTCTTCTCATCAGTGTATAACTGAGTCAGGATGAAGCCCAACTACTTGAACGATGCTCTCTGTTGAAAGTGTGTGTGTACGTGTGTGGATGTGTGTGTCTTTTTATGCATCTGAGTGTGTGTTGGACAACAGTGCTACAGCTGAGCCCCTCACTAGCCGACCGTTAGTGGAAGTCATTCTCATTGAACAGGATCTGTTTATAGGATAAAGGGTTCTCTGCAGAGACGCATGGTGGTTGTATTTCAAGGAAATGTTTTGAAGGGTTTTCAGAAGGTGCTGGAAGAGAATATAAGAAGGAACAGACTTGAGTTTTCTTTTCTGTCAAAGTATAGAATATCTTTTATATGGGACAAGCCAAGGAAATAATGTTCACCTTATCAGGTTTCATGAATCCGTTTACATCAGCCACACAGAAAGTACCGTTTTAACATAATTCCATGTGTCCCGTGAGATGCTCCCTCGTGGTCACCAATAATGTCAGGATACCCCGACATGTCACAGAGTGAATCTGACAACATCCGTTTGCAAGGTCCACAATAAATGTGGACCATTTCAGAAAAACTTTGAGCATCATTTGTCGCATTTCGGCAAACCCACTTGCACTTCACATGCTGTCATTTGTCACTGTGAAGAATTACACAAAGCTGTGGTGTGATGGAGACTGTTTAGTATCCATTGATCTCGCCCCTCACCCAAACGTCCACTCCTCAGCGGGGAGATAAATGTCTGGAAAAGATATTGAATATTTGCAGGAATCCCGAGGTCATACAAATTACAGAACGGTATGTCATTTGATTGGTTGAACGCACGGCTGGATAAGTTAAACACAGTGAACGATGACGTCTTACGTAGATCTTTTGAGTATTACTGTGGATTTGGAGTCATTTCTTCCCTCTGTCTCCTCATGTCACTGTTTGAGCTCTCCTCCACACACTGCCCTGCCCCAAGAGTACTGGCATCTCTTGCTGTATTTAAAAAATAGAAAAAAAAGAAATAAAGAAAGTGAAAAAGAAAGCAGATTATGCAATTTCTACACTTGGAGATTTGTACATATGTACAGTTAATGTGTTTTATTTTGATTTTATATTGTTAGAGAAAGAGACAAGAGAGAAAACAATGAATTGTGAATTTTTCTGGGAATTGTAATTAAGTATTTTTCTCATTCTACCCCTTGCTTTCAATACTTATGTTTAAAAAGACGATTAAATTGTGGACTGTAGCTTTCTTTTTTTATATGGGAGTCTTTTTTTATTTAATATTAAACTATTTACAGAAAATGTACCTTGTGTTGATTTCTCTTCTGAAAGCATGTGAGAAACCTAATGATGTAGTTTATAGGTATCCGGATTAGCCTTGAACTCGCACACATTGTGAAGGATTATAATGAACATGCGTAAAACATCGTAGGCTATTACTTCAAAAAAGATCAAGATGTTTGATTGATAGCTTAAAATGGAAGTCTCATACCTGCTAAATTACTGTCAATGTACATATTTCAAAACATACTCCAAAGAAGTCCCAAGGAGAGGGTTTATGTGTCAACTGCACAATATTCTTATAAAGACGGGGTTAAAGTTACAGATTATTTGTGCATTGTTGTTGACCTTCACTAAATCAGAGTTGTTTTACCTCCAGTGAAGGAAGATGTGTATTTGTCGTTAATCAAAATATCTTAAAAATAATTAGGGATTTAATTGAAAGTGTCCTTAAATTAACAAATCTGGCCCCACAATTATCTACATGTTGATGCAGATAAATATCCGGAATTATTTAATATTAATTTACAGAGTTGTGTGGCCTTGGTGGAACTAATTTGCTGGCTCATAGAAAGTAGTATAAGTATTTATTTATGCTGATGTGTTTTTCAGTTTTGACATTGTGCTGCATCATCCCAGTCTGACCAGACACTGATGCGCCTTCAAGGAGCCCAAACTCATCTTTTAATCAATAATCTCCACTGCCTTCCCATAATGGTGTCTTATACCTTCCAAGAAATGCAGTGTGGCATCGGAGAGGGGCCAAGGTATGACTTTGAAGATTAGTCACTGCATCATCGGGCCTGGCTGCCGCTTTACACAAGGCAATGAAGTTATCCTTGCTGGCTCTGTAAGGATGTGACGATGCAACACGGGGCTCTGGTTTCCGCCTGATCCGTGAGGGGGATGATGTGGGTACCACTTTAAAGAGACGGATGCAGACCACGCCCTTCATTTATTTTCCCGATAGAGGGCGCTGTAGCGTCCAACGCAGGCCGATCATCAGCAGCTTTACCCCACTGCCCTTCCAGCAGCATCTCACCTTCAACCGGCCTGACGCACATTCACCGCCGCACCCGAAAGGGAAAAGAAAAGAAATAATCAGGAGAGAAAGACAGCGTCAAACAAACCATCACGGAGAATCGAGTAGCATCACAGTCAGTGGTTTTTAATGATGTAGGCGATCGTTTTGTGATTTGACATCTAATTTAGCCTGCCTGCCTCTCTGCGACAAGGAAAGACCGTCCAGCTGCGCACAAATACATTGCATCGTCTCTCGGCTTGTCGGGATAAAACCGTTCAACCTCTCCACCGTCCTCCGAGTCCTTTCCACGCATCCCTCCTCGTTTATTTTGACGGTCGGATCAGGCCCGATCAGCGACGGTTCGCCTCCAGCCTCAGCAGCATCTCTCCGCTCAGCAGAAAGCAGCATCCTTCCTCCTCCTTGAATCTGCGCAATGGCCGATGTCCCTGCGGAGTGTAACATAAAAGTGCTGTGTCGCTTTCGTCCTCTCAACCAGTCGGAGATTGTACGTGGGGACCAGTTCATCCCCAAATTCCAAGGAGATGACACAGTCCTCGTCGGGGTAAGTAAACGGAGGCGCTTTGTTGTGCATGCAGGCCCTTCATCAATAAATCATCAGCTCGACTCATCAGTTTGGGTCGTGGCCGCGCAGGAAAACATGATAATCAGTGCAGCACAGGGAAATGGCACAGCTCCCCGTCCCACCCCCAAAAATGTATCTTTTCCATAACATGACAAAGCACAAATTCATGTTGTGTTGTCAAAGTGCGCAAACTGGCCTCCTGCATCAGCTGACTCAGGTCTGCACTTCGTAGCCTATGATGAAACACCTTGTTTTGTAAACACACCGCACATCATAAAACATATCGTGCTTGTGAGATGGAGATGCTGACATAACATACACACTTTCAGGACATTTGAGTTACATTTATGTCAAAGTGTAAGATAAAGGAGTCTCATACAGTTTATTCAACACTGCAAAACATTGTCAACTTATTGCATTTTTTTGGGGTATAAAAACACACTTTGTTCAAAATTAAAGCCGAAGTTTAAAATATATGATTTATAAACAAAAAAAGGAGATTTTTTGACATCAATATTTTTCAGATTAGAGATTTGGCCATTGCTAAGTGGTTCCCATTGATTTCAAATTCACAGAAATTAACTTGAACTGATCCCATCTCTGGAGGCCAAAATCATTCGAAATACTTTCAGTGTGAATAAAGGAAGAATTTAAATTATTATATATATTTTCTGCTTGTATGTGTTGCTGGTTTTACCTCTTTTAGTTCTTGGCCAAGTATGTCATGTCTGAGGAAGGAAAAGGAAACAGAGTACATGAGTACAGTGTTTCCCTAACATTTTTTAGGACCCACTAAAAATGACACACCATCACAATAGGTGTTATCTATAAGTTCTGAGAAGACCGATTTTGTGCGTAAATTCACATTCTTGATCATTTTTGCATTTATCTTAAACAGGTACACCAGACATTTAGAAAAGATATACGTTTGATGAATCACAACTTTGTTTTATGCATGTGTTATTAAAAACATATACACGTGTAAATACAAACAAATACATTTAGAGTAAACAGGCTATCTCATTCTTTTCATTTCCTCTTATTAAAACAAACAGAACCTACATCATCCTTTCAGATTCAATGTTATAAGTAGACTACAATTGTCAGAACAATACGAACATTCCGGCTCCCTCATGTGGTCCAAAGGTGTACTGCAGGTATAAATGTTAAATCAGAGGCTATAAAAGAAATTCTGCAAATTTATTTGGATATCCTAATAAAATCTCCCCTGACGTCTTGAGGACTGACTGACTAAGAGTGCTAAAAGGAGAGGAATAGTACGCTTTGGTTCTTCTAAGGCTGATAAATGCAGTGTGCAGAGGGAGGAGTCACGTTGAAATTTTCTCCGGCAATAATGGAAACATCTCAGCCTGACCTTCCTCTCTCCTCTCAGCATGACGATGGACAGTGGAGCCAGAAACTGATCTCTCTAATTGCCCACAGGGAGGATCGATAATCACCCAGTGAGCTTGTGCATCACGGGCTGACCTGCTTTTTTTTTGTCTCTGGCTTCAAATCTGTCTCTCTTTCTGTCTTTTCATGCATTTTTTCTGTCTCATTCTGCTGTTTCTCTCTCTCTATTTTGAAGCTGCCTCTCTGACTCTTTGCTTATCCGTCACCATTTTTATTTCTCTTTCCGTGTCTCCTCCTCCATCCCCCCCCCCCCCCCTTGTCCTGGGACTGAAATTCTCTCTCTGGTAAATCACTCTATCATGGGGGCGGTCTGCAGATGAGTCAATTTGTTAATGACATTTAATACCGCTCCTGTTCTGGCAGCGCATGTTATTGTGTTGCACTGTGGCCTTCTGTGACATTCATTCTGCAGCAAGGTTGGTCAGGGCTGACTCACTCGTCTGTCTTTCAAACAAGATTGTTTTGTATTCTAGATGATTTATTTTGGGGGCAGGCACATTTTGGAATAAACACAATGCATTTCTGTGGATTTAGCTTCCAACGCTCTTACACAATGAGAGCGGACATCAGTGTAAAACTCAAAGAACATTTGCGTGTTGTCGTTCTCTGCTTTTTCTACTGAGCTTTGCAGTAATTAAATATTCTAGAAACAGTGCGTAGGAGCTTCATCTTTATGTATTTGTTGACCTACTTCCTGGTAGTGTGGTACTAAGTGGTAGTTTTCACACAATATCTTTCTGAGAAACTTAAGTCCTGACTTGTGTTGGCCAGTAACATTAATGTGTGTTTTTTCTTCTCACCCGTTTTACCCAATCATCACCCAATCTCTTTTTTAATGGTCAGGCATGTGCAAACAGATGAGACATCAGTCACTGGCCTCACACAGCTGACATCATTTCCCAAACCTCAGACTGATGACTAGCTGCTAGAAAAGACATTTAAAACCATCTCAGATTAAATACTGCACCAATGATTTATTTGAATGTCCTGAGATTAAACTGAAAAATCTGATCTCAATTTGAATACAAACCCCCTTATCTTTTATGTTTTTTGTTAATTGTTTGTTGTTGTTCACGGTCCTCACAGGGGAGGTCCTACGCGTTCGATCGAGTGTTTCCCACCAACACCACCCAGGAGCAGGTGTACAACACCTGCGCCAAGCAGATTGTCAAAGGTAAGGATGATTAGCCACGTTAGGATATGTCAGATATTTGAAATATATGTGTGGTGGTCTCATCTGTTCTTTTTTTCTCATAGATGTTCTGGGGGGATACAATGGCACTATTTTCGCATATGGACAAACCGCCTCCGGGAAGACTCACACCATGGAGGTACAGTATTCAGAGCAATAAAGCAAGTTAGTGTCTGTGTTGATTTACGTTTTTTTTCCACATTTATCAAACATTTCGGGGAGTTTTTGGGTTTCACAATTTACATTAAGACTGTTTTGATATCACACAGAACCAGTCCTTCTTGTTATGACACTATTACTACCAGGATAGCATTAACTTTTTTTTCTGCTAAGACTTTTACTTTCGTCAGCTTTGATTTAACCGTTTTTGATATGAGAATTTAAAAGCATCGTTGCATGAAGTCTCCATTTGTTCTCCTTTGGCCCTGCATAGCTATCTCATTCTTACACCATTATCGGTGACTTTGTGTTTCAGGGCAAACTGCACGACGCTCACCAGATGGGTATCATTCCTCGCATCGCTGAGGACATTTTCAATCACATCTTTGCCATGGATGAAAACCTGGAATTCCACATCAAGGTAGTGTATTTGTGTTGTGTTATGCTTCTTGTTTTTTTAGTTAATTTTTTTAAACTTTTTTTCTGCAAACAGTTCAACAAAAAACTTTCATGATGATACATTTCAACCCGAGTTAAATTTGGTTTCCTATTTTTCTTTCTTCTCCAACAGGTTTCATACTTTGAAATCTACATGGACAAAATCCGTGACCTCCTGGATGGTTAGTGCTAATGAGCTCTTTATGGATCACCTGCAACAGCAAGAGTGTAGAATGTCCCGTCTTCCAGCAACTACTGAAATGTCCCGAGCAATAATTTTCATTGAAAAAGCTTTTTGTCGGATGTGTTTTATATGCTGAAAATGTTTAACATGATCAGAAGTCTTGCTGAAATATATATGAGCTATTAAAGTCCAGGGGTTTATAAATTCATTGAAATTAATTAAGGTGAATAGGTGCCAACTGCACATTTAAAGAGTTTATTTCCCCAAACCAAAGATACAAAAGATGAGAGAAGAGTAAATAATGCCGATGCACGTGTTGACTCAGCAGGGATAATAATAAATGAGAAAAGTTGATCTACAAGTGAATAAATATTGGAGAGCAATACAGCGAGCCTTACTGCATTATATTCAATTATATGTTCATATTTTGAATAGTCAGCTGGGGCCTGATTTAGTGTTTTCCTTAACATAAAAGTAGGCTTTGTCATACCTCTAAAATACTTTAAAACACTCATTTTATATTTGATCTCTTTATTCTATTTTAGTGACAAAGACCAACCTGTCTGTCCATGAGGATAAGAACAGGGTGCCATATGTCAAGGTTTGTGAAAGTGCTTTGTATTTGTGGGTGATAATCTGCCTGTGGGCTTCATCACATCCATGATGTTGAATCTGACTCATATTCTGTCTCTCGTATGGTTTCCTCTCCTCTCGTTTCCTCTCCTCTTCCCTCCTGTCCTCTCCTCTCATTTCCTCTCCTCTCCTCTCCTCTCCTCTCCTCTCCTCAGGGATGCACTGAGCGTTTTGTCTCCAGCCCTGATGAGGTGATGGATGTGATCGACGAGGGCAAAGCTGCCCGCCACGTTGCTGTGACCAGTGAGTCTTTATCTAAGAATATTGTTGTTGCAACATAGGATGTAAACATGAAAAAACATCCCAAAAGACAAATGCTTACAGTGAAACATTTTTAGATGTCCAGAATAAAATAAGTTGCCTTGTTCCTCCACATCCATATCAGAGCACGAGCTCTAGCTTCAGGGCCAGCAGTAGCACTCACAGCCTGTTACTGATGCGTGAAGTGACAGCTCAGTTCATGTAGCCTGTTATTGTGTCTTGTTATGTAATCTTTGCGTCACAGCCGGCTATAATTTTCTTCATTCATTCTTATAAAGAGAAATGAGATCCTGTCAGATGGCATTCACTGTAATGAAATGGGCTGCATTGGGCAGTTATTTTGGGTTTGGAGAGAGTAACAAAGCAGTACAAAAACTCTGCCTGGAGCTATTATAAATATAATAAAATCATTCCTAACAAACAGAATCAGCTCGTCTAATAAATTGGTTTCTGATAATGCAACATTATGTTTATATCTTTAATGTATGTTAGAAGACCTTCACAACACTATAAATAAAAGCTCTCTCATCTGTAATTCCTGCACCTTGTTTTGGCCTCCGTGCACTGACTCACTCCTCTGCGGCTCAGTAATAATCTCTGACTCATGGCTCTGATACTGCATTGTACAATATTTCATTACAGTGTAAAAACAAAAGCTAAAAATAACATGTGACCTAATTACCAGTAAACCCAGTGATGATATAATCTATAAACATGCTTCAGTAGTGAAGAAGTTGTCTTACAATGTCTGTATCACTAGGTTTAATCTAATTTGGTTTGCTGTCAAAATGTTGTGCCAGTTATAATGAAAAAAACAAAACAATAATCATATCCCGCTCACACATTTCTTTCACAGTTGTTTAAGCAAGAATAAGTTTAAATCACTACTGTTGATGTAGATTTTGTATTGCAGTGGAGGTATTGCAAAATGTAAAAATACAATAAAGCAACTCTTTGGAATACTATCCAAGCAACAAACCTTTATAAATGATTGGTGGTTGAACAAAAAATGGGTTAACCAAGTAATTGTCCCCCTATAAAACTTATTATTCTTGCTAACTACAAACACCACATAAATCAACACAGTATATTGTGGAGATAATTTAATTGTAGAGTAATCAAATACTATTTATCTGGTACATTTCAGTCATTGTGTCACATCAGTAGGAACTTTTGTGCATTAGCATTCCTGCTTCTCAGGGTGAGTCCTTAATCACTTTAAACTGAATCACTGCAGTCCGGCTTCCTGACAATGATGACCCGATAGTCTTTGCATGTAATACGAGATGAATCACAGGTCAGAGTGAACTCACATTCAAAATATAGTAAAGTGGGCAACACTTTATAAAAAGGGTACAAATCATATTAAGTAATAATTAACTAGTGCATGACTCGTTGTGATGTAATGCATTCATTAATGCAGGTCTTATCATGAATTCACGTTGCTCACCGTTAATATATGATAAAGTCACTATGACTTTATGTGATTAGTTCATACTTCATGGATTAATTAATGAATACTAATTCATAGTTACGTCACACATCAATTGATATGCGACCAAATTATTTGGACTAGTTACATAAAAGTTAATTTCAGACCATTTGCTCAGCTTCTCTGAAAGCAGAACAGAATATTCTCATAGAAATCTTATTAATTTAATAAACTGGTTATCAGATGCAAACATTTAAATGTTGCTGCATGACCCAAAGGCATTAATGCCACATTTACAACCAAGGGTTGAAATGTAATTTTATTTTTATTTTTTAATATATTTTTTTGTTCGTGTTAGCGTTGAAAGAAGTGAAGTGTAGTGTGGTGGAGAATGCTGCACTAGAAATAAAGACCCATAACAGTCAACAGCTTAATCTGTTATTATTGTTTTCCTATGCTGTTCAAAATGTGTTTACAGTAATACCTCGTCACTTCCAGTAAAATAGCCCTATGTATGCAATCACCATGCGTTGAGAAGCACAGATATGCTTATTATTTATTTAGAAATCACATTATTCATTATAATAGATCTGTTAAAAAGAAAGCATGCACTTTGGGGCTGTCTGTTTCCAGTTAAGGACTTGAGAAGGTGAAGTCAGCTCCAGAGCTTTTTGTGTCTTATGTAAGGTGAAAAAACCCGGAAATGTTTATAATAACAGATATTAGTGTTCAGCCGAGTTTGAAAAAAATGTTTTCTATACAGATATAGGCACTTACTCAGCAACGGTTATCTTTTATTGGCTCTGAGAATTCTGAATCGTGTTGCAGTTTAAAGATAAAAAGCTCAGATTGCTCGTCTAGGTGTTATGAATCATCTAACCATTAAGCAGATCTACCAGACAGACCAATAAAATAGTGTCTGACCCAACTCAGACTTTTAACACTGAGCTGCAGCTACTAAGTGCCTCGGTGCATGAGAAATTGCTATAAATATTCATGTCTGCCTGTATGTTACGACTTTAAATAAACAGCATTATTGTAATGGGGTTGTATAAAAGGCATGCATAGATCGGCATAGGCTTTGGATTCTAAGGATTTCAGTACGGAGGACAAGACAAATCTCTTCATTGTGACAAATTAGATAGATCTTATACTTATATACTTGTTTATATAATATTTACTTAGAGTAAAATAATGTTTGCTCAGTAGAGCAGAATTAATACAAAATGTTGTAATGCTAAAAATGAAATAGCAATCAAATCCTATAACAAACTAGCTTTGAAAATCAACTGAATGTATGCATCAGTGGCTCTGAGTTGCTTGAGGCTGCAATCACAAGCAGCGCAGTCTTCTCTGTTTCCTGAGAGATGCCTGCTGACTCACGGTGCTGCAGAGTGGTGTGCTGATAGCAGATATTGTCTGCAGAGAAACCTGAACTTATATTTGCTGTCTGATGAAGAGGGGCTTTTAGGACAGGATGGCCTGTTACCTGCACTCTGTCAAATGACAATACCATTCTGCTGCAGTAATGTCTTGTCCTGGTTGACAAAAAAGACACGGAAGGCTTAAAATGCACAGATAAATTACTACAAATTAATCTGGTATTACTTTCACCGCCGTGATCCTAAGAACTGCTGGTTCTAGGTTAGAGAGAGGAAGGTAAATAACAGATTGTATGTTTTGTAAAACAAGGTTGACATGTGTGTCAGTGTTTATCTTCCACCCCCCCCTATTTTGGAGCAACAACGCCTAAAATCACGTACCCAAATTAGAATAGCTGTAGCTTCTGAACCACTCTGAATATATGCATCAATGATGTCTTGACAGAAAGAAAAAAACCTAAAGTTTCTTGTGAACATGTCAGAAAACCTTTAGGTCATACATAAACAGAGCAGTGGGCCTTTGAAGTCAGTAGAAATTAAAGATTTTTGTCCTCCGAAAATAAAAAAGTATCTTCGTCCGTGGCTGTATCTACTGTATCTACTCACACATTTACAATTTACAACTTTTCAATAGATTTTTGGTATTACCAATGTGTATAACTGTGTAATAACCACTAATAGCAATGCAAAATATAACTTTGACTCCAACTGGAGCAGATTTATTGAAAAAGGCATAAAAACATCACACATCAAACATTTGGCAACAACAAATATGCTACAAGCATCTCTACATATGTTTTTTTCATGGCTTCTGTTGGTCATGCCACTGGATGTAACAGTTCCTTTTTGGAAGAAAGCAGAGGGGGGTGGTGCACTTCCTGCAAATGATAGGTGTCTTGTTCTTGCAAAGAACACATTGCCTTTGACCCTTTGTTGCATGGCCAGAGGGAAAGATGGGTCCACATGTTGCCGGTTGTGAAGGCTGAGAAGGCTTCTGCTCGGTCATTTCTCTGATAAGGAGCTCCCTAAACCTTTTGTCTGTCACTGGGGTCTCTCCATTGTGAACTGTAAGTTCCTTGTAAATGATGTAGCTGTTCACCACAGCAATGTCCAACATGTGGTAGAACACTTTTTTGTACCACTTCATTGTTTTATGGAGAACACTGTAGTAGCCTATCAGTGCATCTGAAAGGTCCACTCCTTGCACGTAGGCATTATAGTCCTTCACAGCATCTGGAATGGGGACATCAGTTCTGCAGACAACTCCACCATCATCTCGCAGCCTCCTAGTGGCACTGAGACTGAAAGCTTGGTGGAAGTTAGATGCCACGGTCACCAGTTTGGTGTCCATCCACTGGACAAACAGCAACTTCTCCACTCGTAGCCATCTGATGTCTCCCCGCTTGGCCCTCTTCCACAGTGTATTGTCTTTGGTGGCAGGGAAACCCCCACGGTTCTCACGCATAGTCCCACAAGCCATTATGTTTTTTTGGTCCAAATCAGTCAGAAGCTTGGGACTGGTGTAGAATTTGTCCATGTATACCTGGTATCCTGTTCCCAACAGTGGAATTTCCAGAAGCCTCATCACAGCAGAGTGGCCCAGTCCATCTGTCAACTGTACAGCTGTCTTCCCCTCATAAATGAAAAAATTCCACGTGTAGCCATTCAAGTCTGCAAGCACAAACAGTTTCATTCCCCACTTTGTTGGTTTTAGTGGTAAATTCTGTTTGAAACTTAGCCTGGCTTGTGTTGCTACCATCCTCTCATCTATGGTCAGCCTCTGGTTAGGATGATAGGATGCTTTACACGCTACCATCATGTCATTGTAAAGTGGCTTGACTTTGAAAAGCCGGTCATGCTGTGGAGTTCCCCTTTTCTCTTCATTTTTTTCATCCTCATCGGGGTCACTGAGGTGGAGACACCAGAAGATGGCATTGAACCGATTTCGGCTCATGGCTGAGGCTGGAAAGCAGAAATTGTAGGGCGGTACTCTCCTCCAATAGTCATCTTCTGTAGGGCAACTCACCAGTCCACAGAAAATGATGATAGACAAAAATGTGAAAAACTCATCCGCTGTTATGGGTTTCCATATGAACTTTTTTCCTGCCGCCTTCAGTTTCTGTGCCATCTTATTCGTGTTTGTAACGATAGTACGTACCACAGTGAGGTGGAAAAACAGCTTGAACAGTTGGAAGGGTGACCACCTTGATTCTCGGCTGACAGTGGGGCCACATGGATTATACGGGTGAAAGTTGTGTGGGAGAGGCTGCGTATCAGGGTTATCCGTCTCCTCCACTTCCTCTTCACCTCTCCTTTGTTTAGTGGGGGTCTGTGCTGGCTGTGCTGATGTTGAGCTGGATGGGGTCGTTGACACACTTCTCCGACCTGTGCTCAGTGCGGGTGTGGTCAATGGCTTTCCTCTTTGTCTTGAACGTGTGAGCTTCGAGGGGGGTGCTGGAGGTGCAAGTCTTCTCTTTGTCCCGGATGGTAGTGGGGGAGGGACTGACGATGATGGCCCTGGTTGTTGACTGGGCCCAGGTGGTTCATCTGTGTCCTCCTCATCCAGACTGTTAGAAAAGTTTTAGAATGAGTTGGTATCACTATTGTAATAATAATCCTATTCACCAGTTTGTAGCTCCATGCAAATATAAAAACTCCATGGGACAATACAGTAGAATAACAGTACTAGTACAATAATAGCATGCGAAATACTTCGAGTCACAGATGAAACACATACCGTGACATTCTTTTTTTTCTCGGTTGGGTGGCAGCAGGAGAGGCCCGTGGAGGCTCCCAGTCCTCATCATCATCTTCCTCATCGACACTGAGAAAAGAATAAACAAGATTATGATTAGTTTATGCAACTTCCAATAAAAATAATTGTTTCAGCTAGACTGCTAGACAAGTAATATACCAACATGTGGTCAAATGAACAAAACATCCTAAACTCATGTACATACAACGGATACATAGCATGTGGAAAAAGTATGTCTCTCCACTAAAAGCGACTATGTAGCAAACAACACACACCAGAATAGCACAACGATATATCACATGTGAAACATGAAATAAATATAGAAATCTTACTTGTCTATGACCGGATCAATCCCACGTGCAAACAAATCCTCCTTGTCTGTGGCACAATCCTGGTCACTATCGGAGGAATCCTCAACAATCTTTTGCAGTGCTTCTTTGACGGAATACTTTGTTTTTCTTGTATTTTTAGCCATTGCAAATTTCAACAACGAAGTCTCTATGGTCGAAGACCTGGTCTCTGTGAGTAGCAGACTTGTTGTGCGCAAAAGCGCACGGCGGAGTATGCAGTTGGCTCGGTTACGCGTGATTGTATACGCCCCCAGGAAAGCTGAATTTGCATATGCAATACATCGTTAGAAAGCCTGAAGTCTCCTCTAGCCTAAACGTATCTCTAGCTGTTACTAATGAAATGCAGTCAAACAAAAACAGAGCAAATCCACGTTTTCAGCGCACGGTAAAGATAGCTCGGTCTCCTGGCTTCAAAACATTACTGTCAGTGAACACACAACGCTGAGCCAGATGCTAACATAGTGCAGTATTGGTGTCTATGATCGCCAAAGTCATTTTTAGATACAGACACACCATAAATGAAGCATCAGAAAAACACCACACATGAAAAGTGAAAACTATGACTCCGTTGGTTGACGGTTTATGTAAGAGAAATAATAGTTTTGTATTATAACCCCTAGCTCCATGGTAACATCCGCTAGCACGTTCACTAGTAAAGTTGGGTCTGTTCTGTATCTTTCGCCGTTTGGACAGTGTGTGTTTGGGCTCCTCTTGTGGAAAATCCATAAGAAATAAAAGAAAATCGATTCTTTTCTTTGCAAAGATGAGGATTTTATGAATGCAGGGGTACCAAACATGGCCATGTTTATTGACGTAGTTTGCATGAGCAAGCCGTAAGAACGGGAAAGGAGGGGATCGAGGACGCATCCTCGAGGAGTTGAAGAGGTTAAATGGTGAATTCATAATTTTTCTGTTGAAATCTCCATGATTACACATAGTTGAGAACCTTTCCCCCTCACTTGTTTCTTAATAAAAGCTAAAGTTTGATTAGATCTCATTTGTGAATTCGTTATGCTTCTGAAAAGCGGGTTTAAACACAGATTTTAACATCAGAAGCTCAAAGACCTTTTGTTCCAACCAACGGTTGTGTGTCTTCTGTCTTTGTGCAGACATGAACGAGCACAGTTCTCGCAGCCACAGCATCTTCCTGATCAACATCAAGCAGGAGCATGTGGAGACTGAGCAGAAACTGTGTGGAAAACTGTACCTGGTGGATCTGGCTGGTAGTGAGAAGGTAGGAGACACTCTGAGGGAAAGACTGATTATAAATACTCCCAACCTGCAATTCAGCTGCTTCAAATTCATGTCTCCTGTGTGTGTTTTCTTCAGCTGTTCATCGCTCATGTTTGACCTGCTGACTCTCTTTCTTTATTCCAGGTCAGTAAGACTGGAGCTGCAGGATCCGTTCTGGATGAGGCCAAAAACATCAACAAGTCTCTTTCTGCTCTGGGAAATGTCATCTCTGCGTTGGCTGAGGGCACGGTGAGTTATTTTAACCCAACTTACCTGCATTTGGATACTCAGTGGAGGAACAATTGAGACTTAAGATTTACAGTAAAATAAATCAGCAGAAATGCAGACCTGGATTAAAGTAAAATAGATCAACTAAATAGTGCTAGAGTGGCAAAAAGTGGTAGTACCTAGTATACTGTTTTCGTCTTAGTTTGGTTGTGGACAATACTGTATGTCCGTATTGAGCCAATATGTGAGATATTTAAGGAGCTGCCGTAAAGTAGTTTCTCTACGTTTAAGTGTAGTGAAACATATGTTCCCTTTCCACAACTGAAGCTTACTTTTATTGTTTTGAATTCTGGGATTAAACATTATTTTATGTTTCTTTGTGGTCGTGTTGAATCTCCTCGTGTTTTTCTTCAAGTGATATTTTGCAGGTGAAAGGCAGGGGGGGCCCTGACACGTTGGGTCCTTTGGCCTGTGCTTAGTAGGCCCCTTCAGTAATCCATCCAAGCTAATGTACAGTTACTGCCCCTCATGTTGACTCAGTGATGAAATGCATCCAGTATCCGCACTGTTATTTCCTTTCTGCCAGCTCATATGATTTGGCTGCAATGCCAACACTATTCCTGCCAATTAGATTAGTTAGATGTGGAACTATAAATCTGACAATGTTGATCTTTCGTTCTTTTGGTTCCAAATAGTCTCCTGATGTTGATCTTTTTTCCTCATTTATTCGCCCCCCCCCCTCTCCTTCTATCTCCTGCAGAAATCTCACGTGCCGTACCGTGACAGCAAAATGACCCGCATCCTGCAGGACTCCCTCGGAGGGAACTGTCGCACCACCATGTTCATCTGCTGCTCTCCCTCCAGCTACAACGACGCGGAGACCAAGTCGACTCTGATGTTTGGACAACGGTATGTACATTTGTGGAAACAGCCAGGGCAGCTTTGGAAAGAAATTGCAGTATACAGCAGGAGCATGAGAATCAATCAGTCTTTTTACATGCTGCCATGTTTCAGCAAGAACACAAACTGATTATATTTACCCCTCAAAAGGAAGGCAATGAACTGTTTTGGGCATGACCTAAAATCAAGGCAGATACAATCGCTAACTGACACTGCCTACTTGACTATATCTTTCAACAGGGAGGTATGAATTTCTTTTTGAGTCAAAAGGCTCAAGAAAGGTTTGACCAACATAAAGCTGAGTTTTGGCTGCATCATCCAGTAGAACAGTTAATCAAACACAAACACTGATCATCAGTCCTTTCCTAATGAACTGATTCACGTTTTTTCCTCCCTGTGTCTCTCTGTCTTTGTCTTCCTCTGTCACAGTGCCAAGACCATCAGGAACACCGCCTCCATCAACCTGGAGCTGACGGCGGAGCAGTGGAAGAAGAAGTTCGAGAAGGAGAAGGAGAAGAACAAAACTCTGAAGGACAACATCCAGAAGCTGGAGATTGAGCTCAACCGCTGGAGAAACGGTGAGACACATCAAATGTTTTCTGACTAACTGAATTCCAGCAGAAGCCTCGTTTCAGCTGAGTAACTTCAGCTCTTCTGTGCTTAAATCATAAACAAAACGGCCTTATTCTGATGTATTTCTCTCCTCTGTCCTCTTTGTCACTTGATCCCTACCCTCAGGAGAGGACGTACCTGAGACGGAGCAGACCACGCAAGACGTGGTGACCCGTTTCGAGACAGTGGAGGAGCGTCCTGTTTTGGACAACGACACCTCGTCCATTGTTGTCCGCATTTCCGAGGAGGAGCGGCAGAAGTACGAGGAGGAGATCCGCAAGCTGTACAAGCAGCTGGATGACAAGGTCCAAACACAAAAACATGAACCTACTAATTACAACAGACACTTTTTTGCCTGTACATTAAGTAATTCCACTTCTATAGCTCTTTGCAAATGCAGATGTTATTTTGTATAGTGAAAGATGTACAGGAACATTTTGTGTCTTTCTCATGTAATTCTGGATTTATAAATGTAAAACACTCATGGATAAGGTAGATAAAAGCCTATACAAGTTTCGGTGTCAGACATTTTCCTATACACGTGCAGGGGACGGAGACTGGATGGTAGTGAGGTTGGTATTAATGATAATATAATGTCTACACAGGATGATGAGATCAACCTGCAGTGCCAGTTGTCGGAGAAACTGAAGCAGCAGATGCTGGACCAGGATGAGGTCGGTCATCACAAACTCACACAAATAAACACACACTTTATGCACACACAGACTATGTTTGAGAGGATACTTAGCTATTCTAAACGTAAACTTAATACCAAGCTCCAGCTTTCAAACTGCATCATTGAGGACTGGTCAAAATGTTGATAGTTAAATGTCTTAACTGAAGATCCTCATCTGTCTCCCTCTCTTTTCATTTCCTCCCTCCAGCTCCTGGTCTCATCCAAGGGCGATGGGGACAAGGTCCAGGCTGAACTTGGCCGGCTGCAGGTGGAGAGCGACTGTGCCAAGGCTGAGGTGAAGGAGGTGCTGCAAGCTCTGGAGGAGCTGGCCATCAACTACGACCAGAAGAGCCAGGAGGTGGAGGAGAAAGGCCTGCAGAACCAGCTGCTGGCCGACCAACTGTCCCAAAAAATGGTGGGTTTTAAGACAAATGGTGTGAATGTGAGATTTACAGAAAGAAAAACAGAGACAGGAGGTGGAACAGAAGGACACTCGCTTGCTTGCTGTTGGAAAAAGGCAGTGCTTCACTGATCCTTACTGCTTCCTCTCTTTCTCTCTCCAGGCCAGTCTGATGGAGCTGGAGGCAGAGCTGTCTCGTATGCAGGAAGTGAGCGGGCAGCAGAGGAAACGCATCGCTGATGTCCTCAATGCTCTGATGAGGGACCTCAGCGAGTTCAGCACCATTGTGGGCAATGGGGAGATCAAGCTGGTGAGTTGGATCCAAGAGTAAAAAGATGTTTAAATTAAAGGTCAAAATGTACATAAACTGTAGGTACACTATACAACACGTAATAGAGTTTTTATTGAGTTTCCTGTTTGTCCTGACTGGTGGAGGAAATAATCATATTTTTTTCTCCAATCCTCAGCCGGTGGAGATCAGCGGTGCGATCGAGGAGGAGTTCACGGTGGCTCGCCTCTACATCAGCAAGATCAAGTCGGAGGTGAAGAGCATGGTGAAGCGCTGCCGCCAGCTGGAGAACATGCAGCTGGAGTGCCACCGCAAGATGGAGGAGACCGGGAGGGAGCTCTCCTCCTGCCAGCTCCTCATCTCTCAGGTGAGGGATGGAAGACATGCTTGATGACAGGCTACGTGAATGAATCATTCCTTGTAGTTTGTTTCAGCTGTTTGTTTAACGACTTATTTTTCCTGTCCGTACGTTTGTGTTTCGCACAGCATGAAGCTAAGATCCGCTCTCTCACGGAGTACATGCAGAGCGTGGAGCAGAAGAAGAGGCTGCTGGAGGAGAGCCACGACTCCCTGAGCGAGGAGCTGGCCAAGCTGCAAGACCAGGGTAACATGCACACCACACATGTACACATACACAAAATATACAGCTGACAATACAATAACACAGCTGCAGGATTAACATGCACGCTAAAGGAAATGTGGAATAGCTTAGCCATCCATAAAAATTCACAGGGAATTGCCTGAAAATGTTATTAGGCTGTTGCTCTGTGCTGAATGCTTTCTTTCTCTTTGTCTTGTACCAGATAACTCCCTGCTTGAGGAGAAGGATGGAGAGAAGGGTGAGATTGAGGATGGAAATGTGAAGGTAAGAAGCTATTTTTCATGTGAAACCTGAGTATATAGATTAAAGTTCTGATACGGGCGTACTGTCACCCCAGAATAGAATACAAGCAAAGTAGTTATTTTCAGATCTGACTCCTTTGTTCCATTTCTTGGTGCTACATGAGGAACTGACCCCCTATGTTGCCTTTGTTGCACAGACGGCTCCTCAAACTCTCTTGCTCCAAAGAACAGATTATATTTTATTCTATACATGTTCTAGTTTCCCCTGCTGAAGCCCACATCTCTTTTCATTTCCAGAAGGTTCCTCGTCAGCAGGGGGAGTCCCACCGTGGCCTCCATCACCAGCAGCTGGCCCGCCTGCGGGATGAGATCAATGAGAAGCAGAGGATCATTGACGAGCTCACTGAGTCCGTGACAATTTAATTAGTACTCTCTATTTATAAATAATTAATTATTACGTTACTATCGATGTGATCATCGCTTATTATTAAATGTTATTATTATTGACAGTATTGCACACATCTTTTCATACATTATTCTTTTTCCTAACGAACTCGTGTGCTTTTGCTTTGCATCTCCAGCCGTAACTCCAAGCTGGAGATTGAGCTCGCTCAGGTTCGTGCTGACTTTGAGCGCCTGAAGAGCCAGGACACCACCAAGAGTGAGCGCCTGGAGGAGCTCTCGTAAGTGTTGTGGAGGTCCACTTTCTCACACTTGACTAGAGAGTACTTGATGGGAAATTATTTCAATAGAGCTTATGAAAACATTTAAGTCTAGAATTGATACAGTCCGCTCTCCCTTCAATTAAATTCCAGCAGAGGGCACTGAAAACAACACATATATATATATTGCATTGTCCTGGAGTACACAGACATATTGTCCTATATGTAATGATGGTTTTGCTGTTTCCGTCAGATTCCTGCATGAGCGCCATGAGCAGACTAAACAGGACTTGAAGGGTCTGGAGGAGACCGTCGTAAGTAAAATATACACCTCTACCAGTCAACCTCTGTCTCTTCTGAAACATTGTCCCCTGCTGTGTCTCTGTCTCTCTCTTGTATTACCCCAGTCTGCTCTTCTTTCTCCTGTATAACCTTTGTCTTACATCCAGTTGTCTTCCTAACCTCCTCTCCATCTGTCTGTCCTCCAGGCCCGCGAACTCCAGACCCTCCACAACCTGCGCAAGCTGTTCGTTCAAGACCTCACGTCGAGGGTTAAAAAAGTAAGCAGCTCCAAGATGATGAGAGAAGGCAGCTTTTAAATCATGTTAAGGAAACTGTGTGGCCTGAATACCCCACTGATAAAAAAAAACGTCACTATGTGTAGCAACATTCCTCTAATCCCGTTGACTTTTAGATTTTTAACAAAAGACATTCACTTTTTGTGAAGACTAGTGGATTAAAGATCCAATTTAAAGGTCTTATGTAACCATGTAAAATCCTGGATGAATAACTGGTCTCGTTTTTGGCCTAAAAGGGGCTTGTTTAGCACATTTTACTGTGTAGTTTAATATCTGATAAGGTGGAAGGTTTTGTTCCACCATCATTTTGAAATGTCTTCTCACAGTAATCAGAGAGTCACTGGTATTCATGAATGCTTCTGTCAGCCCCCATCAGGTGTTACAATCGTCTTCTGCTTTAGTAAAATATAAAACCTCTTCCTCTACCTTGCTTTGTATTTATTTTCTCATCTTTGTGCTTCGTCGTCCTCTCTGCAGAGTTCCGAAATGGAACCTGATGATAGTGGGGGGTCTTGCACCCAGAAGCAGAAGATTTCCTTTCTTGAGAATAACCTGGACCAACTTACAAAGGTTCACAAACAGGTGAGAAAAATGCAGAAAGGATAAGAGGAATTGTAATTTGAGTGATGTAAACACCGTCTGCAGTTTGGATTGTATAAGACCAGGAGATAGTGTAATTGTGACATTGTCACTGCTAGAGATACAGCAATTTTGGGGGATAATTTGCCTGCTAGTTGCATAAAGTGCACAACCAGGAGTCTGACCTTAGAGGGTGCATAACAGAAACATCATTTATTGCAATTTTACATCATATTACTGTAATTGCATGTCTTTTTGTGTATTTATGCTTCCTTGAGTATTTTTAAACAGGAATTTCAATTAGCATCTTAAACTGTAAGTCATACTTGGCAACATATTTTCATTCCTTACTCTGCCTCTTTTTTTCTTCTGATTATCTTTGATTAATATTCCAATTTTCCCACCCCATGTCATTTCTCACCCCTCCCTCCCTCCCTCCCTCCCTCCCTCTCCCTCTCTCCCCTCCAGCTGGTACGTGACAATGCAGATCTGCGCTGTGAGCTTCCAAAGTTGGAGAAACGTCTTCGGTCTACTGCTGAGAGAGTTAAGGCCCTGGAGAATGCACTGAGGGACGCCAAGGAGGGCGCAATGATGGACCGCCGCCGCTACCAGCAGGAGGTCGACCGCATCAAGGATGCCATGAGGGCAAAGAGCGCCCTGAGGCGCCCCCATGCAGCACAGATCGGTACTGCAATGAAGCTTTCTCGTTTGATTCATGCTTTTGTTTTTGGACAGTCTCAGTATTGGAATTTTCTTAAGTGAAACGTCTAACATGCATATGACATTTGAACTGACTTTCTTTTATTTAACCTCTTTGGTCTGCAGTAACTCATTTTCCTCATAGCTGTGCCTTACCTTTCATTATTTTATCATCCTGACAGCCAAGCCAGTGAGACCGAAGCAGCTGCCCGTCTGCTCTCCCACCAACCCGTTCTACACTTACATCCGCGCCACTGAACAAGCCAACACCTACAGCAACGCCCTCTTCCAGGGCAGCGGGACACAGCCGAGCGCCGCCAGCGTCAACTGCAACCCCAACTCTGTCCAGAGCAACACGTGAGTTTAGATCCTTCCTTCCTTTATATTAAGTATTGCTTTGACATTGTGTTCCTTTTAACTCTTTTTTTGATTTGTCAAATTACTGGATCAGACAAGTCTCCCTCACTTGTAATGCATCATACTGCGCTCATATTTGACCGTGTTTCGTTTTGTTTTTTTCCTCTGTGGTGTTTTACACAGAGTGTCCACAGCGCTGGGCTACAGAGCAGGCAGATACACTGGAGACATACTGGAGTCCTTCCCACTCAACATTGAAAACGGTAAGCACAAGAGCACATGTACACTGATTTCAAATCCCTTTTTATCACAAGATACTTGATAGTTAAGCATGCTGGATATTTGATGTATTTAGCTCAGTGTCCTTTACATGCTCTTTTTTAATTTTATAGGATCAATTAATGATCATTTAGTATTGATCAATGAAATCAAACTATTATTTTGTTTCCAACAGGTAACAACATCAGTGAAACGAGAGACATCAATGACAACAGGTGAGGACGTCAGTTAGCTGTTTATTGTTTCTGGTCACTTTAACTAACTTCAGGCTAGATTGGAATAAATCAATTCTTGCCTTGTTGTTATCAATTTGGTAATGAGTGTTGTGTTTCTGCATCAACAGAAGTGATGCTCACTGTGGCAGCGAGGTGGATGAATCAAACAGGCATTACATCATTCAGCAGGAGACCGCTGCAAGTTAATGCCATGGTAATTAACAGAGTACATCAAGTTACACACAGGCACACTTTAATATCTTCTTTGTCCGTGCAGTTGCTTACAAAAGCCTTGATGGGGGTTCCCTGTGTCAAGCAAGAGAAGAAAAAGTCTCTGAAAATTTGCTTTCTTAGCAAACTGCCATGAACTAGAAACCACTGGCTGCTTGGTCGTTAGACAAAGTTATCTCAGACTTTGGAAAATGTGTGGCAATAAATGCAAAGCATATTTGATTTAAGTTGTTAAAACAAATGAAACCATTGCGATGGTCCTTTAACAAGAAACATTAGAAAATTAATTTATAATCATTCAACAGAACTTTTAACAGATTTCTGTTTTCCTCCAAACGCTGACGTCCTTTTATTGTCTCTCTCCAGAAGATGACCAAACACTGTAACCGTCCAAGGACCCTCCCCTCCCATCTGCATGCAACCTGTCTCCCCATCCCTCCACTGCATCACTGATGAAGATGATGAAGATCTGTAGCCCCTATAGTCATCAAACTTAATGAAGCCCCTCCTACGGTGACCACAATCAGGTTTGAGGTCCAGTCCCTTCCAGTTCAGTCAGTACAGGAAGTAAATTAAATCATAATTTGTTTTTCCTTTTTTGAATACAGAAATGTCTCTAAACCAACTCGTCGAGCAATCAATTTGTCACCAGATATCACTGATGCTGATTACCTGCTTAGGTGGTTGAACTGAAACAGGGCTGACTCCATCCCTGATGACTTAGGACACACATGTTGTAAATAATAGCGCTGTATACTCCAGTAGAGGGTTTCTGACCAGCAACTGTTTGTGTGAATGCACACCGTCCCCTGCACACTTCTTCTTCTTAAGGGCATCATGCGGATGACATACTGTAGGCAGACGTGACCTTTTTCTCTGTCATAAATAAGAGCATAGTGTGTAACGCCAGCTTGTAACAGAAGACCCACACTCTGCTTGCATGTCGCGCAGCGGGTTGGCTTTCAAATCTTTGCATGTTTCCTGATTCCAGTCAGGAGTTGGTATGCTGCGAGTGAACCGTCTGATCGACTTCGACAGATGTCATAGAGAGACAGACAGAGAGAGAGAGAGAGATGGTTTTCCCTAATCCTGATCATGGTCACCGTGCTTTAGATTTTCTATTTTAAAGTAAAACTGGGCTGTTGTGTTAGTGTGTCTCAAACACTGGAAGAAACGACACAAGACACATCAGGGTCTAGTTTTAATTTAATAGAAGATGCGACATGTGTCAGGGAAACCCAGCCCAGACTGAACAGTCTATGTCAAGGAAACCTTTTGTTAATTGCTTTGATACTGTGATGTTGCAGCTGTATGATGCCATTGTACATGTCAGGTAATGCTGCCCACATCCATTTATTGTGGCTTTGTCCCTGCTTTGCGCCCACACCTTGTGAGTCTTCATACCGAGCCTTAATAAGAGCTGACTTCTCATGATGATCAAACTAACACGCTGTCATGCGCATACATTTGTAATTACTACCTCTAGAGCTACTCATTATAGGCTTATTACAGTATACTAACATCCTTTCAAACGCTCAATAGGAGCGGATCTTAAAGTTTCTAGAAAAAGCAGCAACGTTAGTACACCAATAGCTGTAAGTGGATTTAAAAAGCTGTTATTAGAGCAGTAGTTATGTTCTCCTGAAGTTCATTCACACACAGAGTCCTCCTCCATCATGTAACAGGATCAGGACTGGGCTGAAAAAGTGCCTGCAAAATGTTCTAGTGCAGCAGAGGACCAGAAAGTTTGGGTTTATCACATCAGGACAGGTCATATTACATTGATATTCAAATATTTTCCAAAAATGTCTGATGCTTGATGCATTTTCCTATTTGGTACCTAGTAAGGCTGAAATGATGATCCTTTGTCTACAAATCTAAAGTTACACTATTAATATACTGTGTGATCTAAATTTAAAAACAGAAGTGAAGTACCTTTTAGTCTGTATGGAATTGATTCAGTGATTAAGTGCTTTTTAATCAGAACCATCAGAAGTCCAAACCTGTCCCCAGCTGAGCAGCCACCAGTCTGGGATGGACGGACAGAAGCTTGATGTTTGCAGCTTGTTGTCGAGTCGTGCTGTTTTTCTTCTGTCAGAAATCCTGACCAGCCAATCAGGATAGAAGAAACCAGCGTGTCTCAGGTGGGTGACGAAGATATGGATGTGTTTGGACAAAGCTTAGTCACTGAATTGAAGGACAGATTAGACCAAAAGTGTGTCGCTCTTAAAAGAAATGAGCATGACAACCAAACAGCTTTCTGCGTAACAAAACTATGTTGAAAAATGTTAAAGTTCAGTGTATTTCATTGCATGACTGGACTTAGCCCAAGTAGGACCCAAGTATGTTAAGTGAAGGTTGTCTGATCCTTAACGGCCTCATTCATGACAGGTCTTTACTGGCATTAACAACATCTCAGGGCTTCACATTCAGAATCACAGCCGCCATGGGTCATCACCACTGTCATCCTCATAGAGCTTAGCAGATGGAAAGGATCTACAGATCTAACTTCATTTTATACATAGTGTATAAAATCTCCATTCCAGCATGTGACATCCAAAAAAAAAATCCCTCTGGTCAGACCCTACTGTACGTGTCCAAGCAAACCCTCTATTTGACATCATGTTTTAAATGTAATAAATAAATCTAAAGGAGGGGGGACTGTGTAATATATTGTCACCTTCTGTTCCACTGTCTGATTTCAACATATCTAAAAATACATGTGCTATATATTGTTAATCTTGTAAGTAAAATAGCGTGCCATGACATAGTAAAATGCAAAAGGAAGGTACACGCTAACTTTGTTCAGAGAAATGTTTGTTTGATTTATTTCCGTATGCCTATACTGTAGCGTCAACATGATTACGTGAAGAATCACAGTTCTGTATATATAGGCCCATCACTATGCTGTATTGTATGTGAACCATTGTGTTGTAGTAAAAAGTTCAATAAACTTGTAGAAAGAAGTTTGTCCAAGGGAATCATTTCAGGATTGTTTGAATGTCATTGATGAAGTTTTAGAAAAAGAGATAGAAACACGCTGCCCTACTCTGCCCATGGCTCCACCTGGTGGACGGAGAACAACATAGTATTGATACCGATTTAATTGAATGAAGAGACACTTTATTTACTTTTTTACTCCCATTCTTCTTTAAGCACATCTTCTTCCATGCCAAGAGACAGCATGCCTTCAACTCCCCTAATATTCTTCCTTTATGAAGGTGTTCGGCTTCATTTAGAGTGAAAGAGAAGGACGCTCTATAATTTCAGTTGTTGGTTTTCAAGCTGTATTAGCCCTATTAAATGCAACTCCCCTAAAAACTATGATCTCATTGCTGTTAGTCACTGCTGGTGAGTTAGGTGCTCTCTGTTGTTAATACAACCTCTAACCTAAACCGGAAATTATTTTTTCAAACTTTGTTGTGAAAGGGACCTCTGTCAAAAATTGGGACATGGAAATCAAGTCAGCTGTTGAAGCTGTAAAATCGAAATGAAACGGAGAACAAAATGAATCCAAAAGTCATCAGTGGACTACAGCTACTGTATCTCATATCTGACCACTGTAACCATACAAAGGAGATGATAGCATACTGGGGAGGAAACTCTTTAAGTCACGTAAGCACCAGTATAGCTTCCTCTACTGCGTTACTTGATCATGGACACGTAATGTGTAAAGTGTACATGGGAATTTATAAAATTGCAACAAACATTAAACTATATCTTAGACTAGTCAGTCAGGTGAAACACCAAATGCATTTACTGTCATCACATGAGAAGAAGAGTGGGATTTGGAAACCAAAACCAAAGGAACTTCCTTTGTGCCTCTTATAATAAGCTGCTCCTCATCGTTCCCACGAGAAAGGAAGCAGTGATGTAAACAGCAGCGGCATGTGAGGCATCATCGTGATGTGTGTGTATGTGTGTGTGTCTTTGTGAAATGTTGCATTACAGTAACACACATTAAATTCCTAGGAGATGACCAGACTGGGCTGGATCAGAAAAATGTAATATGTTACAATGTTATCAAACTACAGGAACATGTAATAGGCTATCTGAATATTGTAATATAAATGTTACTTCCTTCATGATCACACGATCGAATTCACCCACATTTTTGACAAATTCAAGATCGAGCTGTTATCAGACAGTATTAAACGTTTCTGTTCCATGAGTAACTAAAAATATATTTAGCCTGCCATTGCTTTAATGATTGAATTATCAGTTATCAATATCAACCTTCTTTTCTCCTTTATTTACTTGTAATGATGTGATGAATGTATAATAACATGTTTAATGTAACTAAGTGATTGATTGAAATGCGTTTCCTTCACCCTCTCTAGAAGCTGCACATTGATTTCCGCTCCCCGCTGCGCGCTCCCGCTGCCAGGTGGAGACTCTGCGGCACCAGGAAGACGCTGCACCGCCGACCCGAACAACAGGGCTCGGCATGACCCTCCACACCCCCAGGTGGACACACGGACGCAGGCAGACGCAGCGTGAAGACTCCGGTAGCTGCTCGCGCTGCTTCTACATGTTCCTGCCGGACTGACACGGTCCCAATCCGGACACGAGGAGCGACACAAAAGGTAGAGAGCTCCTATAAGTGTGTAAGTGATGTTGCGACTATGGATCGCCTATGAGTTTGTATAACGGCACAACTGATCGTTTATTAATCTGATTTCATCTTAAAATGCTAAACCACAGACAGAGTTGTGAAACTGAAGCTTCAATGAAATGTGTTATGTTTAAAGTTGTCACATAGTGACTAATTGACTTGGTGTCAAGCTGACCCAGCACTGTTTGCCCTTTGGCGAGTCGCTCAAAGTAAGATTTATTGCAGAACGAACCCGATTTTAATTTACAAGTCACAGTTTGGTGGTTTAACGTCATGTGTTTCTGTCTCTGTAGTCTCCAGGCACTTAAGTTGGTATAAAGACCCAACGCTGTGCGTAAGTGCGCACAGAACTGTAGAAAAGAGGCATATCGTGTTTATTTTATCACAATGGTTAAACTGAAGTTGTAGTAGCCTCTATTATAAATGCATGTACTGCAGTGCGTTACTGCTGGAGATCCAGGATCTAGTCTGATTATGAATTATTATTATTTATTATTATATATTTTTATCACAGCAGCTCATTTAGTTGGATAAAATCTGGCAATGATGGATTTTGAAAATGATTTTAATCAATATGCAGATCCAATCTGATAACATGTTGATGTGCTGCACAACTAAATCTTACACTTTATCATCCACAAGTCTGTTTCAAGGCTGTCTTAATAATGACTAAATTATGTTTTATTATCAAACACACATCAGCACTCTGAGGACTGTGTTTCACTTTAATAGTGGATGAATTCATGCAGATATCCTTTTAATCAGAAGCCAACAAGAATGTGATACTCTTCCCATCTATTTTGCTCTGCAGTCAGTTACATAAATGTAAGACTGATGATGTGATGACACATGCAAGACAGTGTGCTCAAGTGTCACTCGTCCGAATCAAAATTAGCGTGATTGAAGGTCTAACTCCTCTTTAAAGGGTTGATATTTGATATTCATCATTGACTGGTGTTATTCCACTTGGAGAGTGTTGTTACTAAATGAGGTGTTTGTGAAAAGGCCATTGATGTGTACTCTTACACCCATAACTCTGCAAGCTTTTATTATTTTATTACACAATTGCATGATTCATTTTGGATCATTATACATCTTTTTTTCTTCTGGTGGATATACAGAACACGACGGGTTTGTAAATGAACTCTTTTCTTGTCATATCAGTCTTCAACTATGCCAAAATACTATAGCTCAACATGTTCTGAACATACAGTAATTTTGGTTTGAGATAAAAGTGGATTTTAACTATAGTCGTAGAGCAATTTCTCAATTAGTAGGTGAGATAACGGACAGAAGATGTGAAGTAACACACATTTTGAATATTATTATAATCAGCGTAGATTTATTTTATTTTCTGTATTAGCTAAATTGAACTAAAGAATAGCTTGTTTCAGCTTCACAAATACTAATAATTGATTTTCATCTTTTAAAGAAATCATTGAAATTATAAATAATGCATAATATATTATATATACATAATATAAGATACATATATAATATGTTGGTAACCCTCCTTACGCAATTTCAAAACATCACTTTGGGCTTTGGAAAGTTATTGTGGGCACCTCCTCATTTTATAGGTGAAACAATAGGTTGACAAAGTAATTGATAGATAATCAGTAATTGTAAAACACCCTAAACTGCTCTCTCTCTCTCTCTCTCTCTCTCTCTCTCTCTGTTTTTTTAAAACTTAATGTTCCTCCTGTGTGACCTGAACTATTTGGCTCCCCCCTGAAACCAGCTGTTACTGTCGGTCTGTGTGGATGCGTCTTCTCTGCTGTGCAGGCGAGGTTATAAATAAGAGGCTCGAGGTTTTTGCGTGTGTGTGTTGTTTAACCAGCTGCTGGGGAGGTTTGTTTGTCTCCCTCTCTCTGAGTGCAGGTGTACTCACTGGCCTCTAGATGCTCTTCTCGGGCCTGTTTTAATGTACCTCCCCCCACCCCGACAGCAGTCAGTGCCACCCTGCTTTTATCTCAAGGATTTGAGTCTATTTGCTGATTCTGTCTCCTGTGTTTTAGCTGTGATGTATTGTTTGTTCAAAATCTGGCCAATTAACCCTGAAATATTTTCCTGTAGTATGACAAAATGTTTGTCCTCCCTCCTATTTTAGCAACATATTTCAAAATGTGTACTTATTTAAAGGAAAGTACACATATGAGTACGACTATCATAACCATAGGGCTGTAGTTTGCCGTAGTTCCTGAGACGCCGAGGCTCAAAAATCATTACTATGAACTCCATGGAAGGATTGCCTCCGTAGTTATTGCTCGAAAGTTGATTGAGAATACTTACAGCTGAGAAAACATTTAACAACTTATATTTTGAGGTTTTTATGCTATTTCTGATCTTTGAACAGCTCCCCTAAGATAAATTATAGCCTTTCATTTTGTGTGTGTATATGTTCTCATCTAGGCAGAGAGGAGCATGGGAAAGTGGCCTCGACATTGCAGGGCAGACCACCAACAGTGAAGGTCACATATATATCTAAATATTGACAGCTTGATAACATCCACAGTATATGACTTGACCTGGTCTCTTTCATGTACAGCAGTAATTCCCAAAGACTGGGTCGGGACCCATAGGTGGGTCGCAGAGATTTGGTTATGAGTTGCAAAATAAATAAATAAAAATATATATTTGATATATTATATATACCTGAATATTTGTATCGTTCTGATAATTGTAGTCTACTTATTACATTGAATCTAATAAGAAAGGGTAGTATTTAACGTGTATGTGATTTATCAAACATATATTTCTTGTTAATAGCTGGTTTACCTTTCCGAGACAATGTCAGTAAAATGGTCAGGAATGGTCAGGAATGTTCTTATTGTGTCATCAATTTGCTCTTCCTAATGAGGCCTTTTGTGTCACAATGGTTTGTCATTTTTTAAAAGTGGGACCCCAAGAAAAAAAAAGTTTAGAAAACACTGATGCGCAGTATATGTAGGCCTATATGTTGTTGTTTTTTTTACAATAATTGTAATAGTAACCATCATCAAAAGTGCTAACAGTATGTTGTCACACACTTAAAAAAAAAAAATGTATTTATGCACATCCAAACAATATAAAACTAAATATATACATACATCATAACATTAACAGAAACATTGGTTTAAAATGAAGTCCTCCTATACCTTTTATAAGGATCATAGATCTTAGCAAAGAGATTTTACCAGAAAGTAAGAGTCTGATTTTCTCCAATCCGATAGAAGTTAACACATCTCTAACCCAGTGTGTTTAAAATGTGAGTTACAAATGATTTCCAATTTAAAAGAATTACATTTCTTTCAAGATGTTAAAGGCTATTGGGAGTGGCCATTGTCACAGCAATTTCACCGTTGTTTGTTCATTCAAGTCAGTCTTGTGTGACAAGAGCGAGATATGTTTACAAATCTGGTTTTAAGTGTAATGTCTCAATAACTATTGGTCGAATAGCTGAAATTTGGCTTATGACCAAATACAAAAATAATGACATTGCCATCGTCCTAAACTGTTCTTTAAATACAGCGCTAATTAGCAAATATTAGCATGCTAACCCAAACTAAGATGGTGAACATGGTAAACATTGTACCTGCTAATGCTAACATGCTGATGTTAGCATTTAGCAGTCTAACAGACTTGCTAGCATGGCTGTAAACTCTTAAGGAAAATGCACTGTAGGAAAATGTGCATATGCACTGCCGCTGCAGTTTGTTGGTGATGAGATCAACGACTTTTTCTCCAGGCCTGCCGTGACTTGACATTCAAGGCCAAGGTTGCATGTGAATCATATGCCTAAGGAACACGCACTGAATGAGTCAAACATAAAGGTCCATAAGACCTCGCCAACGGGTCAGAACTGGGTCAAGACTTTTGACTCACTCCCTTTCTTAGAGATGACAGTAGTTGGTCATTCATTTATTGTAGCATGTTATAGGAATATCAATAAGAATAGGAATATCTTGACCTGTCTTTTTCTTTTGGTTACTTATTCTCATTAATCAATGTCCCAGTTTCCTGTCATGCCTGCCGGTCTATTCTATTTGTCCATCCGGCTACTGTAGGCATCGTATTTCAGTCGGACACATCCAGGCACATACACTCCTGTGAGAACAATATGTTTTAAGAAAATCCAGCCAGCCTCGCAGTACATTCAGAGTCACCCAAACATCTCATGGTGATTTATGACCAGCGGGGTCGGCTCCCAAGGAGGCTGTGAGGGGTCACACAGTCAGTTGGACGGCCAAAATAGACGCCTCTCCCCCACTGGGTCGATTTGTTTTTCTTAACCAAGAGCTGTCACTGTAAAACAAGTTTTGAATCACTCTGCCTGGATCTTTTGGGTCAGACTGTTAAGAGCCCCAAACTGTTTGGAGTTTTTCTGTAGCTCACTAATGTGCCCGTACAGGGTTTAGCATTGATGTATAATATTAGCACCCAATGGAATACCGAACAGTTTTCTATGTCACATGGGTGTCACGACCATAATGATGACATTCCTGCCTGTAAGCGCCTATGCAAAGTGGGTCAGTACGTGACATGGACAGTATATGTTTTTCACCAGGTTGCTTATATTGTAGCTGTACCAAACTGGAGTTGGATTGAACTGTTTGGAGGTAGAAAATCGACTTTAAAGGAATCCTTCACCCTTAAGCCAACCATTTGTTTATCAATTACTCACGTGTGTTACCGTGAATTCATTAAGAAAACTTTGTTTTTGTCGCATGTCAATGGAGAATCCGACAACGTAAATGGAGGCCAGGTTAAACAACAGTAAAACTATATAAAAATCAGTTTTCAAACGCTCACACAACCCTAGGGATGCACCAGTCTTTTTGGCTCTTTCAGTCCCCATATTGACACCTTGACTTTGGGTATCAGCCAATATAGAGTACCGATCTGATACCAGTGTATAATTAATAAGCTGTATGCCTCATTTTGTAAGTGACTGGGATCATTATTTTTTATATAAAGAAACATCAAGCTTGACTTAAGTATTCCTTTCCTAACTTTGTAAAACTAAATGTAACAAACATATACATAGGTATAAATGTACTGAATTGTTATTTAGTATCCAATACCAGATCGGCCTATTGTCACAGATACCCAATCCAGCTGTTTGAGTCGGTATCAGACAGATATGTGATAAGTTTGAAATCTGACCTTTGACCTCCACATAGACATTGTGCATTGTACTGACATTGGAAGGACCAGCTGTGGTGGTTTCTGCTTGGCTGAACATTTCTGCAGCAGAGAAACCATAGGCTTGTTTTCCATTTCTTACTTGTCTCCTGACCACTGATTACAGATCATGAAACGCATAAACTGGCAGGACTTAAGGAGCTTGTGTTTATTATTTTTCAGATTGAGTTAGAGCCAAATTCTTTTCATATCTTTTCTTTTCACCAGATGGTTTAACAATCACTGCACCAGGTTACTGATTTGATGCTGCCATACGAGGCAGGCAGTATTATTGTATCTAATGATGCTTTCTAGTAGAACAGGAATGCTTGACAATAAGTTAAGACAGTAAGTTAAGTTAATAAGATAAGTTGCAGCTTTCCGAGTTTGGGTTGCAGTTGTCCCGCGCCAGTGGAAGCTAAGTTGTTTGTTGATTCGTTTACATTTGCGTGTTTTTAAATTTCATTCTTTATCCTTTTTCTACAGTGTATCTAATAACACACATGTTTAACTATTCAAAATGTGTGACGTATTGTTGCTACTGTGATGTAATTACTTTAATTGTTTCATTCAAATGTCAATAATAGCTTTAATAACAGAGGAGGTTTAGCTTCTGAGAAGAGCTTCAACTACTGTCAAAAATATTAAACTTGATTCAATAACTTCCTGAAATCTTCAGCAGCTGCTTGTCGGTCCTCTTGTCTGGGATTCAAGCTCATAAAAATATGCCTGTTTTGTTTATTGCCCCAAAAATGCTTGCATGCCAGAGAAACACTGAAGCAGCCAATTGCTCATAAAAAATGTAAATATGAACTTCCGGTGCATCCAGCTTTGACTCCCGTCTGCTCACTGGAGGACATGCATCCTCAGCTATGTTAAATGTTTTACAGAATGGTAATGAGGTGCCTGAGCCAGAGTTCGGGATCATGCGTGCTTGAAGTGCTGTGAATGCTGGAGGCAAAAATAGAAGGCCAACGCTCGCGGTACCTTTGTTTCCATCACTGACTGGGATTAGCAGCTTTTAAACACTCCGCTCCATTAAGGCTATTGTAACAAAGTACATACACCGTCTCATGAACACATGCACGCCTTTTTAAAATCTCTTCTGACACAGTTTAACATTGACTGCGCTGCTTCCAAATACAGTAAAGCCAGTGTTGCATTTAGAGCGGCAGGCTTATTTTATTGGCTGGTTTTATATGTCTGGAGCTGTCAATGTTGCACGACATTCACAGTCGGGATAAATAGAAAGACGACAGGGAAGACTGCAGATACAGCCAAATACCACCTGCAAATACTTTTTACGGTATGTTTTATCCTATGTCAGGTGACAAATAATTGAAATGGAAAATCCATGCTTTCTAAGCTGCTTTGCTTTGCAGTGCAGCGGGTGCTGGAAATTTGAGGCACATTATTTAGGAAAGACTCAGTTGTTATATTTTGACTAAGTGGCACTGGTTTTCCTAAATTTCAACCTGGTTTCCAGTCAAGTTGATAAAAATTCTCTAGATTGCTTTTAATTTGCAGATTGTTCCCAGTTTGACTGATACATCTAACTGTAGTGTTTGCATTGTTGAGCAAACAGTGCAGCTGCTGTGCAGCTAGAATGTAAAACTATGTTGTGCATGAATTATATGTGGTATGTGGCAGTAAAATGCAGTCAAAAAAATTAGAAAGCATCATACAGTAGCAATTACCTGTCACTGTCTTATTCCAGCAGTGATGTTCGTCTGAACCTCGTCTAAACCCTGTAAGTGTGTGTCACAGTGAAGCTGTTGTCATCGTCCGCTAGGGTGATAAGTTATTGTCTGAGGTATTTTTAACCAGGAAAACCGGTTCTGTGCAGATTATAATTCACAGTCTACGAGCTGACAAAGAAGCAAAGGAGGAGGGGCAGAGATTTGGGATTAAGTAAAATGTCCTGTTTAAAATATGCATGAGTGAAACGGAGCGACTGAGTAAGAAGGGGATTTTGAGAGAGAGAGAGAGAGAGAGATGAGGACAAGGGCGACAAGGCCTTGGCTGGGACCAGTAGAATCAACAGCTTCTCTCCTCTGGCAAGGACACGCTCGCTCTTCTCAAGCCTAATACCACCGACATGCTGTCACACTCAATTTTTTCTCCCTCACCCCCGCTCCCTGACATTTTCTCCTCCCATTCTCCCTCTCCCTCCCGTTCTGTGTCCCTTTTTTGGCTTTTGCACATTTGCCTTGTCCCCCAGTAGAGACAGTGCATTAACAGCCTAGAGGAGGAAGAAAAGAAAAAAAAGGGCCGGGGAGGTGGAGCATGAGGACAACAATGATCCAGTACATAACAACTACATCAACACACATGTTTGTCCTCAGGCTTGTTCTCAACTGCAGAAGTCGAAGCAGAGGGCACGCTACTCTCAGATGCTTTAGGATACATACGTTGTTCAGTCGCCGGGTAAGAAACAGCTGATGTTTCCTTCTAGTCTCATTTGTGCATCACATCAGCCATGGCATGCACACAATTAGGGCAAGGTATCGTTTAGATGTGACAAAATTATGCCTAGTATAGTACCTAATAGTTTTAGCACCCATTAGTGCCGGAACAAGTAGTTGATTTATCACTTAGTTTATAAAAGCAATGAACAAAAATGTGTCAAAGCCATTTATGAAGCTAAAATGATCTGTGTTGGATTATCAAATGTAAGGATTTGCAGTGTTTCATATAATTGTAAATTTTATGTATTTTGGGTTTTGGACTACTGGTCGGACAAAACAAGCAAAGTAAAGACTCTGTGTCTATGTTTTACTTTTTTGTATGAATAATTTATTTATTAATTGCAAACATAATGTACAGATTCATCGACCATTATTGTTAGTTGTGGCCACAGCACATACAGTAAATCGACATAATTCCATGGACGCGCTGTGTCAAATTTGATGCAATTTGGTCTCCTTCAGGGCTCCTTGAGTCTGAATTCATGCTCTACTTTATAACCACGATGGGTATGTCAAAAGCAAGCGACTAATATATACCTATTTGGAAATGTATACATCGGCTTAGTGTACTTCACCAGTGTTTCTGACCGCTATAGTAGGCAGACCTGGGAGTGTTTTTTCCTGTGACCCAGAGTTTATTTAACTGGGGCTTCTGAGTAGCTGCCGCCTGGTTGTGTAGTGCAACTATGTCATAGCAGGTGTATTGCTCAGTGTCAAAGTTGTTGAGATGAGCAGTTCACAGGCCAAGCATTGAGCCCATTCTGAACAGGCATGTTTTGCAAGGCCACTGCACTAGTTGAAGCTAAATGCAGAAGGTGGCCAGAAAACAGCAAAACACATAAACAAGTCTTTGTTTGTTTTGCTCTTTCTTTGTGGCTTCCACAGTTGAAACATGGATAAACTTTCTACAAAAATACCAATGTACCATGAAAATGAGTACATATGTAGACAGATTAAAGCTGCTACAGTCAATATCTTTATATTAACAATTGATCACATGACTACTTGAATGTGAAAGGGGTCACTCGTAGCAACACTGATAACTCACCTGGTTCGGCAGATCCACTCAGCTCTATGCAGCCTTTCATTCATTCATTCATTGTTTTGGTTTTCAGGCCTAGAACTTTACAGTTTTGGTTCACTCTCACCGCTCTCATAGCGTTGTTTTCAGCTGTAGCCCATTGTACGCTATCTGCTTGGCACCAAACGGCAGACAAAGTTAGCAACTAGCCAGAGGAGCATGTAGAGATCTAAAACATAGCTAATAGGTCATTTAATATTTCACTTAATGACCTAATGTCTCTCAACATATCGACCTCAATGTAGCACATAGCGACCTCAATGTCAGTCTGTGCCTCTCTGCCACTCTTAGTTTCTATTTTCACGTGACCGGGTCAAACAGAGACAAGATATTCTTGCTGCTGTTTCACTTTTTCTTCCCCTCTCCCGTCTTCACTTCTCCTTGATATCCGATCCTTTTCCTGTCTCTCTTCTAGTTTCAGCATTCGTCCCCCAAATATCCTTTATAACAAGAACTTTATAACAAATATGATGTGGTAGTGTTTCCATCCTTTGGTTCATGTCTTTTCAGCTGAAGTTTCACTGATTCCCTCCTGATCTGCAGTTTTCAAAAAATAGTGAAATAAAAAGTTTGAGGTCAGCACACGTTAATAAGTACAATTAAGCAGGAAAATACAATATTAGAGTGAATTAAATAAAATATGTTTACATGATGTCATGCCCATATTCTTCAATTTGTGCCTCCTGTTTATTTGTACACTCACCTCTACACCGCCAGTGTTAATATTTAACTCTTTTAAAATGAAAACAGAGTAAATAGATTTATTCGACATCAGTGAAGGTGTGCAGCATTTGTTTAATACTCTTTAATGACATGTGGTTTAATTGTCTTTCTTTTCAACTAACAAAACACAAATATATGTTATTGTCATAAGTGTAGTTTTAAAAGTCAAGTAAAAGAACAATGTTTATTGGCTGTTTTAATTACAGACCCCTCCATCTTCCTCATCATCTTCCTTCAATCTGACACACACACACACACACACACACACACACACACACACACGCACACACACACACACACTGAGTGTACAAACACACGGCTTATTGGTATCAAGGATTATGTGTGTGTGCATAATGTAAGAAAACGCCATAGAAAAAAAACCTAAGAATTTGCACTTGCATGTACTTGGATTTACTGTGAGGCTTCTCTCTCTCTCTCTCTCTCTCTCTCTCTCTCTCTCTCTCTCTCTCTCCCACCTCATATTTGTTCGCTCTGACCCTTTCAGACATACATAGCGACCGACACTCGAGGTGCTGCGAGAGTGAGAGAGCAAACACAGAGAGACAGGAAGCAGAGGCAACACAGTAAATCAGAGACAGAAAGGGAGAGAAAAACAAATCAAAGACTAAGTGCAACTCAGCTGAGGACTTAATGAATGCTCATCCAGCTGGCTTAAGGTTGTCCTCACTCACTCGGCTGTGAACTAGTGTCACAGAATGGATTTCATTTTGGTCCAGCAGCTACCCAGCAGCAGCAGCAGCAGCAGCTCTGTAGATTACTATCACTTGTTTTGGATTATTTCAGACACCGCTGCTGTTGCGATGAATGGGGATGACAGCATGCAGAACGGAAAATGGTAATATGACAATCTGCTCTGTTTATTCTGAGATGCTTTTACTTCCATCCTGTTATCTCCTTGTTCACGCAGGATTTTGTCATTTTTGTTTGCTGTAACTGTCACCTTCTAATCACAATTTATATTAAAACCAACCTGTCTAAAGGTGTTGGATGTCCTGTGGAGTTTTAGTTTCCCAGCGTTCAACTCCTAATCCATCATTTTCCTAACATACGAGTTGACCTCCAAATCTTGAGTAACATCTTTAGTTATTCAAGATTTGCTGCTTTTGTTTTGGCTGATTTTACATCTTTTGTACATTGAATATCTGTGGAGGTTTGAACTGTTTGAAGACATCACCTTGCACATTTTCTGACATTTTATAGATTAAATGGTTAATCAATTAATTGAAAAACAGCCCAACACATTTTTTAATACACACCTTTTCTCTTTTATCACATTTAGAATGATTCATTCATGTAGGATTTAACGTGTAAGACGTGACAGTTACATCTCTGTCTCCTTCTTAAACAGTCTTTTATTTATTAAGTCCTGACAAGTAGTCTTTTATGTTGAAACATGCATAGATGTACACTGACCGTGTACAAGTACAGCATAGCTCCCATAGCGCACACTGGCCGCTGCTCTCTGCTGGAGTGTTTTGACTCGAGGTGAAGGTCTCAGGTTACCGAGCATTAAGGCAGATTTCACAAACCAGCCACTGTACCTGCCCCCTTCCTGGATGCCCGTTTACTGGCAAGTGAGTCATGGAGGAGGATAAACCATCCGACAGCATCAGGGAGGTGATGTTAGAAATCAGTGCTGTCGAACGGATTTGAATTTGGAACACTCAGTCTTAGTTTGGCCTGTTGAGAGTCGCAGCCGGCAAATCCTTACGAGGAAGTTTCTGAATGTGTGTGTTGTCACGCCTCGGCTGCAGAGAGGGTGTGGCCGGTCGCACATAAAGTAGATTTTGTTTGGCGCTCACTCTCTGGGAGGATGTTATGTACAGTAAGGAGCTGACTTTTAAAATGCCCGCCCAGCTCTCCCGTAGGTTTGATTTGGAAGGATACTGTGAGTGTGTGCACACCGCTGTCCTTTTCCCGCCCTGTTTCCTGCATATTTGCCATGACGTTGAAGCCAGAGTCCATTAACCTGACTATTCCTGTTTGGGGAGTGACCTCAATGTTTGGGTATTCGTTCCTGTGCTGACCCGGTTACACAGAGCATCCTTTTTCTCTCAGCAGAAGGACGTCTTGTCCCGTCTTGGTGATTCAATGGAAATACACAACAGCTCTGTTTGCAAAACTACAAATCATCACCTCACCTTTACACGGAGCAGACTTGTTTATGCCGTTTTTGGCTAGGATCTAGTCGACACCTGTATTCAGAGAAGGCAGCAACATGTCCAATGATTTAAAGAACTTTTCATTGACAGTAACTTTGAGTTGACGGGTTGACTGAGCTGGTGTAGCTGTGAAGCAGCTGTTCAAAGTATTAAGCTCTGATGAGGGTGGACAACTGCAAAGTGTTAATGTGAGCAAAACATACACTGATCATTTTCCTGCCTAGTTTTGAGATTCAGTGCATCAAAGGCTTTCTAATAGTCTTTTTTTTAGACACGGTTTTTGCAGAGCTGCACTCATAAATACGCTCAAACAGATAAAGCTTTATCTGATTCATATGTCTCAATTAGTGAGATAATGATTTGATCTGTGTGTGTCTGCACAGTTTTAGGCTTCACTGTGATACATTTAAAGATTTGATGCAATATATTTTGATGTTTGATCTGATTAGCATCACTGAGTGCAGTGCATCTGTGTTTTCATCTGTTTTTCCTGTATCTAAGTGATCGTTTCTGGTTGTTTGCTATGAAATCAGCCGGTGTGAGTTACATTAAGAACAGCTGTGAGTTAATTACAGATGAGATGAGTGTGTCAGTGAAAGCTGAGCCACACTTTGATATAATAACACGCCTCGCACATACACGCAGCGCAAACACGTCAACTCACTCACGATGAGTTTAAAGATGCGTTTAAAGTCTCGGCTCATTTATAATTCCCTGACGTGTTTTTAATGACTTAAACACAGGCTTTGCTGCCTCCTGACTGCTACTTTACAGTCACCTTCAAACCATCCTGCTGATCAAGGCCGTCATGATTAGTGTTTGCCTTCCGCAAGCTCTGAATTTCTGATCCCTGTGAAGCTACTAAATATACCGTCTGGCTGTCTCTGTGCCTCAGTGGTCATGTACAGTAGCTTGCCACAGCCTGTGTTTATGTCCGACCTCAGTGTAATTTGTTTTTTGCTTGTGCTCGGATGTCACCGGGTGTGTTGAGGTAGAGGGCCACAAGATGTTGCACTCAGAAAAAAAACTTGCTTTGTACCTATTTAGTCTAAAAGGTGCAGCTTTTAGGCTAAAAGGTACAACAGTGTATCTATTAGGTACATCCATTTACTCCAAAAAAGTAAAGCCCTCCTTGACAAAAGATGGAATTGAGTACCTTTTCTGTTTTTTTGCTGCAGATTTCCAAGCTGTAAATAGCACAGGAATAGTAAATTATTTACAAATGCTCCAAAAAGATGTTCCAGATTTGTTGGGCAACTTAAAACGATTTGATATTGTGTGTATCTTTATCTCAAATCTCCATTTGGGCTGTTGTATAACGTTGCAACAATGTAGGGAGCCAACGACATTAAACATCCAAAGAATTGATTCCAAAATGACTTAGTTTAAGGACACATTCCTCTGGTTTAATCAGATTTAGACTTATTTGTGATGTCAAATTATAATACTTTATAGTATTAGACATTTAAAACACTGAGGGATAAACCCCCTTTAAGATGAACCTTCTCCTTTTCTAATGTGTCGTTGGACACAAAAGGCATAAACATTAACAAAGCCATTGTAAATATGGGGCCTTCATTACAGTAATTATTTAGTTAATTGAATTGTAATTTTATTTAAAGATTTGTAGATGTAGTTCATCGGAACAACTTCAGAAAATGGGATTTAACATGTTGCTTCTTCACCTATTAAAGCATCTTAACTTCTATCGGCATGTGGCATATGGTTTAACAAGGGGACTCTTCATCACCACACATTTTGTACCATGCCTGATGTGAGACACTTCTGTGCACAACTTCTGCGTCAGTCGGTTGTCTGTTTATTGCACAATTGAATTTTCCTCCAAATTAAAAAAATGTTTAAGATTGTGTGTCACTGTCGATGTTTCCTGGTCAGGGTACGAGAGCTGTTGTCATTCAAAAGCTGAAAGGCTGAAAACAGCAGTTCATCATGTTAGTGTGGGAGTCCTTCGTGCTGAAAAGACGAGCACAGATGCAAAAAGTCTCACAGTACTATAAGGCTTGTTAAAACGAGGGATTTCAAACGATACACTATGCCAGGAAAAACTCCTTATAGACCAAATAGTGCACATTTTAGGTTTTCATATTGCTTTGTTGTGCCATTCAGAAAAGTACTTTGAAAATACTTCTTAAAAGAGAAAATAATCTGCACTAACATTACGTCATCAATATCTTTTGCTCAAAAGTTGCTTCTCTTGTTGATGGCCACATACTGTAGAATGGAGTATTCAGTTGCCTTTTTAAAGAGACCATTTGCCAACTTGAATGTGGTCGTCCAATCAGTGCTGATGATAAATGGAATCCACTGAAGAATTAAATTGCCACGCTCGTGCTATATTGACAGACAAAGTTCATCTCTCCTGCTGCCGAGTCGTTCCGGTTGTGCCTACGTGTACCAGGATGCATTGCACACAAGTGGCGAGTTGCTAGGTTACACAAGCTCTATCGTAGTCTGATTAACAAATAAATTATAGCCACAAAATGTCAATGAAGGAAATATCCTTACACTGTACACCTGAGGCTTAGTTGCCTTGTTAACTCATCGTAAAACACACTTCATTCAAACTGGACAGAAACAAAATAAAACCCGTCCCGGTTGTGTCCCACAGCTACCGAAGCCGAAGGAGCACTCTGTAGTTCTTCCTCCAGCGACGTCACTGTCACGTCACTGGATGCAAGAAGAACAACAGATTTTGCAGCTGTATCCCCCTGCACCCCAGAGACACAGAGGACATCGACAAGAACTGCAGGCATTTTTAACACTATATCTCAACTCTGATAGATAATACATTTTCCCCATAACTATAAAGTATTACTCGATTGGGACATACAGAGCATATATAGCAAAAACCTGTGCGCAGTGTAGCAGAGATTTCTTAGATTGAGGTTGGTGAGGTAGAAAGGTTGCTGGCGTTGATAAGAATTAAGCTAATGCATTTCATTTGGCCAATCCCCCTGAACCTTGACTTCTCACTGACTCAGCATCTAAAAATGATCCACCAGTGTTTAAGAATGTTCCAGGTGGTTAAAAAGTCACATTAAGGACTCGTACTTCCTCTGATTTGTGCTCTAATGCAGCACAGCAGGAGGATACAGGTCAAATGTAAAGTTAACAGACATAGATTCAAACTTGAAAGTCCAACTTGGTAAGTAGCTCAAATGTCTTCTCCAAAGAGGAGACTTAACTGGATTTAAATCATGTGTTAAAGGCACAGTGTGTAGCATTTTGGGAATTTATTTGCAGAAATGTAATATAATATCCATAACCATGTTTTCATTGTATAATCACTTGAAACTAAGAATTGTTGTATTTTTGTTAGCTTAAAATTAGCCCTTTATATCTACATGTGGACGGGTCCTCTTCAAGGGCCACAGGCCAAGTTTCCACATCCAGGCACTGCTCTAGAGAGGGACTTTCCTGTTCTTACATTACCTGAATGTGATGAAATTTATACCAGTCTGTCGATTAATCTACATTTTCAAAAGAAACATCATGGTGTGAAAGAAATGCTGCCAAAAATGCTTTGTGTTCACTGCCAGTGTGACGTCAGATATCTTACACAAACATTTCAGTATTATATCTAAAGGTGATGGTGTGAAAGATGTGCCATGATGACTGGAGTCACATCTGCTGATTGACATTGTTTTAACCGGAGTAGCTAGTTTCAGGACGCTCATTCCTTTTTGTTGAGGTGATTTTCATATCCAGTATGAGGATTATATGCACTTCTGTCTAGTGTTTTTAAAACTCATTTGAATAGAATGCAACTTAAAAGTACGACTTTTGTTCAAAGTTCCTGAAAAGTCAAGATGAAAGAACTCCTTCCTCTACATAAATCCATGTCTGTATATCGGTTCATCTTTGTGTGGGCTTTGTGTAATCCAGTGGGAATCTCGTTTTTCTTTTTTTGCTGCAAAAAAACGCAGACATAAACGCAGGAAATGGATTCTTTTCATGCTTATTTAGAGGCAGTATCAGTGTCTGTAGAGGCTTTGAAGTTTGGCCAAGTCACATCAGTTTAGCTTATTGTGCTTCGCATATTTCTCAGGCATTTTGTGTACACAATATTACACAGACTGTGGGGATACTTCATTGAACTGAGGGGGGAGGGTAGTAGTTCTACAAATAACAGGTTCAGACTAAATTCATTTTCTATTGAACTTAGTGTACAGTGGCAATCATGAAAACCATTATTGGTTTATTCGGTTTTCTTTGTCAAAACTCTTATAAAGACTGAATTTGAGATTATAAATATAATGTGAATGTTTTCATTCTTGCCAAGAGTTAGTTTGTCCACATCATTGTATTTGTTTAAAATGTGGCCATCTAATGGCACAGTTGGGGTCATCTTGGTGGGCTAGTTTAGGGATCTAAGATGCGAACTGTGTCATTCAACATCCTCGCTCAAATCAAATCATTACTTCTCCCTCTCCCCACAGTTCCTATCACTCTCTGCCAGATAGTGTCAAATAAAAAAAAAGGAAAAGGCCCGAAAAACATACTAATAAAGTAATATCCCATTTTAATACTTTATCAGGGGAGAAATGTCCCACAGGAATGTATTAAGTCACAAGCTATTTTATCACTGTTGAATATTTAGATCTTGTCCAGGCAGGAACCTGCTTGACACCAGGAATGTGTTCAGACTATTTCCGTGTCATAATGATACCGGACAGAGACATTTAAACTGTTCTCAGCTCCCGCACTGGGACATCTTATCCACAGTAATGTGAGTCGTCATTTATTTCAGTGACTGAGTGAGAGAGATCTGGGTGTTTATATAGAGCCGTTTGAATCTGCGGCAACACTGTGCTGGTCCAGGTCCATACAGTCCTCTCATACACCACATACTGGAGATAAACGCATAAATAAACTCGTAAATAAAAAGCACACACTCAACTAAGCAGCTAACAGCTATGCATTACAGTGTGTATTCTTGTCGGCAGATATACAGTGACTGGTGATGTGTGTTGCTCTCACAGCTGACTCATATTACCAGCAGTGTAAACGCGCTCCAAGTTCAATTTCACTCTTATTTTGTAAGCACTCCAAAGGCTCGAAAGCATTTGCATGTCCCATCACTGTTGCCAAGGGGACCCAACCCAACATCACTGTTTAGTTTTCTTCTTACGGTCACATTCATTTAAATTTCTGCAATTTCCAAGCTGTCCTTTGCCAAAAATCCCAGACCTCCCTCACCGACAACTGAGAAAAAACACTCACTGACACTCACTGACATTATTTAAGAGATGCAGGTGCTCATTGTCTTCAGGATGGGAAAGCATTTGATTACAATTTTATGAGCTGTGAGCTGAATTTGATTTGTGCTTCTAAGCCTACCACCATTCTCGTCCTCCTCTCATTTGACAACCACCCCATTGCTTCCATTACCATCCTCCTCCTCCTCCTCCTCCTCCTCCTCCTCCTCCTCGTTCATGTTATCATCATGATGACAATCACTGTGCTTTGTCCCAGCGGGGTGTGGCAGGACTGACCAGAAAGCTCTGAGTCACAGTGTTGTTTCTGGAGCTGTGGGGGCTGCGGGCTGGCTGAGAGTTCTGCATTTTTAGATACTAATGTAAGGAGATAAGACAGAGAGGGTGGATGGCCCTCGTTGCTTGAGAGAGAAAAAATGAGACCACGCAAAAGCAGATGTATAAGAAACAAACAATATGTACAAAACACAGAATATGCAAGACAAAGAGTGCTACATTTGCAGAGAAGGAGATGCACAACAGACAGCAGAGCTGGAGAGAAACTGAGCACTAGTGTTGATCTGAGGGGACATAACTCATCACACCCTAACACACCCTCTTCTGTTTCCATCTCCCGACATCCATGTCTGTCTTTCTTCATCACCACAGCTGGGAACCTGTGAGATCAGTGGAATGGTCTAACAGATTTGAGACTTTTATCGAAGTTCTCATTTCACTCCACCAGAAAGCATTAAATGTATGTATCTAAATGTTGTATTAAATGATTCATTACACTCGAGGAAGATTACAGCATGCAGAAACCTTTCCTTTTACTTGCTCCTACACTGTCATTGACGCAATCTCACACAGTAAATGGCACTGAACACATGCCTTGGGGGAAAAAAGGGCAACAACATTAATGTTGTGCGTCGACACACACGCAGCCCTTCCTGATGCCATATATCTTCTCGCAGAGCCTCAGCCATGCATGTATATACATTAACCCCGAGGTCCGCTGCTGTGGCCTTTGCTGGGTGCTAAATAAAGCAGCGCCTAAAATTGGGTCGCGGGCCCTGGGTTCAGGTCAAAGGGAATGTGAAACTGTAAACCGGGAGGCTAGCTAGCCTTGAGACCAGCCATCACACACTGTGTTTACTTGAATGTTTGCTGTCAGGCTGGCTGTTTAATGATGAGCACAGAGGGTTTGTGTTTGTGTAGCTATTCCCTGAGCAGGACAAGGCCTGTGTAATTTACTGTTATAGGCGCCAGTGAGATGAATGTCAGTGACTCCAGGTTTCCTCTTGTGTAGCACTACTGTACATTACAGGGGATTTAAGTAAATGCTTTTTGTTGATTATTCAGTTGCAAGAATATTTATACTTTTAACAATCGATTACCTGTCATTTATCATTTGTTGTTTCCAGATTCTCTATTCTGAGAATGTTCTGCTTTTCTCTGTATTGTTTCATTGTAGATTAAATATCTCAAAATGTTGGTATGCTGTTCAGATAAAACAGGCAATTTTAAGACTTCTCCTCTGGCTTCTGGAAATGGTAATGGTATACTAATCAATTAATTCAGATTAGTTGTAGCTTTTGTAGGGATTTAGCATAAATATTGTTACTTCAAGAAGCCATCTCATTAGTATTAACAAGCTACTTACTAAAAGCAGAAATAATGATTCATCATTTGCTTTTTGAATTGAGGATGAAATGTTGTCTGAGTGCAGTGGCATGTTTAACTAATCTTTTTACATTGTGCGAGTGGTTCAACGTGTGAATATGTGTCAGTACAGCAGAGTTTATGTTGATATTATTCTTTTGAAAATCACAAACATCAGTACATGGCAGGTATTCCTGGAATCACTGGTGTGACGTTTAGCTTTGAGATGTTACTGACTAAATGACAACTTGTCCAAGTAGCGTAGGTCTATATACAGGAGTAACCACAGATCCCGGCCTGACTACCTTGTAACTGATTAACCAGAAGGATATCGAGCAAAGCTATTCTTAGGCCTCTGATTTCTCTTTTCTTGTGTTTCCAGAACATTGATTCTCTGGAAAGCTCGATCCAGAACCTGTTGTCGGCGCTGTACCCGCCCTTTGAGGCCACCGCCCCCACTCTTCTCAGCCAGCTCTTCCAAATCATTGATAGACGTTATCGGGGAGATGCTCTGCGGTGCCTGCTGGACTTTCTGGTCCCAGCCAAGCACATCTTAGACACCGTGCAGCAGGCTGCATGTGTAAGTCGCTGTCTTGTTGACTGTCTAAAGAGACATACAGACATACAGCTGCTCTAAGATCTTATTGCTCGACTTAATTTATAATGAAAATAGACACAAATATTGATGTGCCTCTAAAACTGAAACCCTATCATGTCCTTCTCTCCTTACAGGCTCAGTACTCTGATGTACTTTTCCTGTGTGAGGGCTGGCCTCTATGTTTACGTGACCAAGTTGTCGTCCACCTCGCTCCCATCAACCCTTTGCTACTTCAGCCTGGCGACTTTTACCTCCAGGTGGCACCATTCTGTAACCAATCAGCTCGCATCTTGGTCTGCAGCCTCCTGGAAGAGGAGGGGCTTATAGTGGAAGTTGTCGAGGAGACTCCGATTGCTGAAACATCCTATCCTTGTATATTCAGCCGTGACTGGTTAGAGGAGATCAACCAGGGCCGCCATGGAACGCCTCTCAGCCAATGCCTGCTCGCCACTGAGCGGGGCGTGGTGAGGTTGCCATGGGAACGGGTGGCCGTGCCGGATTTTGTGGAGGTGCCACTGTGTGCTGGGAGTAGTATGGCCTCGGCTCCTCCTTCATATCCTCCTTCACCACCTCCGCTTCCTCATCCTCCACCTCTTCCTCATTTCCCTGAGAATTCTTCATCAAATCGTTCACTTCCTCTTTCTCCTTCAAAGACTTCTTCACCAAAACAGTATCCTGTAACTATTCAAAATTCTATTTTAGCATCTTCCTCACGTCCCTCTGCCTTCTCTGTGGAGACCCGAATATGTCCAGCGAGGCACGGCATTGCTGTGTCACTCTGCCTCGTGGATGCTAGCGCTGCTTCTTCATCTAGACTAGTCAAAGTGAAAGAGACTGAAAGTGAGCCTAAGCCTATTGGCTGGGTGTCTCCTAATACGTGGGACAGCTGCCTCACTGGGACCGGCCCAAATACAGCCACAAAAACGAGCACAGTTTCAGGCACACGCACCCCTGCAAGCGGAGATACAACTACCTGCAAACGTGAAGAAAAGGGTGTAATTGTTATAGGGCCAGATAAACATAAAGATACAAACACTAAAGATATAAGCTGGAGAGAGCCAACCGGCCACACATTTGCCGAAGGAGAATATATTGATATTCTTCAGGCAACTATGCTTTTTAGTAGAGCTCAGTCAGCAACTGAAGAACAACAGAAATTAGAAGGGCAAATGCAATCGCATGCACAAATCGAACCGCAAAGGCAAAGATATCCACACAGACGAGCACAAATGGAGCCATGTGCACAAATGGAGCCTAACACACAGACACCACCTCAAGCACAGTCACAAGCACATGGACAGTTACCTACAAAACCACGAACACAAAGTCATTCTGGATCAGAGGCTGCTGTATCATTAACGCCCAACATGTCCGCCGAAACCGCTCTCCACCATTCCCAATCCCATCACCCTCACCCTGACTCCCTTGAACCTTTTCAGTGTGTCCGCACTGTCCGGTTCTCAGAGCAACCCTGTACCCCGTGCATGAGGAGAAGACAAGGCGGAAAGGCGTCTCAGGAGCTGAGGTGTCGATACAGGGACTCCTACCAGGCTGCTATACAAAACCCTGTCCCCTTTGGGCAGGAGAAGGACAGGGGGAATATGTTAGCAGTGGTGGAGGAGGATGGTGATTTCTCACAGTGTGACAAAAGAGTACCAGAGACTGGAACAGTGGATCCATGGTGCAATGTTCAAGGAACAGGGTTTGATCCCGGGATGCACCACCAGTCTCCTTCCTCTGTAGGTGGAGCCATCTGTAAGGAGTCAGGAGAGAAGAACACTGTTCCATATTGGAAAACAGGAGATACAAACACTGCCCCCTGTATGGATTACAGGAGAACGAATGTTTTAAAAGTTGGTGGTCTACCAGAACAAACAACTGAAAGGACCACTCTGCGATTCAGGGAACCAAGGGATGCACACTCTGTCAAAACTTATGGCAACTTACACAATGTGAACGGGACAAGCTTGAAAGATCCTAACCAGTCAGATGTGACCTCTGCCACACACCACAGATCACCGGTTACTTCAACTGAAGTTTCAGCAATGAACATGACCCTCATGCCTCATGAAAGGCTACAAAGCAGAACCAATTCCACGGGAGTGAGTCCACACTTTCCTCAGCCTCTTTCAGCACCACAGAACAGACATGAATCCCTTTCAGATGGAAGATGTTCATCCCTCTCCACAGCTGTGGTGAACACCTCGGAGAAGTGTGCGCTGGTCATTGTCGAAGGTCAAAACGTTAGAAGAAGAGAAAACACTGGCTCCTGTGCAGAGATTCCCCAGCTGCATGTGGTCAAATGTAAAAACAGCACAGCCTTTGGACTGGTTTCACCCAAGATCAACAGGAGGAAGATGGTCATTCCAGGTACAAAGTAATGTTGCTCTTGTGTCATATTCAGATCTAATTTGATCTTTAGCATGTAGGGTTCAATAGGTTGATTTCATTGTTGTTTACTAACAGATGAAAATCATCCGTCATCAGCCTCCTTACAGCTAAATGTGTCCACTTTCTACAGATGCTGCTCAGCCTGGCAGTGAGTTCATAACCAGTAGAAATGGCCCTCAGATGGAGAACCCGTCACAGACAGATCCACCTCCAGCAACAGAGACACAGAAGATCCCCCAGCCTGCCTCTACCCGTCCCAGACCTGACCACCTTCCGCTGGGATCCCCAGACCCCAGAGCCCACCCCCTCTACTTAGGAGTGGCCTCCATCACAGGTAAGTTAGTTTGAGAAACCGCAAATAACTTCAAACAACCAGGATGATCATAATAATCAATATACATTGTTTGGCAACTGTTCAAAAGCAGAGTGACAAAGTTCTTCACAGTGCATAAAAATAAAACACGTGAAATAATTCTGTATTAAATAAGTAAATGATTAACAGCTTACCTAAAAGCTAACAGTATATCAGTCTGTTAGATGTATTTTGAATTGTCTTTTCTCATGTCTTGAACATTCTCTTTTTTTCTGAAATGGCAGTAAAACTCACCCAGGTACCCCCAACCCCCCCCCTCTCTCTCTCTTTACCTTTGCTCTTTGCTCTTCTTTCTTTGAGCTTTTTGGTTTGTGATTTCCCCTCATGTGCTAGTATCAGTTAGTTATCAAAATAAAACGCTTTCTTCTCTCTCCTCTTTTGGAGATCAAGTCATTAAGTCACTGGAAATTCTCAGCGAGAACAGCATGTTCCCTGATCTTTTCTCTCTCTTACCCCTTCAGGCGGCAGAGACAGGACAGGCAGGGCAATAGTTGAGCTCTATGGACAGCACCAGGGATGGAGATCAGCTGTAACCAGCCAAGAGCTCTTACAGATGCTGCTCTACTTCCGCACTATCACCAGGTAGCATCCATATGCCAGTAAATCATGAATGAATCAAGGAATCAACTAATTAACCAAATTCATACTAGAAGGAACTTTCAGCATCTTTGTGGTCATGTCTGTTTTATTGTGGTCGCTTTTTTTCTATCTCTGTATCCAGGAGAGAAATCAGAGAAGCTGGGCTGACGCTCATTTTTGATTCAAGGAGGACAAATCCTCAGCCGCAGCTCTATAAGGCCTTGATGATGCTTCAGGTAAGAAGCACAGAAAGTTCTGCATCACAGCTGACTACAGCAGATCAGTGTTGACTGTATGTTTATTCTTGACTGGAGTGCTGCTGTTCACAGACGATTATTTCTGAGTGAAAGCAGCATCTCAGCAGCATAAACAGCGTATCCAGATGTCCTCTGGTTTATTGAATAGTTGTGTGTAATGTAATGTTCATCCTCTCATTTGCAATCAAATGTACAATGTACTGTATTGTGTAGTATAAGTGTTTGTTTTTATTTATTAAAGACACAGTTTAGACAATTTACTTTTTAAAATGTAATGCCCATATGTGTAAAATATTCTCTGATTTATTTGTGATGATCAATAAAAGGGTGTGACTTAAATAAAAAAAGCATGAATGTGGTTATGATGTATGTTGCAGGAGCAGACTCCCCATGCAGTAAATAGTTTCGTGCTGCTGGTGAATAAGGAGAACAGCCTTCGACCAGAGAGGTGTCCCGGCATCCAGGTCAGCTTTTTCATTCTTTATTAATATCAAAACGCCGCCAATGGAGAAACATTTCTGTGTGGTTTTCTATAAACAATCATTAATCTGAGAAGGCTTTACGCTTCATTGATCTGTTTGATCAAGGTGTGTTTTTAGCCATGCTAGCAGTGTAGCCACATATGGCAATGTCAGTTGGTCAGTGGTTTTTTTATCTCATCAGACTATAATATCTTGATAACACATTACCTTAAAAATGTAACATTCAGGGGTCCCCAGAGGATGAATCCGAATGACTTTTCTAATCCGTCTTCACTTATGTAGTGAAATATCTCAACATCAACTGACCATCAACTTTGGGAGCCACAGAAGGGTTTCAGTTGAATTAACAATCAGACATTTTTGTATTTAGTTAACAGGATTAAATATTGACCAACTGTTAATCCAAATAGATCCGTGTACAGTGTAACATAATGTAGGTGCAAACTGAGTGTAAGTATACTTTAGGAAAAACTACCATACAATCTGTTGTATTTCTAACTTCAAAGGTTGATTTAGCACTATGGGCAGGAGAATTGTGCCCATATACAGCATATACATTGAGGATAAGAAGAAGAAAAAATACTTCATGAGCAAAACAAAATGTGCCACTGACCTGGTACATAAAACAAATACCAACAAACAACAAGTCACCGGTGCCTCTGAGCTTGTTACTAAGATATTAGTTTGGTTCCAAATATGAGTATGGACTAGAAAGTGAGGGTCCAAACGTAAAGAAATCAGAAAAATAATGATTTAGACATATTAATAATCATATGAGTTGTTGTTGATGAACAACCCAGTCAGATCCCACATGGTCACTTTGTGCTGTGGAGCAAGTTAAAAAGTTACATTGTGCGCCTTTTAAGGTTCCAGTTTATTTCAGAACACTGCAGTAGCTAAATTAGATGAAAGGGGAATAATACATTTTACAGAACTAATAAATAGCATTGCAGAAAAATATGTAGTATGTTAAATAAAAGACACAAAGGGGGTTATGCGGTGGATTATCACGTAAGAATTGTCCATTCTGTAGCTGTGAAAACGTTACTTTGACACTTGTTACCTCAAAGCAGACTGAAGTGGTGACATCCATGAAAGCCTTGTTCAAGCTGGTGGAGGTGAGTCAGCTAAGCTCCCGCCTGGATGGCACACTGTCTCACAGCCACTGTGACTGGATAGAGCTGCACCAGGTGAGACAGTCACGTCAATACATTAGCTCCCTCCTCTGCACTGACTCTGAAATACACATGATTTACTCATGTCCACATCTTTTATTCTCTAGAAACTTTTCCCATTTGTGTCTGATCTTCATGAGGCGTCCAGCCTTCTTCTGAGAGCCATCAGCAAGTTAGAGGAGCTCCAGAGGACAGACACTGTACAGGTACCTTAAAGCCTTAATAAGGTAATACAGTACATACTGTGTGTGTGTGTGTGTGTGTGTGTGTGTGTGTGTGTGTGTGTGTGTGTGTGTGTGTGTGTGTGTGTGTGTGTGTGTGTGTGTGTGTGTGTGTGTGTGTGTGTGTGTGTGTAGGTGTGTGTGTGCGTGTGTGTGTGTGTGTGTGTGTTTTATTAGGATAACATTTATAGCTCCTCTATATATAAAAGTATGCTTTTGATAAATGCACATAGAAAACGACCAACAACAATATTGATGATTTGAAGGAGTTATTGTATCATCTGCTGATCTCAAAACGTCTTTTTGCCTACAGACTGTGCAGCAGTGCATGATGGACCAGAGGACTCTGATGAAGAATGTCCTGGAGGACAGTCGATTGGTCAGCCTGCAGAGGGAGGGCGGGGCCATCCTAGCGAGGCTGAGAAAGGAGAGTGACCTCAAATACCCGCACTGCGAGGACCTCAGGTAAACTCCTGCTCTCATCTGCTATATTTACATGTACACCTAGCTATTGGCTCTACAGTCTTTTTTGGGATAAGCTTGTTAACACTTTTGATACCCTGTGATTGAATATACATCTAGCTGCTAGAAAATAAACCACTAGATTAAACATATTCCTGCCAACCACCACACCAAATATACCTAACTTGAATATTAACTTGTGCAGCTACAGCACACTTCCAGGCTTATTATTTGATAGCAAGTGATTTGAGATACACAGGACAAAAACAAATAGTAGCCTCTTGTCCTTTGAAGAGGAAACTATGTTGAGATCAAAATGTAGCCATTAGGCCTAAATATGCTGCCTAATCCTTATCTTCCAGAACACTAGTTCACTTTATCTATTATTTGTCTTTCTTACGTCTATGATCTGTCTCTTTCCCGTATGCAGTGATGCAGTGGACTCGGTGACCAGCCTGTACAACCATGTGGAGGAGCAGGCTCATGTCCTCGTGCAGAGGTCCAACATGTCACTGGAACACCTGGAGTATCTGCTGCAACTCAGAGAAGTGGAGGGACACTTAATGCAGGTACGTTTCTAAAAACTGACTGTCAAATCTGCCTTCAGATGTTCAGATGAATGCATCTTGCATATATTAGGTTTTGTTTGTCCCTGAGTTCATGAACATTTGGTCATGGTGATGAGTAGATCAAATGTCATTCAATGAATTTCAGGATTTAGTATTTTGATTTGTTTTGTTCGTCTGTGTTTTACGTCACTACATACTGTATTGCATATTTTTCTGGGACTGATGGTTACGTTGCTTAGCTCTGGGCCAGCTTGTTCTTTTACCTAACAACTTCATCAATTTATTTACATTTTGCACTTATATTGGACACTCACTCTTTTAAAACATAAAAACAATCAAAAAGAAGCATACAATCCTCCACCCACTGACCCTCTACAGCAGTATACTGAATTAAGAAGGTGCAACAACGGCAATTTACATTGAACTCAGCTCGTGCTCATGCCAGTAAACACAACATATTTGTCCATCTTCCGTGACTGCAGATGCAACAGTGGTTTCATGTAGAGGGAGAGCACCACCTGCTGGAGGTTGAGTCAGTCAACAACTCTGGAGACCGAATGGAGCAGATCCTCAACAGCTTCACTGGTTTCCTTATTGAAGCAAACGTGAGTATGTTTTCTTGCCGCCGTCATGTAGTTATGTGTCTCTGTCTGTCCACCCGTCTGAATCTCTCTCTCCCTCCTCCTCCAGGATCGAAGGCACCACGCCATGACGTTGGTGTCAGAGGCAGAGCGACTCCAGCAGAGTGGGTTCCCCTACCCAGAGACGGAGGCGTTCGGGACTCTAGTTAGCACCTTCAAGTCAGGCCTGGAGGACATTCTGTGCAGGGCGGAGGCATCTGGCAGGGAGCTGCAGATCATGGTCAACGTGTGTGATTTTTGTGAGCAGGTTGGTGTAAGACAAATCATTATCAGTATTCAAAGTTCAAGTATTCAAGATCAGTATGTAGCTTGTGCTCTTTGAATTTTTTATCACTCTTTTGCATATATAATTTTTGGCAGGAATTATATTGCTCCAGCATATAGGTATGTAACTACTATAATGAGAATACATTCTAAATGTAGAATGATGTACAGTAGGACCGAAATAAATCAATTACACACTAATGTAGCTGAGCAGCTTCAAATGCCGAAATCAGTAATTATTAGTGAACTATGTAGATTATTGTACTATTCAACTATTCAAATACTTTTGCAGAGACTGTAATTACAGAGTAGACCAATTATGTTGTTGTAGAACAATTATTGAAAATGTAGCATTTGATGTTACTTTGATGCTCCTTTCTCTTGTGATGTAATCTCAAAATAATTAGGTAATTACTTCTCGACTGCGGTTGATTGGTATATCCATATAATCTCATGCTGTTTTTGTTTTTTCCACAGATATTTAATGTGTAAGGCATGTGTATGTAAATGTATAAAAGAAAACCTCTGTACTCTCCAAACAGGCTACAGCTCTCGCCAGCGAATGCATTGAGTACCTGGACCAGGATCAATCCAGAATCCAAACAACGCACCAGACTAAATCACCTGTCAATCAAACAAACACTCAGCCAATACAACACCAAAACCAAGACCGCAGAGTCAGCACTGCATCCCTTTGCCCGTCTGATAACCACGCAGCACATGCCTCAGGCCCAACCACCACCAGTGTTTTACTGTCAAGCAACGACACCTCCGTCCTCCAGACCTTCCAAGACAGGTTCCTCCAGTTTAGCCCAGAGAGATTTCAGGAGGTGAAGGCCCAGGCCAGCGCCCTGCAGGGCTCCAGGGGGATGCAGGTCTGGAACGTAGCCTGGCTGAGATGCCAGGAGGCCAGGCAGCAGCTTCAGGAGAGGATGCAGGATGTGGAGAAGGTTTTCCAACATCAACCAGATTCTAGCAGCTGGTGTGAACTTCACTATGTTGATGTGGTCAGCACTAATGTTCAGACGCCGTCCTCCGGTGGCCAGAGTCTGGTGGTACAATCAACGCCCGGGCCTCGGCACCCTCAGTGGGAGGGCATCGTGGCGGGAGCGGTGGATTTAGGGAAGAGAAGGCCGATCCTGGGCAGCAACAACACTAACTCGACGACTGTAGCCTGCTGTAACATCACACCTGAGGATCACACTGATGCTGGAACCAGCCAGGGGTCAAAGGTCACTCCACAGTCACCTCACAGGTAATCTGTTGGTACATTCATCTCACTCAACAAGGATTTAGTAGTGTGTTGATTTCGCTGTGACATTGCTGTTAAAAAGTACCACTCGTTTAAATGTGCCTGAAACATTTTAGACGCTGCTGATATTTGTTTTTTTTTAATTGCTTGAAACCATTCAATAATAGGTCAGCAAGAAGAACAGAAAGAGAGACGAGGAGGAGACAGACGAGGAGTGAGAGGGATGCTGCTGCTTTATCTCAGTCCCACACTGTCGGGTGCCAGTGGTTTCCATGGGGACGAGGTCTTGGAGCGAGGTCGGTGAGCCAGGACTCCTGCACCACAGGAGTAGCAACAGCGGGGTCATCCACTCCTCCAGAGCAGCGGCTTCGACCCCCATCATCCTGCTCCCACCACGGTCAGCCGTCCTGTCGGATCCTCCAGGAGGCTCAGAAGTTCCAGATCTCCCGCCACGGGAGCTTCTGCTCAGAAGAGTCCTGTATGAGCGACCGGGGGGCTGCAGGGTGTAACGGGACTTCATGCGGCAAACACTCCAGCCTGCCCATCGGGGGATATGAGGGGGCGTTTTGTTTGGCAAGTCCACAGGAGAGTGCCAGCAATGCCCTGTAAGTTTACTACATGTTGGAAAATATGCTTGCAAGATGATATTTTGTGAGTTGAATGCCTTTAATCTTTCTATTGTTGTAAGTCTTAATGAGATTTCATTTGCTCTTTCTGTCTGTAAGCTTCCAATGAAGTACAGGTACTGTTCTTCTGATTCTCTTCACTTCTCTTTTTACTTGTCAACATGGTGGTTTATTGAACCCACCTGACACTGGGATCTATGTATCACATTGGGCTCAGGCTTAAGTAGGGATATCCCAGTAACATGTTTGGCTCCTGATAACAAATTGAGTCCTTTCTTATGAAATGCAATCAAATGAATATAGTTAGGGTTTTTTTTCTTCTTTTTTTGCGATGTAATAGAGTTGCCTGTCTATTTATAGGCTACGGTAAGCGTACAGCAAACTTATTGAATCAAGTTAAATATGTTTGCAGCAGAGGAGCTGATATGCAGGATGGAGGAGGTGTTTTACTTGTCTGTGCACAGGGGCTCATTCTCATAATTCATTCATATTTGGCATGTTTCTTTTCTGTCACATTGCATGTGGAGAGAGTAAAATGACAGCACGTCACTGTATCATGTTCTGAAATGTGAAAGTGGTTTATCTTCTCACCTTACTGCAGTGACGAACACGTGTAATCCACGACCCCTTGACGTCACTGATGCTGGCTGCGGTCAGACACTTGACATTTTTTCCCAGTGAAGGCAGCAAAACAGTCTCTTTAAATATTAGTTCAGTTCATTGTTCAATATCCTTTCATCGCGTCACTTCTTCAGACTTAGAATAAATACAACAAGGAACTTTTCCAATATTATTTGGTTTGTACAGATGCAAAAATATAAAGAATTAGGTAAACAAAGGATGAGAAGATAAAATTAATTATTTGCAAACACTAAAAGCTAAATTATATATTATTGAAGAGCACTTATCAAATTCACATTACAGTGTGCATAACAACAAACATATAACACACAATAATACAATATAGAACATGTTAGCAGGCAAGTGTAAGGAACAAAAGAGTAATGAACTTAAAATGATGAATGATTACGCTCAACTTCATTCTCAGAGCAAAGCACAGTGCAAATCATTAGTTCAAAATCAAAGGAATAATTATAAGAAAGCCTTTGGATGTAGATAGAATAGAATATGTACTGTAGTTTAACAGTCTGTGTTTGAAGTTATTGGAGATTTGTTCTGTTTGTGTCACCAGGAGGCTGCAGCGAGTCCTGGAGGAGCTGGTGTTCACAGAGAGGGAGTACGTGCGCTCACTGGGCTACATCTTGACCCACTACCTCCCCCTGCTGGACAGACCAGACATCCCCCAGGACCTCAGGGGCAAGCGAGGCATCATCTTCGGTAACCTGGAGAAGCTTTACGACTTCCACAGTCACTACTTCCTGCCAGAGTTGGAGGCCTGCCAGAGGGAGCCCGGCATGGTGGCCCGCTGCTTTCTCAGACATGTGAGAAGTTATATATTGTATATTATTTCTGTTTATAATGTTTGTATTTTGTATTGTGGTTTTAGCCTAGTTTTTTTAATCTGATTGTGTTGATCAACATTTTGTGTATTTGTCTTTTTCATCTTTTTTTATTGTTTAATTGAAATTACAGAATAGTCCCGTCCTACTTCTCAAGATGTGATGAGACAGAAGTCGACACATACAGTAGCAGGATTTCAGTCAGTTATCATGACAGATGATTGTTGGCTTTTACATTTTTGTCCCACCTTACATTACAGTCATTCAGCAGACGCTTTTATCCAAAGCGACTTACAATAAGTGTATTCAACATAGGTATTCAAGGGAACTACTAGTCACCAGAAGTCATAAGTGCATCTCCTTTGTTAAACAAGCATCTAAGAGCATAAACCAGAGCAAACGTACAGTGCAGAAACAAACAAATACAATAAGTGCAACGAACTAATACGAATACAATAAGTGCTGAGTGGAAGGCTCAGGGTAGTACTTCAGGTGAGTTTTCAGCCTGCGCCCAAAGATTGGCAGCGACTCTGCTGTCCTGACATCAGTGGGGAGTTCATTCCACCACTGTGGGTCCTAATATGGTTTAAATCTTTCCACAGAGTGAGAGTTTTGGCCTGTACGCTCTCTACAGCAAGAACAAACCTCTGTCAGACGCCCTGATCCTGCACCGTCGCCATGACATCTTCAAGGTCAGTTTACATGTCCTGTCTTTCTCTTAACTGAAACATACAAGCAGGAGAGTTTCCCATTTGAAATCTTCTTAAGCAGATGTTCTACACCCCTTTCCTTTTGGTGGTAACACTATGTAGGCTCCATCTTCCTCAGAAACTCAATTCTCATTTTAGGACAAATCTTGTTGCATTTTGAACTCCGATGGCTGCGGCAGTCATCACGCCCTGGGAGTACTAGTCTCATGCTTTACCTTTTCAACTTCACAGTCCCACTTTGTTTCCCCTCACAGAAGAAGCAGCAGGAGCTGGGGGACATGATGGACCTTTCATCCTACCTGCTGAGGCCCATCCAGAGGATCAGCAAGTACAGCCTCTTGCTTCAGGACATGCTGGCTCTGGCTGGCTCATACAGGCCAAAAGACATGATCCAGGATACACTGCTCGCATCTAGTGTGTGCGCACAAAGTGTGTGTGGCACGGGTTCGTATGTGCCCGATCTGACGAGCAGTCAGAGGGAGCGGGAGAGGGCTGAGATCCAAGCTGCTGCAGACCTGGTTCGGTTTCAGATGCGTCACGGCAACGATTTGCTCACCATGGACGCCATCCTGGAGTGTGATGTAAGATATCAAATCACAGGAATAGATATACCTGATACACAGCAGTTACATTAAGTTAACAGTTTTCCTTTCTGCTCTGCTGTACATGTTTCTGCCCTATCAGGTGAATTTGAAAGAGCAGGGCCGGCTGATTCGCCAGGATGAGTTCACAGTCTTCTTTAGGAAGAAGAAATGTGTCCGCCGCATCTTTCTCTTTGAAGACCTCATCCTCTTCAGCAAGACCAA